>NC_086106.1:87909712-88248879 GCF_963921235.1 Mobula hypostoma
TCACTGGGGCGGGGGGGGGGGGGTGCAGATCCTAGACTGCGGCATCTTAGTTAGTACACAACGTGGACAATTTTTGACCCACCGTGCCACATCCTCGTGTATGCCCACCCAAAAACATCGGCTTCTCAACAACTGCAGAGTACGTTCTATGCCTTGATGGCCCATAGAGACATATACATACTCTAACACTTTGCTCCTCAAGCTGTTAGGTACCAGAAGCTGGTAACACTCCCCAAGCTTCTCATCCTCAACTACCCTATACAGTAACCCTCTACACTCCCTGATACTGTCCCAGTGCCTTAACAGAGACAAAACAGGCTTAGGCAGAGATTTATGCTCCTGGCCACTCAGCTTTCTTTTCTGATCCCATAAGTCTCTTAGGACACCTAACACAGGGTCTTGCTGCTGAAAAGTACGCAAGTCCCCATTTGAATAACCTGGGAGGGTTGGAGGGTTCCCTTGCGTCGCCTCTGATCTGGGCCGACAATTACATGTGGGGCAGCATCTAATTAATTAGCATGTTTATTTCGGCTTTTTTCTTAAAGATGTGCTGTGTGCCTCCCGGCTACTGCTGCATTCTCCACGAATTGGTACAGTATCTGTCCGGGGCCCGGGTGTTGGGGTGGTGGGACATGGGGGTGTCATCTCATCGTCGATCAGGGCAGGCAGCTCATCGTCCCCTATGACTGCCTGCCACGATGTCGAAGGTCGAGGTTCATCGTCTGCTGTGGCTGATGTGGAAGGCTTGCTTGACTGCGGAGCCTCGCGCATTTTTCTATCATACAGTTCTTTGTAAGGACTCAAAGAATCTTGCAAATATCCCCTAAACCTACGTACCCTTTCAAAATTAAAGTCGTACTTTATCATTACTCATTCGGTTTCAATTGTTATCCTTTCCTCTTCCAATTGCATCAGCTCTTCATCTGTCAGTTCTTGGTCATGGGATGCCAAGCATCATCTTCGTCAGCTTCCACAAGCCAAACTCATTTTGTCCTTGCTTTGTTCACCATGATCGAAACGCTTAATTATGTCCAGTTTTACGTTAAGTGTAACACCCTTACGAGCTCTTACAGGCTTTTCCGACACCATAGAACTCATCTTGCAAACGATTGCTCACAGGCTCGTGTTAAAGCAATGCTGGCGAGAATGCTGTTCCGAATCTGGGGAGAGCGGCTGCTCGGGGCGCGTGCTGCTTTTTATCGTGCGCTGATTTTTTTCATGCGCTGAATTTTTTCGTGCGCTGAATTTTTTATCGTGCGCTGAATTTTTTTCATAACAGTGAGAACACCTTCTGAAAGCGAAAACAGTGTACTAATGTAGGTCTTTTGCAACAGTGAGGTTTCGTAAAGCGAACGTTCGAGAAGCAGGGGACACCTGTACTAGAAAACCACAATTGGGTATCTTCATGCCCATTGCTTGAACCTCTAGCTCTAGATACCCCAGGTAAGGAATATCAAGACCATTTGCAGCTGCTAGCCTAAGCCAGCCAACAGTGGACAACATAGCCTCGTCCTCTCCATTCAAGTGTTCTTGAAAGAACAGCTCAGTCAGGGTGCTTACCTGACTACCTGTGTCCAACAGACAGTGGACAGCAACACCTGATATTTTAAGCTCCACAACTGGACATGTCCCTATAACTTGTTGCAGCAACTGGTCACAGGGTAGCTGTACATTATCTATATCTATGAGGTTCCGCCTGATTGCTCGACTCCCAACCTCCTGAGGGCAGGAGGATGGAGACTCCACTTCCCTTGCACCCTGGTTCTGTGGGCAATTCTTGGCCAAATGTCCTCCCACCTGACACTTGAAACATATTGGTTGCCCATCCTCTGTGAACCTAGGCTGTAAATTACGTCTGCCGCTAGTAGCGCGTGTAAGATCCCTCTGTACAGTGAGATTTTTCACTGCTTGGGTCAATTCACAAAGGGCTTTGCCCTGCTCTGCAACTACTTTAAGGACGTCATCTAGTGTGACAGACTCGGATTCCCGAGCTGTAAGAATCGAGCATTATGCCTGGCCACTGCTACACTTTGACTTTCTAGACCTTGTATTTCCCAGGGGCTCTTCTAGGAGCCACAGACGAGCCTCCTCCCTCACTTCTATCATTGAGGACTCAGGGTGGCCCCGCACAAATCTGTGGAGCTCCCTTCTGAGGGAATAATCCCGGATCCCCTCTATAAATTGATCTCTTAGCACCACCCTCCTATCGGTCACGGCATCAGGGGAGTGCTTCAGTATCAAGTTAAGAGCTTGGGCTAGAGCATGTGAAAACTTGCTTACATCTTCACCCTCACGCTGTTTGCGACTGTAGAAACTATGCCACAGCTGGGGTACATTACGCTTGTCTCTAAAAGCTTCTCTGAGATAGGTGAACAAGTCATCAGTGCGGTCTTCCCCAGCATCACTGCGCATACGTGCTTCCTCTAAAGCTGCACCCCTGAGCAGGGACGTAAAGAAAGTCATACTGATCCTGGTCAGGCAGATTTCTACAATGAAGTGCACGTTGTACTTCTTCAATAAAGTCATCAACAGACCTCCCATCTTTCTCAACATCCCCTGTAAATGGAACAATGTGTCTTTCCTTTGGGACATATACATAGGACCTTTTGCTTAATTTATCTATGGTTGCCATGGCTTCATCATACCTACTATGCAATTCCCTAACTGGTTCATTCAAATCAAGTTCAACTGGTGTGTCCTCTGACCGTGACATAGTAAAACCTCAAGTCTTTAAAATTCACACAAGCCTGCAAGAGGAGTTGCTGCTGTCCTTTGCAGCAAATGCACTGCCTTCACGGCCCACAGTTCCCTGGAACCACGTCTCCACTCTGTGTCCTGACGTCAGTTGTTGACGTCAGTTGTTGACGTCCTGGCCCATTCCCGAGGCTCCAGCACGCTCTCTCGTTCCGCCTGATGGGAACATGGTCCTGTCTTCACCACTACCATATTAGGTACTGTATATTATACTGCATACAACAATCGGAGACCTTCTCAACTGGCTTGGAATTAGCCCCACTCCTGGTACCAAATTTTGTAGCTGGGGGAAAAGTACACACTCAGGACAACAAAGACTTTTTCAGGTTTTAATTCCTTTATCAGTTTTCGATGTTTAAGTGCCAGAAGAGGGTCGCGAAACAAAACGAATGAATTTACAACCAGTTCTTGCTGTTACAATCTCAGTTTAACTTTCGATCCATACCTTCGTGTATGGACAGAATTGCGTATGCAGTATAAAAACACCAGAACTAATACAGTACTAATACGGTAGTGGCAATCCTGAAGGAACACAATACAAACAACATTAGAATCCCACCCACCCAGCATCTTATACATAACAGTGAAAAATCTAAGCGAATACACCTCATCTAAGATGTACACACGTGCTGAACTTCCGAACAGAGACTAAGCATTCATGTTATGCGGTTACATGCACAATCAGTCCCGGTACAATAAAAATTAGACAAAAGCTACACTTTGGCACAACTTTTACAAGGTATTACCTGGGAGTTAAATTACAGGAAGACTGACCTACTTGGCTGGTGAGGAACTTTGCATAAGCCATGCTATCCAGCATTGATTTCTTCACTCGTGGAAATCTGAAGCATCCACATGTAAAACATGTCAAATTACTGAGATTATAGATCTGCCAACAAGCATAAATGATTTCACATGGATATTGTCAATTAATGCTCACCTTTCCTCACCATGCCCAGCACACTCTGGGAAGAACCCAATTCCAACTCTTTACCACGTCTTCAGCCGAAAGCAAAATGGGCTCCTCACTATCCCGCGCGTGTGTAATGACATCACCGTCTCCCTTAAAGGCACAGGCAACTGTTCTAGCATTACCCAGATGAATGGCTAAGTACACTTTTAACGATACTGAATAAGATCCGACGGTCACCCGGTTACACATAAGTAGTCATAGTTCCGATTAACACTGAAGTGGCTGAGTGTGACTGGTTGAATGCACTGCAAGATTCTGGAAAAATGGAACCTCATCTAATTTATCAGCCTCATTTTCCACTTTTTCAGTCTGCAGCTTCTGAGCTAGTCATTACCAAAACTTCTATCAGTTATTTTATTTTAAATGATTGTTTATCTTCTGACTTCTGGTTTCCATGTTCATTTCCTTTTTGCTCCTTTCCTCTGTCCTGCTCAGTCTCTTAATGATTTGATTATCTGACTTGATTTACATACTGATGCAGCCTCTACTTTTCAAGCCGAGGTTATTTTTGTATCATCTGAGACAGCTAGCCAAAAGAAATTAATGTGTACCACATAATTAAACAATTTTTAACCCCACCTTAACAAGGCAGGATATTTATTCTTATGAGAGTAATACTGGACCTACTCTAAGAGCCTCTTGAAAGCCTCTATTGTATTTCCTCCACCACCATCTCAGCCGGCATATTTCAGGCACCCACCCTTCTCTGTGTGAAATTAAACACGCCCCACACAGAGGACCAAAGACTCTTTGTAACCCAACTTATCAAAAACTTTTCATGGCCCCTCCTGGCTTTCCGAATTCCCTTTTTGAGTTCTTTTTTGGCTTCTTTATAAACCTTAAGGGCTCTGTTTGATCTTAACTCCCTAAACCTTACATATGTTTCCTTTCTTTTCTTGACTGATTCTACAACCCTCCCAATATCTAAGATTCCCTTATTTTACCACCCTTGTCCTTTCTTCTTACTGGAACATTGCTGTCCTGTACTTTGTGCAGCTGGTCTTTAAATACCGTCCACATGTCATATGAGGAATTCTCTAAAAAAAAACTGTTCCCAATTAACTTTGCATAGGTCCCAGCTAACACTCTCATAATTTGCTCTGCTCTATTTTAATACTTCCCCATAAATTCCATACTTTTCCTTATCTATGCTTTATTAAAACTTGAGTTGTGATCACTGTTTCCATAAGACCACAAGATACAGGAGCAGAATTAGGCCATTTGGCCCATCGAGTCTGCCCTGCCATTTCATTATCTTTCCTCTCACCCCCAATCTCCTACCTTCCCCCCATATCCCTTCATGCCCTGACAATCAAGAATCTCTCAACCTCTGCCTTAAATATGCATAAAGAGTTGGCCTCCACAGCAGCCTGTGGCAATGAATTCCACAGATTCACTACATTCTGACTTAATAAATTCCTAATTTATTCTCCCACAGATAGGTCATGTCTGGCCATTACCCAAATACTCTCTAGGTTCAGAATGGCTCCTCCTCTTCGTTGGATCACTTTGTTGGTAAATATGGATTTAAGAAACTCTCCTAGATGCACCTAACATATTCTGCCCTGTCTAAACCTTGTGTATTAAGGAAGTTCCAGTCATTACTCAGGAAGCTGAAGTCATCCATTGCAACAGGAATGTTGTTTTTACACTTCTCCCTCATCTGCCTACATACATGTTCCTTAATGACTATGGGGTGAGGTGGGATGAAGTGGTGTCTGTTGTATAATCCCATCAGAGTGATTTTCTACTACAAAAATCCCTTAAAGAAGAACTGCAGTAGTAGAAACTCCTGATTTGATCTCAAGAGCATTGCTTCATAATCGATTTGCCCTCATGCCAATATTTTACTTCTTTCGGAATTACCCAACAAAAATACATGCTAGGAATTGAAGATTAATATAACTGGCTTGTATTTTTACTTCATAGATGTGAGAATCTGTAGTCTTGCTTGTACATCAGAGGCCATAATGCTGGTGGAATTTTATTTGAAAATTCATGCCTTGAAGCATTATTTGCATGTGATAATTTGACTTCAAAAGGGTGGTTGCTGAGAATATTGTCTTGCACTGCAGGATGTCTTTAACCAGAGACTTGGTCACGATCGGGGAATTTATCCACATTTTTAACAGCTGACCTCAGTCAGTGACCTGTTAACAGCATCAGCACATCCAGCTCCAATCCATTGTACAATCTATTTACATTTTACAGTTCTACGATTTCCTGATATCAGTGCAGAATGGATTGATTATAAGTTGAAGCACTGGTATTTTCTAAAAGCGAAGGTCATGAATACATCCGATACTATGGCATCCAGGAACGAAGCAAATTTTGATAAAACATGGACCAGGGTAGAGTTCTGTCTACACCATCATTAAATTAGAAGAGTCACTAGTTTTACAGCATCTGAGTTTGCTGAACCAATTATTACTGAAATTTTCTTCAAATTAATCATCGGTTTATGCTCCATAGGAATTATTTTGTGCTGTGAGCCTATATTTACCAGAAACTTGAAATAAAATTCATCCTTGTTGGATCTCTGACTATAATGGTTTTCCCTTTCTACTTGTTACTTAAATAAAAACCTATTCTGTCACTCAGACCCCCTTCACAATATGCCTTTACAAAAGTAATTTAACTTCTGTAGAAGTTAATAACTAAATTCAGTTTAAGCAAATTGAACATAAATAACCTATACCAAATACATTTATTGATTTATCTTAAACATATGCCAATACACAAATATCTGAGTGCAATCTGAATGATTCAAATATAAATATTCTTTCCATTATTATTTTCAGGAGATGGAGAATTCAGTTATGTTGTGTGATAAAAGTTTTATTATTAAAAGCTATGGAGATAAATTAATCACACACCATGATCTATCACAACTGCCTGATTGGAAAATGAATTCAACGTACAATAATGTTGTTTGACAATATGAATGACCACAAGTTTTCAAATGCATTGTTGACACTGATGATGATGAAGTAAAACATAAAAATACTGAATTTATGTTTCCCATACTCATACACTCCACATGCTTAGAGTCAATGATATTTAATGAGCATTGCTGTCCATTATAATGTAGGAAATGCAGCATCCAATTTGTGCACAACAAGAACCTACAGTAATGACCTAATTATGTGCTCTTTGTGATTGTATAGAGTGATACATATTGGCCGTACCCCCAAGGAGAGCTCCGAATTTTTGCTTCATGTGGCTATGAATTCTTGTGTAACCATAATAGAGGCACTCAGGACATTGGGTTAAAAGCTCATCTGAAAGATGGTATCTCCTCTACACTGCAGTGCAGGGGCATTTGGATATTTGTGCTGAAGACGATTGTGGGGATTGAATCCATAAACTACCTATTTACCAAAGAATTAGTTACTAACTTCCTGCATTAGCACATCAGATGCACAGAGGACCTGGAAGAAAAATAGCTTATTTTGTGGACACACTTTGTGATTGGTTTTCATAATAAACGTGTTGTAATATTGTATTGTAATAAATGGTGTATTGCATTGATAGAATACAAAGTGAATAAAGTTCAATAGCTGTGTAACATAAAAGTAATTATTCCTTAATCCTCTCCTTTCATGACTACCATCAATAATGATACATGCTACTTGAGTTGACCAATAATACCAATTTACCACCTGGTACATAGGTGGTGGATGAGTTTTCGTTCTAATTCTCTTGCATAAACAACTGTACCAAACATTTTTTTTAATCCAAAGCACTTGTGCAGAATTACTATTATCAATAATAGCATGCAAATACTTAACACACAGCATGTAGCCTACACATCTAATAGATTTGGCATTAGCAGGTCAAATCCTACTTTAAAGCAATGGACAGAAAAGCCTTTTTGTTTACTCTTATCACTAATGTAATTTTAAACCTGAATACTTTTTTAATTTACAACATTAAAAAAATAATACTTTTCCCTTCTTGTACTTAGATAGATTATATTAAGGCAAAACTCTGTCCAAGAAGATCTCTAAAATGTCTGAGCTAGGCACCTCCACTGATACAACAATGTAAATGTACAAACACAGTTTTTGGTGCACTTGCATTGGAGAATTCCCAATTTATATCAAAAGAAAAGTTTCAGTTGGAGTCATAGAGCAGCGGTCCCCTATCTGGAGTCCACAGACTTGTCAGTTAATGGTAGGGTTCCATGGCATAAAAGAAGTTGGGAACCCCTGTCAAAGAATCATAGACTACTCCAGCTCAGCAATAAGCCTTTCAGCCCATACAGCCAGTGCCAACCTGTTCTTTTGCCTGGTCCCATCTGCTTCCACCCAGACTATATCCCTCCAAACCCTGTCCACTGTGCACCTCTCCAAGCTTCCCTTAAATGCTACAGTTGAACCTGCATCAATCATTTCTGCTGGCAGCTCATTCCACACTTACACCACTCTCTAAGTGAAGAAGTTTCCTCTCAGATTCCCCCTAAATATTTCACAGTTCTAGTCTTACCCACCCTGAGTTATCTCAGATAATTCAACAACCAAGAACTTAATGGAGAAAACTTCAGATAAAAATTAAAATATTTTAAAAGCTCAATTTTAGCAGATTATGTTTTATCTATAGCCTTCTTGAGAATCAATATGTGCACAAATGCACATATGACCAGGTATCTCTAAGTCTTTAATGCATCTTAAATTACTTTTGTCCAAAATTCTGTGCAGCCTACAAAGTAGTTTGGCAATCTTAAGAAAGAAAAAGTCATCTGGGAGCTTGATACAGTCTGTATGAAATAGCTAGGATGCAGGGATAAACTATGTGCCATGCATATCTTCATACTTATGAGCTACTTTTTCAATTACTTCTGTGTTTCTCACTCTTGTTTTAAAGATATAATATTGAAAATGTAAATATCAAATTTTGCAGAGCAAAATGTGTCTCTTCAGTTCTTTTGGTGGTGAATATGCATTTTTGAGCTAAACTCCATTTGAAAAGATACTTAAAAATAGTAGGATTTTAAAGGGTAGTTTTTAATGCTGCTGTAAACACAAGAGGTTCTGCAGATGCTGGAATTCCAAAGCAACGGACGAAATGCTGGAGGAATTCAGCAGGTCAAGCAGCATAATGTTAAATAAGTAATCCAAGGTCCTCTGATGTCATTGGGATTCAACTACATTTGTTACCAAAGGCCTGCGCAGAGCAGCAATGATCTATAGGAACTACATGGTGTGATAGGTAAATAAGCTTCTTGTAAAAAAAAGTTGCCAACTCAATAATTAATTTGAACAAATCTACACAAGTACTAAGTAGGCAGGTCAGAGTAGGAGGATGATTCCACCAAATGTCCCTTTCCTGTGCTGGTTTCTGCAGTTGAATTCACTCTTGCCAGTTTTAAAACTTATACACAGCTCATGTCAAATGTTGATAGTTCATATTACAGCTAGTGCCCATGCATCATCAGACAAGGCATCAGACTTTAAATAATTACTTTGCAAACTTCTTTTCTTAAATATTTCAGAAGCTACTGCACTATGAAATGTGCTTCTTCTGGTTGAGTGGTGCAACTTAGCTGTCAGCACATTTGCAAAGGCAATTGTGACAAAAGAGGATGGTGGGGATTGTGGAGAAAAAAAATACCCAAATAGCCTGTATATTTGGCTTGCGGATCCACTATTTAAAAAGTTTGGCTGGAAGTGTAAAGGGATGAAAAATCATATTTTAAATCATGAGAATATATTGTTTTCTAAAGTTTATGCCAAGAGCAGTTAATTCTCCCACATTGCCAATTGTTTAAGTTTATTATTGGGCAGAAGTCTCAAAACTTCAAAAGCACACAGTTAACTCCAGATTTTAAATCTCTGAAGACGTGAAGAGGATTTTCAGCAAAACATGTGTACTGTAACGCTCTGTAAGGTTTCATTACTAATGTAATAGCCTTTCTGTAAAGTTTTACTGCTAATGTAATGGTCTCTCTGCAGCAGCAGCGTTTAGGATATGACCAGAGATGACGAGGGCTTTCGAATGTGTGCTATCCAATGAGAGGCGTGTTGTTTCTTCTTTGTGTCTGAGAGAAGGTATTTGCGGTCTTTTGTCGGCGAGAGATGAAGGGAGAAGACGTGAGTGGAGAGAGTTGGTAGACCGCAGGGTGGAGTGGACTTGGAACGAGGATCTGGGAGTCGATGACGCTCAGAGGAGGTCGATGGGGAATGAATGGACGGAACCGTGAGATCCAACATGCACATTAGACTGTTTCATTAAAATGGGCCCTTTTTCTTTTTATTTTCTTTACTAATCCTACAGGCAGATTAAGAATTATAAAGCTCAGTCGTTTAATTGCATTTGGGGTACTGTCTGATATTTTGCGGTACGGATTTGTAACCGGGCAACACATCACACAACATCCAAACAAATGAGATTTTTCAGTTTGGCTGGGCCAGAGGCTGTATTCCCCTAGACAAAAGCATGCTGGCTGAACCTGGAGGTTAGATTTGTGGGGGCTCATCTGGGATTGATTTTGTTGGATGCTGTGTGACTGCCCTGAGCATTGAACCAGTGGGTTGTGTGTTTAAGTCTATGCTGGTATGGATGCTGCTGGGGTGGAGTGGTGGTGTGCCTCCGTGGGGTTACCGGTAACTAATGCGTGCGTGTTGAGTGGGTTAGATATTCTTACCCCAGATGAATTGTTAATTCGATTTTTGGGTACTGTTAAAATTATTGGCAAAGTTACTACTGCAGGCAGAGGTTTGATAAACTGGCAGGCACAGATCTTGTTTTAGTTCAGACTGGTACTGATGTAATGGTAGTGGAACTGCCCACTACTATCGGTTCCCCGGGTGAGGCGGGGCCATGGCCCTATCCGTACTGTCAGGGAGGAGGGGAGTGTAGCGGAGAGGGCCGAGTCACAGGTTGAGCTTTTCGTAGCTGGGGGCGGAGACTTCAAAGACAGGGTTGTATCATTTCTGAGGAGTGAGGGGAAGGAGTGGTCAGATTTGGAACGTCTAATTAGTCCCCGTCCCCCAGTGAAGAGTGAGAGTTCTGAGTTGGCATCAGTCCTTACCTTTCTGGTGGATAAGTTGCCCAGTACACAGGCAGAGAGCTCCCACTGGAAGCTAAGAATATTCTCTGGAATAACGCCCACCCCCGAGGGGGAAGAGGAGTATGAGAATTGCGTGTTGAGTGTCAGAGCTCTGATGACGTAAAGCAACAGAGATTGGTTGAGAGTTTGAGGTGGTTGGCCGCTAACATGGTGAGAGCTGTGAAAACACAGCAACCCTTAGTCAACACTGCCGATTACCTGGGAGCATTGGAGAACACCTTTGGCATGACAGGGAGCCCAATGGAGCTCATGACGGGGTTTCAGAACATGCAGCAGGAGAAGGGGGAGAAGCTTTCTGCTTACATCCTTCGGCTAGAGAGGCAGCTAAATTGCTTGCGGCACAGTGAGGTCATTCAGGCGGCTGAGGTGGATAAGTTAAGGACGGACCAGATAGCAAAAGGTGCCCAGTCCCAGGACCTGATTTCTTGGGTTCTCCGACTGTCTCGTAAGATGCGCCCTCATCCCCCTTTTGTTGAGCTGATCAGAGCAGTATGGGAGGAGGAGAACAATTCACAGGCATGGGATGGCTCTGTCAGCAGGGTACAGTTCTTGGTAGTAGCCCTGAGTGGTGAAGTGACCATTAGCCCAACCCAGGGGATGGTAAAGCAGATTGTGGCAGAGTTGAGAACTGAGATGTGCCAGGTGTTAACAGCAGGTGTGGACCTCCCGTATGATAGGACTGATAGAGAGGCGGATGCCCTATAGGGACGGAGTACGCACAGGGCTGCAGGTGACTTAGAGGAGACCCAGTGAGGGAACAGCCTGGTGTCTAGGGAGGAACATGTCCCCAGCAATATACCAAAGACTCCCCAAAAACAAAAGACCCTATTCCTGAAGGCTCAGTGGGACCACGCTCCAATGTGTCGCTACAGATAGAGGGTATTTATGCTGAAGCCATACTTGACACCGGATCGCAGGTCACGTTGTTGTACCATTCGTTTTACAACTGGTATCTGAAGCACTTACCATTGACACCATTCAGTGCACTGGAGATCTGGGATCTTACTGCTCATGATTATCCATACAATGGTTATTTGAAGCTGGAGTTCTCAGAGGCCGATGTGGGAGTGTCTGACATCCTTGATACATTGTTGCTGGCTTGTCTAGACTGCGCTAAGGAGGGCAGAGTTTCAATTCTGGTGGGGACCAACACCCCTCTTATGAGGAGGCCCATGGAGGCCTGCAAGGAGAAGGTGGGTGAGAGTTTTCTGGGAACATTGTCTGTGCACCCAGTGTTTCGAGCTGCATTTGAGGAACTGCGGGGCTGCATACCAAATGTAGATGTGGGATTGTATGGTTCACCCAGTCGAAAACAATCATGTTACGACCCAAGGAAGTAGCGAGAGTGATGGGGACCCCCAAATTTCCCAGAGTGCCTGAAGGCGAGGCCTTCTTAGTGGATGCTCCGGAAGACCACAAGGGGGAATCAGGATTTCCGGCTGGGATACTGGTTAAGCTTGAACTGCAGAAACCCTCGGTTGTACAGGCGGGTAGGATGGCAGTGATTGTCAGGAACACTACAAAGAGGGAGATTAGATTAGATTAGATTATGAGGACACTCAGTCCTCATTTATTGTCATTTTGAAATGCATGCATGCATTAAGAAATGATACAATGTTCCTCCAGAGTGATACCACAAAAAAAAACAAGCCAAACCAAAGACTATCACTGACAAGACCACATAAATATAACATATAGTTACAGCAGTGCAAATCAATACCATAGTTTGATGTAGAGCAGACCATGGGAACAGTAAAAAAAAGTATCAAAGTTCCGATCGACTCCCGATAGTCCCCAATAGCAGGTGGCAGAAGGCAGAAACTCTCTCTGCCATAAACCTCCAGGCACCGATAACTGTCGATGCTTTGGAAGCACCCGACCACAGCTGACTTTGAGTCCGTCCAAAAACTTCGAGCTTCTGACCAGCTCTTCGACACTGAGCGCCATCTCTGCCGAGCACTTCGACCCCGTCCTGACTGCCGAGCAACAAGTAAAGCCAAGAATTCGGGGCCATCCCCTCCAGAGATTCTGGATCACACAGTAACAGCGGCAGCGAAAAAGGCATTTCAGAAGTTTCTCCAGATGTTCCTCCGTTCTCTCACGTCTGTCTCCATCAAATCAGGATTGTGCACGGCACCCTACTTGACAGATTACAGATATCATTCACCGGAGTGGCCGCGTAAGCTGCGTCGCGCCGCCATCTTCTCCTCCTGATCCATCACTAAGATCACCTTCAAGCTGAGGATGCCCCTGGCACATCTGTTCCCAATGACGGTAATGTCAAGTGTCCCTGTGAGACAAACTGGGAGACAAATTGGACAAAGGAGGAATGTTGACCACTGAGTCATTCAACTTCGGGGACTCCCTGGTTCCTGCAGGTTGGAAGAGGAGGTTGGTAGAGAAGATGTTGAAGCTGGAAGGTGTCTTTTCCTCTGGCAGTTTGATGTGGGTTGTTCCAAGAGCACTCGTCACTCTATCCGAGTGACCGAAGACACCCCGTTCAGAGAGAGGCTGCGGAGACTGGCCCCTGCGGAGGTGGAAGATGATTGGCAGCACTTGTGTATGTTGAAGGAAGCTGGGATCATCACTGAGTCCAGAAGCCCCTACGTGTCCCCAATCGTAGTGGCCAAGAAGAAGAATGGGAAGGTATGGATGTGTGTAGACTATAGGACTCTGAACAGGCGTACCGTCCCTGACCAGTATAAGGTCCCAAGGATAGAAGACGTGCTGGCCTGTCTAAGTGGTGCGAAGTGGTTCAGTGTGCTGGACCTGAGGAGTGGATATTACCAAATCCCCATGCGTGAGGCCAACAAAGAGAAGACGGTTCTCATGTGTCCCCTGGGATTCTTCCAGTTTGAAAAGATGCCCCAGGGCATATCAGGAGCCCCTGCAACCTTCCAGTGTGTCATGGAGAAGATGGTGGGGGATATGAATTTGCCTGAGGTATTCGTGTATCTGGATGACCTCATAGTGTTTGGGCCACCTTGGAAGAACATGGAGCGAGGCTACTGAAGGTGCTGGGCCACCTGAAAGATCAAGGGTTAAAACTTTCCCTAGACAAACGCCAGTTCTGCAAAATGTCTGCTAGCTATGTTGGGCACATAGTCTCACGGAATGGAGTAGCTAAAAGATCCAGCTAAGATAGAGCCGGTGACCACTTGGTCAAGACCCCAGACTGTAAATGCCCTGTGCTCATTCCTCGGGTTCTGTGGTTACTATCAGAAGTTCATGAAGAGCTAAGCAAGTTCTGTGCAGTTACCCTCCCTTGTGGAAGAAAGGGAGCGGGATAAAAGCGCAGGAGGGTGGAGAGTACCTTAGCCCATCGGAGACCTTTGGACCGAGCTGGGATGCAAAATATGAAGAGAAACTTCGGTCGCTGAAGGAGCTGCTGACCCAGGCACCAGTGCTGGCTTTTGCTGACCCCCGATTTCCATATGTACTGCACATGAATGCCAGCAAAGAGGGCTTAGGGTTCTGTACCAGGATCAGGGCTCCAGACTGAGACCTGTTGCATATGTCAGCCGCAGTCCATTGCCTAATAGAAAAACTATCCCAAACACAAGTTGGAGTTTCTGGCGTTGAATGGGGCGATGGTGGATAAGCTGAGTGATTACCTCTATGGGGCCAAGTTTGAGGTGAGGACAAACAGCAATCCCCTAACTTAAATCCTGACCTCAGATGCCACAGGCCATCGGTGGTTGGCAGCATTGTCTGCCTATGATTTCAGCCTGAAGTACTGGCTGGGGAGCGGGAACATTGATGCAGATGCTTTGTGTCAACGGGTGAATGAGAGACTGGTCAGGAACGAGGAGTGGGAGAGTGTTCCTGCCCCAGGGGTGAAGGCCATGTGTCAGTTTGCCATCACCGTGAAGGCAGAGGGAAGGCAGGGGCAGGATCGAGCGGTGGATCAATTGGGAGCTTCTGATAACGCCATTCCCCAAATTTACTGTAACCTGACTGCTCTGAAGACTGATCAGCTGCCAGAATTGAGTTCTGGAGAAGTGGCAGTTGCTCAGCAAGATGACCCAGGCATCGGTACCATTTGGTCAGCAGTCGAAAAGGAAGACATGGCACAGGCAGAGAAGACGAAACATGTGGCGGTACCTCCATTAATGAGAGAATGGCCGAGACTAGAGTTGAGAAACCAGATCCTATCCCAGGTCAGGTCACCTCCGGACCAACCTCGGCGTTCCCAGCTGGTTCTACCTGAGAACCATCAGAGGATTGCATTGAAGTCACTCCATGAGGATTCTGGGCATTTGGGGGTTGAAAAGACCTATGGATTGCTCAGAGATCAGTTTAACTGACCCCGGGTGACGCTGGAGGTCAAAGAATACTACAAGTCATGCATTTGCTGCATACGGAGGAAGACACTGCCTACGCGGGCAGCTCCCCTGTCTCACTTCCGGAGTGCAGGCCTCTGGACCTGGTGTGTATGGATTTCCTATCAATAGAACCCGATGCCAGCAACACGGCGAATGTCTTAGTCATCACGAATCACTGCACCAGATATGCACAGGCTTTCCCCACCAAGGACCAGTGACCATCCACAGAGGCCAATGTGTTATGAGAGAAGTATTTTATTTATTGTGGCCTTCCCAGGTGGATACATAGTGATTAGGGACAGGATTTCGAGAGTAGGCTCATACATGAGTTACTGAGCATGCTTGGAGTCGAGAAGTCGAGGACCACACCCTATCATCTACAGGGTGATCCCCAGCCTGAGAAGTTTAATCGGACCTTGTTAGACATGCTCGGGACCTTGGAGATCAGCAAGAAAACCGGGTAGAATCAACTTATTAGACATCTAGTCCACAGTTACACTGTACGCAAAATGAAGCTACTGGGTACTCGCCATACTCTTTGATGTTTGGGTGCGAGGCAAGGTTGCCCATTGACCTTTGTTTTGGGACTGACAAGGGCGACTTGCCACAAAGACTTACCTGAAGTACGTGTCTGATAAGAGAAGGGAGCTGAAAAAGGCTTATGAATTGGCTGGGGTTGCGGCTGCCAAGCAGAATCAAGGAAATAAGAGGAGGTATGATCAAAAGGTGAGGTTCTCCCAACTCCTGCCAGGAGACCGAGTCCACATAAGAAATTTGGGGTTACCTGGGAAACATAAATTGACTGACCGCTGAAACGTACCAGTTTTCCGGGTGAAGCTCGAGGATGGAAATGGGCCTATCAAGATTCTCCATCAGAGCCACCTTCTGCCTTTAGGTCAACAGGTGCAGGTAGACCCAGAGCCCAAACTGGAGCCTACACCTAGTAAGAGGACTCTGTGGAGACAAGAGGCAACTGCAGAACCAACAGTAGGAGAAGTTAAGCCAGCCCCTACCCCTGAGAGGGAAACTGACTTGAAGGATGAGGACCTGGATGTGTGGTACATGCTGCCTTTTGTTAACTCTCCATTGATTGAGGAAGAGACTCCCAGCCCTTCTCCCGCTGGGTCAGGTGAAATTGGAGGGGCAGGGGCCTGGGTTGCAGCAGGACTCTACAAGGGATGAGGTGGGGCTTAGCCACAGGACAGAGGGGTCTGAGTTGCAGGTGGGCATGTGTGATAGGCCAGGGGAGGCCTCGCCAGGTAGACCAAAAGTAGCCCCAGTAGTGTCGGAACCTGAAGAGTTAGGTGAGGGGAAATGGAGGTCTCAGAGAATTAGGAGACCATTGGATGTGCTGGCCTATGTAGCACCGGGGGAACAGAGTGTGGCCCCTACCATTTTGGGGAGCTACGTCACTGTCTTTTACACCTGGGTTGGACTTTGTGCTTTGCAGGAAGGGCTAGTGAATTACCTGAACGTCATGAGGACAAGTCTAAATTTGGTGGGGGAGAGTGTAACACTCTGTAAGGTTTCACCGCTGATGTAATGATTTCTCTGTAGTAGCAGTGTTTGCATTATGACCAGAGATGACGGGGGCTTTGGAATGTGTGCCGGCCAATGAGAGGCGTGTTGTTTCTTCTTTGTGTCTGAGAGAAGGTAATTGCGGTCTTTTGTCAGCGAGAGATGAAAAGAGAATTCACAAGTGGAGAGAGTTGGTAGACCGCAGGACGGAGTGGACTTGGAGCGACGGTCCAGGAGTCGATGACGCTCGGAGGAGGTCGATGGGGAACGAATGGACGGAACTGTGAACTCCAATATGTGAAGAAAATTGTTTCATTAAAATGGGCCTTTTTTCTTTTTATTTGATCTTATTTACTAACTCTATAGTCAGATTAAGATTTATAAAGTTCAATCGTTTAATTGCATATGGTGTACCATCTGATATTTTACGGTACGGATTTGTAACCAGGCAACACATCACACAGCATCCACACAAATGAGATTTCTCAGTTTGGCTGGGCCAGAGGCTGTCTTCCCCTAGACACACGCATGCTGGCCGAACCTAAGGGTTACATAAACTCAGATGGTCCCAGAACCATCAGAGAGAAATTAAATTTATTAAATCAAACAAGCAGGCTTTCAAGATTTTCATGGTGTCTACCAACTGGGCAGTCTATAACCAAACTGAGAAAATGATGACATTTCCTTTAAAGTCTCATTGAAAAATATAGTGCAGAAACAGGCCTTTTGACCCATCCAGTCCATGCTGAAACATTTAAACTGCCTACTCCCTTCAGCCTGCATGAGAACCATAGCCCTCCATACCTCGACCATCTATGTACCTATCCAAAGGTTTCTTAATCATTGAAATCGAGCTTGCATGCACCACTTGCACTGGCAGCTCATTCCACACTCTCATGACCCTCTGAGTAAAAAAGTTTCCCCTCATGTAGCCTTTAAACTTTTCACCTTTCACCCTTAACTCATGACCTCCGGTTGTAGTCCCACCCAACCTCATGGAAAAAGCCTGCTTACATTTACCCTATCTATACACCTCAGAATTTTATATACTGTACCTATATCAAATTTCCCCTCAATCTTCTATGTTCCAAGGAATAAAGTGCTAACACATTTAATCTTTCTTATAATCTAGGTCCTCCAGTCCAAGCAACATTCTTATAAATTTTCCCTGTACTCTTTCAACCGTATTTACATCTTTCCTGTAGGTAAATGACACACAATACTCCATATTAGGCTTCACCAACGCCTTACACAACTTCAACATCACATCCCATCTCCTGTACTCAATACTCATTGGTTTATGAAGGCCAATATATCAAAAGATTTCTTTATAATCCTAGCTACCTGTGCAACCATATTGAAAGAATTACGGACCTGTTCTCCCAGATCCCTTTGTTCTATCACATTCCTCGGTGCCCTACCGTTTGCTGTGTAAGAACTACCCTGCTTGGTCCTACTGAAGTGCAGCACCTTGCACTTGTCTGTATTAAATTCCATATGCCATTCTTACAGTTGGTCCAGATCCCACTGCAAGCTCTGATAGTCTTCTTCGCTGTCCATGGCACCCCATCTTGGTGTCATCCACAAATTTGCTGATCCAGTTAACTACTTTATCATCCAGATCACTGACATAACTGACAAACAATAACAGACCCAGCACCGATCCCTGCGGCACTCCACTAGTCACTGACCTTCAGTCAGAGAGGCAACCATCTACTACCATTCTCTGGCCTCTTCCGCCAAGATACTACCCCATCTTCAATACCAACAGATTGAACCTTCGTTATCAACCTCCCATGCAGAATGTTGTCAAATGCCCTGCCAAAGTCCATGTCGACAACATCTACTGCCTCGCCTTCATCAACCTTCCTGGTAACTTCCTTCAAAACTCTATGAGTTTGGCTAGACAAATATCCATATATACAGTCCACCACTGAATGTCAGGCTCACCGGCCTGTAATTTCCTGGTTTATTTTTATAGCCTTTCCTAAACAGTGGAACAGCTTTAGCTAAGTATCCTCCAATCCTATGGACCAGTATCCCATCCGGTCCTTTTACTGTATGGCAGTCCCAGTCAATATGTGGAAATTTAATATCACCTACTATAACAACCTTATGTTTCCTGCAACTGTCTGCGATCTCACTACAGATTTGTTCTTCTAACTCCCACGGATTGTTGGGTGGCTATAATATAATCACCTTACCATGGTACTATCTTTATTATTTCCCAATTCCAGCCATAAAGCCTCACTAGATGAGTTCTCCAGTCTGTCCTGTCTGAGCACTGCAGTGACGTTTTCTCTGACAAGTAACACTGCCCCTCCCCCTTAATCCCTCCAGCTCTATCACATCTAAAACAACAGAACCCCCGAATATTGAGCCGCCAGTCCTGCCCCTCCTGCAACCAAGTCTCACTACTAGTTACAATATCCTAATTTCATGAGTTGATCTATGCCCTGAGCCCATTTATCCTTCCTACAATACTTCTTACATTGAAATATATATCTCAGCACATTGGTTGCACCATGCTTAACCTTTTGATTTCTGGCTTTGTCCAAGGTCTTTGCAACATCAGTCTCCACAACCTCTCCATGAACTGTTCTGGCATACCAGTTCCCATCCCCCTGCAACTTTATTTTAACCCACCCCTGTGCAGTGCTAGCAAACCTTCCCACTTGGATATTAGTCCCCTTTCAGTTCAAGTGCAAACCATCTCTTCTGTACAGATCCCACCTTCCATGGAAGAAGTGCCCAATAATCCAAAAATCTGATGCCCTGCCTCCTACACCAATTCCTTAGCTAGATATTAAACTGTATGATCTCCCTATATCTGGCCTCAATAGCATGAGGCATTGGTAACAGTCCTGAGATCACAACCCTGAAGATCCTGCCCTGTAACTGAGCATCTACCTCCCTGCACTCACTTTGCAAACCTTGTTATCTTCCTACCCATTTTATTGGTACCGACATGGGCCACGACTTTTGGCTTCTTACCCTCTCACTAATGAATGCTGGGGACTCGACCTGAGATTCAGCATTCATTCACCCAGGAGGCAACATAAAATCTGGGAATCTTGTTCTTTTCCAAGGAACCCCCTTTCTGTTGCCCTAACTAATGAGTCTCCTATCACCAGAGCTCGCCTCTTCTCCCCCTTCCCTTCTGGGTCACAGGGGCAGGCTCAGTGCCAGAGACCTGACCACTATGACTTTCATCAATAAACCTGAGAGAGCTGCATCTTCTCACATTTTGGAGCCAGATTCCCATTGACTCTAATTTAGTCAATGATGGCATACTCAATCAAATGCTGCCTTGAAATCAAGGGCAATTAGTCTCACTTCCACCTTTGGAGTTCAGCCCTTTAATCAATGTTGGGACTAAGTCTGTAATGAGTCCTCATTCATCAGTGGTGGAAATGGTGAGCATCTTCAAATTCCTGCCGTCAGCTTTACAGAGGATATATCCTGGGCCCAATATTCATGATGAAGGCACACTAATGACTATGTTTCACTAGGAATTTGAGGAGAGTTGGTGTGTCACCAAAGACTCCAGCAAGTTTGCACAGTTTGTATGGTGGAGAGCATTGTGACTGGTTTCATCACTGCCTGCTATGGAGGCTCCAACACGCAGGATGGAAAGAGGCTCAGCCACCTTCATCACGAGCACAATCCCACTCACCACTGAGGACATTTTCAAAAGGCTGTGCCTCAAGAATGTGGCATTCATCATTCGGATCTGCATCACCTGGGACACGACCTCTTCCCATTACTACCTAGAGGAAGAGCTAGAGGAGCCCGAAGATATCTACTCAACATTTTAGGAGCAGCTTCTTCCCCTCTGCCATCACATTTCTGAAACGTCCATGATGACTACCTCAATATGGGGAATTTTCCAGTGAGTTGCTTATTTTTCCACTGCCATTCAAGACTGGATGTGTCTGGACTTCTGCTGTTTCAGAGGTTTGGTGACGGGGGACTGAAGACACTCATTACCTGTAAATGAGTTAACTATTTGTTTAGAGGACAAGACAGACACTAAACATTCAGTAAGTATTTCAGGTTGCACCGAGTTACAAATATTTATCTAAGGTGCGTGCATGGGCCCTCCCCTCTCGCTGCAGCACACATCCACTATTCCTGTGGCCCCAGTCACAACCCAGTCCATCAGGGACCCAGAGAGCAAAAAAGACCTGGTGTTTTCAGCGCACTATATTTATATTCTACTGATACCGTGATATCATCAGCCAGTGCCGTGGTGCCAAACTGCAGCCAATGGAAGGGCTGCAATGTTCCTTAAATGGACCAATCCCTAGCTAGCATGGGGGAGCTTCTTTATATTGGCAATTACTGCCCTCGACAGATGTAACACTATGACAGTCATCCTCCAGGCTAGTATTAACCCTGCAGATGCCCCATTATACACAAAACGTAATACTATGATTCCCAGAATTATCAGCCCACCAGTTGTCACTACACTACAGTAGTACAGCAATCTCCCAACACCCTAAAAGGCCACCAATTTTCCCCAGGGGATTTGTAGTTATGGAGCTGCCCCCCTCCCCACTCTCCTGATCTTACTTACTGACTGCTGGAAGTGTTCATGCTGGTGAGTAATGTTCCCAGTCTCACTGGGGATGTTGGTGTAGCACTCCTGACCAATCACAGCACCGGTGCTACCTTTTTCTGCGAGCAGGTAGCCTAAGGCCATCTGATTTTTCAAGGCCGCCATCCAAGTAGTCATCACCACAGCTGACCCTCTAGTTAAGGCATCCTCTGTATGCTTGAGCACTGCAGTAGTCTCTTTGGCCGGTGTCTCCATCACAGAGGCCATGCATATCAGTTCCCTGGAAATGCTGCTGCTCATACTTGATGTGCCTCACTGGTTGATTGGACCTGTGATCAGGATGTGGCCTGCACCATGACCCTGGCCTCTTCCCCGTTGGCAGAGGGATTACTCTCAAAGTTGGAACCTTGGGCTTAGAAAAATCACAAGTAGGGAAGTACCAGCCCTTAAAACACTTACTCCGCTGGTGGTTTGTTACTGAGACGCAAGTTCTTTAAGGCCAGCTGATGGGGCGAAGTTAGCTGGAGTGGACTACTCACTCCTGGCTTTCCCTGATACACAATGTCAAAGCTAGAGAAGCTGGACAAGATCCTCCAACATTCCTGTTCTTCTTCATTAAAGGGATAGGTATCAGCAGCACCTTTCTGCAGCCTGGGTTGGCATTCTCATGCAGATCCAACAGTCCAAAGTGTTGGTGTGGTTTGCATACTTGTACACCATCCATGGGAATGTATTTTATAATTTCACACCGACCACCATCATTGCCACTGTCGGTAACATCCACCATTTTCCCATTCTGTAATGTAGGGAGACACACACTCACTCCCTCCTGGTAAGTTGCTGAGTATTTAGGCAGATTGTCCCCTGTTTCCCCAGAAACACCTCCTATCACATAATCTCCCCCTGCCCTGGTGGTTCCTGTGGGTGCTGCACCCATACCTTCCCTGATTCCTTCTCCAACAGGACCTTCCACTTTTGGAGGACCTGACCCTGCCAAGTGCTGGGACATTGTAGACCATCTCAGGCCTGCCAACTGGGAGTTCAGGTGGTCCACCACCTGCTTCAGCACACTCTGCCACCCCTGAAGGGTACAGGTGGGGGTTTAATAACTTAATTTGCTATTTCAGCAGCCTGTTCATATGTTAAACCTGTGAGCAGTATCGGATGTGGAACACCCACAAAATACCGGGCTCCGCAGCCCACTCCTGGACTTCGGCTTCTGCAAAATTTGAGCCATTGTCTGATTGAATCTCTCAGGAGATCCCATACAAGGATGAAAAATACCACAAATCTTTTATTGTGCTTTCCTGGTCAGCATGGTCACCAGGACCCCAGAATATGTGTCCATTATTGTGAGCACATATAGTCTGATATTCTGTGGTGGCAGAGGCCCTCAAAATCAGCCCGCATACCCCTTCGAAGGTGTCCTGAGGAACCTGTAGGCACCCCCTGGGTAGGTAGGATAGCTCACAGCCACTGTCCTCACCTCATCAACACCACCCATTGAGCTTTTGCCCATTTCCTTTCTCCCCCCCACCACGATGCCCACTCTTCGGGTTGTGCCATGTAGCCAGCACCCACAGTCCTCCTCAGAAGACCACACTGTGGCCATTATAATATGTAGCACTCAATCGACAACAGCTTTATGTTTGGCCTCTTCAGAATCCCCAGTGGTGCAGACATCTACAGGGTAGACTGTGATGATGCATCAATGTACATCCCCCCAGATGCGTTCCCCGTGCACCTCCCCACTCTGCCCAAGCCAATGAGGTATCCGCACCACCGTGTCATTAGCCACTGCCCAGGAGTCGGTGCAGATCCTCACAGGACCCGCCGCCTCTCAGAGGGGCAGGGTTGCAGCCAATTGGCTAGATCCCCCCCTCACCCTCCAGGGTAAATACCCTCCCTGATGCAGGGTGAAGGACAGCAACCTTCCACCAATGGGCGGGAGCTGTCGGTAAACCAGACCTGCTGCTTCTGCTCAGCAGTCAGGCTGTAGTAGGGTTTACCCCACCATATCTTCGAGGGGTCGGTACTGGGAACCTCATTGTGAGTGTCGTGCTCGTTACCAGGGAGAGCCGTGGCTTGCTCATGGAGATGGCTCAGGTAGCAATGTACCAAATCGAAGACTGCGGGGTAGTGCGTGGGTTATGTTATCTGACTTTATTCACTGCATGATAGGGAGGTGTGGTCACAGCTGGTCTGATGTTCCATTGCCAAGAGATGACAGCAGCAGACCAACAGCTACCTCTCAACTGGAGTCTTAATAATGGGAGAGCTTAATAATGGCCAGACTGTTTCAAGTTGACAGGAAGGTGACCCTAACTCAAATAAACATGCATTACAACAGTGTTGTACAGAAGAGCATCTCTGAATGCACAACACATTGAACCTCCAGTGGATGGGCTACAGCAGCAGAAGTCCACGAACATACACTCAGTGGGCACTTGAACAGTTAAAGGAGGTACCTAATAAAGTGGCCACTGAGCATGTGCTGCGAAATTTGTTGTTTTGTAGCAGCCTCACAGTGCAAGACAAACAAAAAAATACGAATGTTACAAAATTAAGTAAATAGTGCAGAATAGGAATAGTGAGGAGGTGTTCATCAGTACATGGACCGTTCAGAAATCCGATGATGGAGAGGAAAAATCTGTTCCTCAAACTTCTGAGTGTGCATCTTCATGCTCTGTACCTCCTCCCCAACAGTAGAAATGGAAAATCCATCACCCAGCCACGCTCGTTGAGATCCCCCACCCAGAGTATATTCTGCACCTTGGCCACTCAGTTCTTTGTCCAAGTGATGCTTCACATGGAGCAGTATTGTTTATCAGCCAGACAGGAAAAGTAGATGTCCTTGGTTGCCCGAGGGAAGCCATGAGATCTCATAAGTCCAGTGTCAATGCTGATGATTCCACATTAAAATCCCCTCTATCTGTGTACTATTGCACTGTTACCTGAGCTAGGTCTGTCCTGACAATGGGATAGGACATACCCAGAGACAGCGGTGTCTGAGACGTTGCCTATAAGCTATAATTCCATAAGTATCACTCTCAGGCTGAATCTTTACTGATGTGTGAGACTGCTTTTCCAATCCATGACACAAGCCCCTGGATGTTGGTAAGGAGGACTTCAGATGATCAACAGGTAAGTTTATTGTTTCCAGTGCCGAGGTTAATTCCAGATGATGCATCAAGTTATATTTCTTTGTGTTTTTCTAGCAATTTATTACAACTGAAATGTTTGCTAGGCCATTTCAGAAGGCATGTAAGCGTCAACCATCTTGCTGTTATTGCATGGTTGTCATCTGGAGTTATGTGAAGGCTAGACCAGGCAGATTTCATCTACTTACTTGAATTTAGTCAATAAGATGAGTCTTTACAACTATCGACAATAATTTTGAAGATCATCAACAGATGGAGACCAAATTTATCACCATGGTGAGATTTGAACTGAGATTCAATAGTTTTCACTGAATATCTTGATTATTAATCAAATGATCATACCATTGTGTCATTTCCTCCATTCTCATTATGAATGAATTCAGTGTTGTAGTTGTTTACCCAAAAAACCATGGACATGTCTACACAGAAATAGGCCATTCAGTCTAATATCTCAGTCCTGGCAGCTTGGAATCTAAAATTACTTTCCCAGCCTTGTTCTCTCCTACAGGGGAAAGCCACAGTCACCAAGCCCTGAGCAGTGAGCTTCAGCAGGAAAGAGGGTGAGGATGAGAAGGGCTGTGATAGGGGAGTCAGAAGTTAGGAGGACAAACAGGAGATCCTGTGGATGTGAAAGAGACTCCTTGATGTCATGTTACCTCCCAGGTGTCAGGGTCAGGGACGTCTCAGGTTTCTGCCTGTGCCTCACACTGGTGAGGGTAAGAAGAGGATGACAGGGCAGATGAATGTGTGGCTGAGGAATTGTTGCAGGGGGGCAGGGTTCAAATTTAGTCACTCATTTGAATCACTTTTGTGAAAGTTATGACCTGTACAAAAGGGATGGGTTACACTTGAACTTGAGAGGGACCGATATCCTTGGGGAAAGATTTACCAGGGCTGTTGGGGAGGGATTAAGGTAACTTGGCAGGGGGATCAGAACCAGAGAGATAAGTCAGATAATGGAGTAGTAGGTGTAGAGTTCGATGTGATGTGTAGGGAGATTGTGAGGTAGGACAGGCAATGGATAGGACATAAATACATTCAGCTGGATGGGCTGAAACATGTTTAACATGAGAAGCATTAGGAACAAGGGCGGCAAATTTAAAACATGGATTATTATATGGAATTATGGCTATGAGACCATTACAGGTGCTATGTAAATGCAAATTGTTACTGAATGCATGGCTCAAGACACGGTAGATTAGGGGTACCCAACCTTTTTTATATGCCATACACCTCTACCATTAACCAAGGGGTTCGTGGACCCCAGGTTGGGAACCCCTGTTGTAGAGCATTATAAATATTTTCACAGCACATACTTGTAATTTTGTACAGAAAACAGTGTAGCCTTCACTTAATCCCACCACTGCCTATAAGAAGTTTGTTCCCTCTCCCCGTGACTGTGTGGATTTCCTCCAGGTGCTCCAGTTTCCTCCCACATTCCAAGGTCATCCTGGTTGGTAGGTTAATTGGGCATTGTAAATTGTCCCGTGATTAGGCCAGGATTGAATCGGGAGTTGCTGGGTGTTGCTGCTCGAAGGGTCAAAAGGACCGACTCCCCACAGTGTCTCAATAAATCAATAAATAAAGTGTTCTTTCATTTGTAGTCATTTCCAGTGTTGCATTTTCAGACTAATATTCCACTGAGATAAAAATAGTATATGTGTTAAAATGGTATACCATGTGTGAAATGGCTTCATGTGGAGAAAATATATTGCATGATGATATTAGGTTATTTCGTTTTAAATCAAATCTTCAGCTCTACATTTGGCTAGATAAATTTCATGCCCTAATAAAAATAATCCAGATTTCTGAAGAATCTGTGTTTTTTATATTTCCACAGTAAACAGAAAGTTTGGAATGAATATCACAAATTAGTAGGGAAATTATATAAATGGTTTGATTTCTGTTTGAATTATTGATAGTGTACATTTTCTCATTGCTGTCTCACAGCAGGGCCTAGAAGTATTTGTTTCTGCTAGGCATAGCTTTTCTAGGAAATATTTAGAAGCACAAAACAGGCATGAAATTGACTTGCTCTCATGTGACAAATATATTGTTACCAAGGATTTTCAATATGCTTCAATATAGCTGTGTGTATTTTTCACTACTTACAATTATTGTATTTGATGTACAAGTTTACTTATAATACTGGAAAACAATCTATAGACCTGCAAAATAATTTGTCAACAAATGATGGAGCTTATTAAAATAGATTGGTTATTAATATATTCAAGAGACTGCAATATTTAAGTCATATTTAATGCTGTCATTTATACTCTTCCATGTTTATTAGGAAGGAAAGAATATATGCATGTATGCATGCATGTTTGTCATTTATGGGATGATGTGCAATGAAAGCACTACTTTTTCCTTATTGATATCACTCTTTGTGGAGTTTTTATTCTACAACAATATGCAGCAATAAAATGTGTGTTTTTACTTAAAATAACCAGATGTATTTGCCCTTAGCTATTCTTTCATTTGTAGTGGTGTTAATACATGATTTCTGGACTATCATTGTAGGCAGCATTTCAGTTCTTGGCAAATCTTGAATGAAATTCATTCAAACTGATTTCTCACATTTTCATGAAAAACTCAACTTGGAGTCATGTCTGATTTTTTTCTTCTTGATTCAAAAATTTTAAAGTCAACCGTATTTTCTTTTTTATATTAGAAATACAGTGGATTCTGGTTAATTGGGTCAGCTGCTTACTTGGGACAACTCTTAAAGAACAAAATCTAATCGAGAAAATAGCCGGCACTGCCTTCATTTATTTGGGACACCATGCCGCTTAATTGGGACAGTAGACTTGCCAGTCAGTTTCTAGCTAGTGTCAGTCACATGCACTTGTGTGGCTGTTAGACACTACACTGTGCTTAGAGTAAACCTTTTAAATAGTTCAGTTGCGGGTGCTTGTGTTATGTTATCTGTTTGGGCCAGTGAATGCCGATTCAAAAAGCAGTGATTTTTGATCATTTTTAAAAATATTGACTTTAAACTATTTCACACCCATGCTAAGATACCATGAAAAGACTTGACAGTAGCTGAAAAAATTACCCTACTGGACCAAACTAAAAGATATCTGTCAGCTCTTCATCAGCTGGCACAAATAACTAGAGTGCCAAAATCTGCAATTGCACCCTTGGTACATCAGCAAGATAAACTGGAAGACAACTGAGCAGTACACAAGGGACAATAGGGAACATCCCAAAAACAAAAGCGTGATAGTAAGGATCCAAATGCTGAAGAGCACCTCTATCAATGGTTTTTTACTATAACTGGATGAGGTGTGTGTGTCAGTGGATCAATGTTAAAAAAAAAGTAAGTCAGAAAAGCTAGTTAAGAAGCTGGTCATGAAAAATTAAAGCAAAAGATAGTGGTTGTCTCGATGAAAATGTTGGCACCACATTAAATTCAAGAAAGCATGCACGCAGCAAAAAAGGTAGTGTTGATGCTATAAGTTCAGAAATATGGAAATCTATAAAATTCCCTGGCTTGCTTCAAGAATTTTGTGCAGATGATATCTACAACGCTGATGAAACAGACTTTATTTAATTGTGCTCCCTTAGCTACAAACAGACAACACTATCAGTGTTGAACTGCATCTGCCACTTCTCAGCCCAGCTCTACATCCTATCAATGTACCATTGTAACCTACAGCAACCTTCTACACTATCCACAATATCACCAATCTTCATGTCTTCTATAAACTTACTTCCACTTCCTCATCCAAGTAATTTATTAAAATCGCAAAGAGCAGAGATCCCAGAATAGATCCCTACAGAACACCACTGGTCAGCAACTTCCATGTAGAAAACGCTCTGTCTACTACCACCCTCTGCCTTCTGTGGGCAAGCCAATTCTGAATCCATGCAGCCAAGTTCCCCTGAGTCCCATGTCTCCTAACTTTCCCAATGAACCCATCATGGGGAACCTTTACTAAATTCCATATACACCTCATCTCTGCTCTGTCTTCAACAATATGATTTGTCACTTCCTCAGTTAATTCAATCAGGCTCATGAGGCACAACCTGCACCTCACAAAGGTACGTTGATTATCCCTAATCAGACTATACTTCTTCAAATGCGCATAAATGCAACTCCTGTTGATTTCCAATAAGATCACACCACCGGGCATTTTTGCTTCCCCTCTCAACAATTCAAAGGGACTGTTGACATTGCGACTCTCTGATCTGTTCTTCTATTTCCAGCTACCACTCCGCTTCTCACAGCACACTCATGAGTCGTGTGCAGTCCAGGAACTGCGATATCTATTCTTTCGCTGCTTCCCTTCCAAATTCTCAGCAATCCAGTTTCCCCAGGTGAAGCAGTGTTTCATTTGCACTAATATGCTGTGCTCACCTTTGGTTTCCTCTTGTATTATCTTTATTTTCTGGTAAGATGGTAGCACGCGGGAACACAGTGGTCACTCCAGGTCCAATCAAATGTGTATTTGTTTGTTTAGTGTGTCTTTTTTTTGCCATCGCAAGTCACTGCTTGAAACCAAGAACATCAAGTACTGGAGGACTACCATATCAATGAGTTACTCGATGGTGATGGAGCTGGACTTCTCGCATACCATGGTTGTGTTGCTTGGACTTGTCATTTTCCATTAGACTGTGCACAGTGCAGGTGATTGCCTTGGACATCTTTATTGTGATTGCAAGATGCTGTTGGAAATTGGTAATGTGGAATACTGCAAATCTAGCTCACTGGTTTATTGGCAAGACCAGTGGCGGAGGAACTATGTTGCCTTGGTTGTAGCAAAGACTAAGCCTAGGCCAGTGGTTCCCAACCTCCGGGCCACAGACCGATACCGGGCTGCAAAGCATTCAGGGGTGCAGCGGTAGCCGGAACGCACCCAGAACATCTTTAAGAAAAAAGCCAAAATAAACAAGCTAATTAATTAGGTGCCGCCCGGCACGTAAATGTCGGCCCAGATCAGAGGCATTTTAATCAGAGGTTGGGGACCACTGGCCTAGACAGAGGCCATGGGTTTGCTTGTGGCAATCGCCCAGGAGTGGAGTTGTCAAGACACTGTGGGAGAGTCCCTATCTTGTACGCTGGAATCTGTATTTGACTGGGGTTTGGCCCCTCTCATCGGTGCAACCTTCCAGTGTTCACTCAGTGCAAGAACAAGTTGGACTAATACAACTTACAATTCTACAGTCATGCCGTTCAGGGACCTGGGCTATATTATTTGTTTTTTCTTTGAGACTGCACATTTTTGTAAAATCATAACCGTTATTTGTGCTATGTGCTATCTGCAGTGTAATATGTGCTATTGGTAATAAGACCACAATTAATCTAAATAAAATGTTTTTGCAATGACTTGGCTCTTATCCAGTAGTGGAATATTACCAACCTTGCCAATCTATGGAGAACTAGAAATTGAAGAGTTTGATGAGGAACAGCAAAACAATCTTTATGGTACATTTACACTATATTTTACCTGCACTGATAATGCTTGAAAGGAATCTTTATTCTGTAACTGTGTGCTGCACGGCATTATAAATTTATTGCAGCAGTAACAGGAATACAACGTATACAGCCAATTTTGTCAAAAACAGAATATATTGCAATTTTGCACTTTAAATTTATATGCCTGTTATGGCTGACTATTTGCATTTGCAATGATAAGGTAGTAGGTGGGCATTTTTCTTGAACAACCTCAGTCTCTGTACTTATGGTGCTATTGAAGCTCCACAATGAGGATGGACAAGAAATTTCAAGAGTTGGTGGGGATTTTGATGGTTTTTCCATGACAATGCTTTTTTTTCTTTTTTGTTGTGGTCAAGGACTGAGTGGAACTGCTGGGTTGCTGCAGTACATCGTATAACCAGCATGTACGGACATCATAGTGGATTTTGCACCTCAGAAACCCAAGAACTTATAATGGTCAATATCAGCACATTCTTACAAATTGATCATCTTTACCCATCTGAATAATAGTGATAAATTTTAATCTTCTGATACAAATTTGCTTGTTGTAATTAATGTTAGGTAAATATAAGCATTATTAAAAATGTTGCCAAATATAATCTGTTGCTGTTCTGCAGATGGCACGAATACATTCAACGTCATACACTACTACAAATATGGAGAGCTAGTTAAAATTACATAGTGTGAACTGATTTGGAGATATAAATCTTCATCTCATCAAACGAATTATCAATTTTTCTAGATTCCATTGTGTCCATAGTAAATTGAAATATAACATACGTGTTAACTCTATTAGTTGTGTTGGTAATTAATAACGTTCTTTAAGCAAGTTAATAAATCAACCTTTGCACTTTCTTGAGAAGTTTTGCGTGAGTGTGTTAAATTACAAATTGAATTTATTAAAGTCCGCGCTTATGAAACCCTGTTGTTGATTGTCAAGGAGTGAAGTAAAGCCTTGGGAATATGGACAACCAGATGAACACTAACTCTTTAAAAATAGCAGAATGGAGGGAAAAACTAGAAATGGAAAGTGTAGTATTGATCAATGTTCTGTAGCTTTCATTTCATTTATCAAAATAGTTCATTGCTTAATAAAAATTGAGTCACTTTTGAATTGTGAAGTTATTTTATTTTCTCTTGCTTTCTTAAGTTCCTATGAGATCTCAGCATTGATCCCTTATACATGATCAATGGAGAGCATGTAGTGATTTATCTTATTGCTGTTTGTGATACTATGCTTGGTATAAATTAACTGCCATGTTACTCCATTTTATTGTTGCACATGACACAAGTACAAGTACTCCACTGTCTGCAAAACCACAATATTCCTATTGAACAAAGCTGAAATATCAACACTGTTTCTGAGAATTGCATTGTGTACTTAACTAATCTTAATGTGATGACACCTTCAGCCCCAGGAGCTGCATATGCCTAGATGATCCCACATCCCTATCTACTCTGATCTGTGGAGTATGTGAGTACCATCACAATAGTGATATCATCACATCGCAATTGTAGCAGAATGCACCAGCCCAGTTAGACATTTTAACCTAAAGGAAGGTACCCAGTTATTTTAACTAGATTCTGTGGGTCAAAATATGACCATTTTCTTTTTTAAAAAAATAGCAATTTAAATAGATCTTTGCAGAATTGTTCATTTAAATTTGCAGTGCATCCATTCAGGCCCTGCCAGGTTTGGATCTGAGAATATTACAAATATAAGCAAGCATCCTTTAAACAACGTTCCCTTCATACAACCGTCACGTGGAATGTGAATAAAACTTTCATTAGTCATCCGTTTAATGTGACATCCCTAAATTAGATCAATTTATCACAATGTTCATTTACCAAGGTTTTTTTTAGATGAGGTTAGTGACTTACTCCACAGTGTGCTGCACTGAATACCAAATCACTTTCTTAATAAATCCCTGCAAATCTACATGAAGATTAAAAAAAAATGTTTTTACCTGTTGAGAATTCTGAATCTACTTTCAGTGTATGAATCTGTAATTTTGAAAGACATTTCATGGTTGCTAATGTATTTAAGAGGATTTTTCTCATAGGGTCAGGTTCAGAGTGATAGGGCATTAACAAATAACACTTTTTTTCAGTGTGATTTCATTATGGAAAAGAATTTCATTATACATCCGAGTCAGCACCTCTGCTATATGCCTACACAATTCAAATTTCCCTATATATAAAAAATACATTTGGGCCACAAGATCAAACAACTCTTTGATATTAAAGCCCCTTATGATTCCTCTCCTACTCACATTCTTCTGTTCCCTCAGCCTTTCTGCCAAACTCTTCCCCGGTATACTTACATTTTACCCTTTCTAATGTTTCATGTTCTTAAATCCTGTGCTTGATTGAACGAATGTCAAGATGGTCAGGTAAGAATTTGAAACCGAAAGGATATTTTGACCTAGAGAAAAGTTGAGTATCAACTTAAATCTATATTCAGATCCAGAATTTTCGTTTCATCCTTCTATCCTCAGTATTTCACCAAAATAGTTTCACAACATCAGAGATGCAGAGGGACTTGGGAGGCCTCGTGCAAGACTCCCAGAAGGTTAATTTATAGGTTGAATCCGTGGTAAAGAAGGCAAATGCAATGTTGGCATTTATTTCAAGGGGAAAAGAATATAAGAGCAATGAGATGAGACTGAGCCTTTATAAGTAAGACACTAGTCAAGCCGCACTTGGAATATTGTCAAGTTTTGGGCCCCGTATCTCAGAAAGGATGTGTTGTCGTTGGAGAAAGTCCAAAGGGGGTACATGAGGATGATTCTGGCAATAAAGCGGTTAATATACAAGGAGTGTTTGGTAGTATTGGGCCTGCCTGTACTCACTGGAATTTAGAAGAATGTGTGGGGGGCGGGGGGATCTCATTGAAACCTACCAAATGTTGAAAGGACTAGATAGTGTGGCTGTGGAGAGGATGTTTTCTTCGCTGGAGGTACCCAGAACTAGAGGGCACAGCTTCAAAGCTGAGGGGCAACTTTTTAGAACAGAGGTGAGGATTTTTTTAGTCAGAGAGTAGTGAATCTGTGGAATGCTCTGCTACAGGCTGAGGTGGAGGCCAAGTCCATGGGTATATTTAAGATGGAAGTTGATAGTTTCCTGATTGATCAGGGCCTCAAAGGATATGGCAAGAAAGCAGGTGTATGAGGTTGAGTGGGATCTGGGATCAGCCATGGTGGAATGGCGGAGCAGACTCGATGGGCTGAATGGCCAGATTCTCTTCCTATGTCTTAGGTCTTATGGACCAAACCAACTGCTCTGCTCTCTATACTCACTCTAAATTTATCCCTCTTCAGTATGACTCTCAGCTTCCAGTCTCCTATCATTTGAAGCCTTTTCAGCTGTTCCTTTGTAGTTTCTCTACAGTCTTCTGCAATGTTCCAACAAAGCCCTTTGGAAGTTCAAGGAGTGTTGTCTGAGGCTTTAATGAAGTACTTCTGCATTCAGCATGAGTACCATATTTTCAGATCATTGTAATTTCTTTTTATAAACAGCAGGTACTGCTGCTGATTATGCTTTGTCAGTTGGATTTCATCTATTGTCTCTGGGTTCATTATCACCCACTGTTACCCTGCACAGTCATCCATGGTGTCAATTAAGTCACTCCATCCTATCCGAGAACCTTACTTTCTTTCCTCCGCTTTCTTTGTCTCAGTGTCTATCTCTCTCTGTGATGAAAGTACTGGAAAATAGTCAGTGATGCATGCTAACAATGATGCTTTACTAAGTAAAAGAAAAGATTTCAACTTCAGGATGACATTCTTCTTTGTGTCTTTCTAAATTCTACAAAATATAGAGTGAACAGCATAAAGAGCAGTCAATTGCATGATATACAATACTGTGCAAAAGTCTTAGCCAGGGTGCCTAAGACTTTTGCACAGTACTGTAGTAATTTTATGCATTGCACTGTATTCAACTGCATTTAAAAAAAAACAAATTTAATGACATATGTGAGTGATGATAAATCTGATTCAGATATGGGACTCTATTATGAACTGAGAGTGGGAGGGGGCAGTAAGATGGCTGGGAAAAGGGGAAGTGAGAGGAGAGAGGGGGTGGGAAGCACCAGAGAGTCGTTCTGTAATGATCAATACAGCTTGTGCAGCTGGATCCCAGACAGCCTATCAGATGGCTGATAGGCAGTAAGGATGGGCTCCCTCACCTCTGCCCCTCTGACCCTCTACACAGGTGCCCTGCAGAGTTGTGTCCTGAGTGCCCTTCTCTAGTCCCTTTACACCCATGACTGTACTGCCACACACAGCTCCAATCTGCTGGTCAAATTCGCAGATGACACGACTTTGATCGACCTTATTTCTAGCGGTAATGAGACAGCCTACAGAGGGGAGGTTGACACCCTGACACAGCAGTACCAGGATAGCAACCTCTCCCTCAATGTCCAAAAAACAAAGAGCTGATTGTAGATTACAGTGTCCTGGCAGGGAGGTTTACTAAGGCTGTTGGGGAGAGTTCAAATTAGAATTGCTGGGGGGTGGGAACCCAACTGAAGGGATGGAGGATGGGCTGTCGGCTCACAAATGGAGACAGTGCGAGAGGGAGGATAGGCAGGTGATAGAGAAGGGATGCACTCAGACCAATGGTTTGAGATGTGTCTACTTTAATGCAAGAAGCACCATGAACAATGTGGATGAGCTTAGAGCGTGGCTCAGTACTTGGAGCTATGATGTTGTGGCCATTACAGAGACTTGGATGGTTTAGGGGCAGGAATGATTACTTCGTGTGACAGGCTTTAGATGTTTCAGAAAGGACAAGGAGGAAGGCAAAAGAGGTGGGGGCGTGGCACTGCTGATCAGAGATAATGTCACGGCTGCAGAAAAGGAGGATGTCATGGAGGGATTGTCTACTGAGTCTCTGTGGGTGGAAGTTAGGAACAGGAAGGGGTCAATAACTCTACTGGGTGTTTTTTATAGACCACCCAATAGTAACAGGGACATCGAGGAGCAGATAGGGAGACAGATTCTGGAAAGGTGTAATAATAACAGGGTTGTCGTGGTGGGAGATTTTAATCTCCCAAATAATGATTGGCATCTCCCTAGAGCAAGGGGTTTAGTTGGGGTGGAGTTTGTGAGGTGTGTTCAGGAAGGTTTCCTGACACAATATGTAGATAAGCTTACAAGAGGAGAAACTGTACTTGATCTGGTATTGGGAAACGAACCTGATCAGGTGTCAGGTCTCTCAGTGGGAGAGCATTTTGGAGATAGTGATCACAATTCTATCTTCTTTACCATAGCGTTGGAGTAGGGATAGGAACAGACAAGTTAGGAATGCTTTTAATTGGAGTAAGGGGAAATATGAAGCTATCAGGTAGGAACTTGGAAGCATAATTTGGGAACAGATGTTCTCAGGTAAACGGAAGAAATGTGGCAAATGTTCAGGGGATATTTGTGTGATCGATTTGCATAGGTGTGTTCCAATGAGATAGGGAAAGAATGGTAGGGTACAGGAACCGTGGTGAACAAAGGCTGTTGAAAATCTAGTCAAGAAGAAGAGAAAAGCTTATGAAGGGTTCAAAAAACTAGGTAATGATAGAGATCCGGAAGATTATAAGGCTAGCAGGAAGGAGCTTAAGAATGAAATTAGGAGAGCCTGAAGGGGCCATGAAAAGGCCTTGGTGAACAGAATTAAAGAAAACCCCAAAGCATTCTACAAGTATGTGAAGAGCAAGAGGATAAGACATGAGAGAGTAGGACCAATCAAGTGTGACAGTGGAAAAGTGTGTATGGAACCAGAGGAGATAGCAGATATACATAATGAATACTTTGCTTCAGTATTCACCATGGAAAAGGATCTTGGCGATTGTAGGGATGACTTACAGTGGATTGAAAAGCTTAAGCATATTGACATTAAGAAAGAGGATGTGCTGGAGCTTTTGGAAAGCGTTAAATTGGATAAGTCTCTGAGACCGGATAAGAGGCACCCTAGGCTACTGTGGGAAGCGAGGGAGGAGATTGCTGAGCCTCTGGCAATGATCTTTGCATCATCAATGGGGACAGGAGAGGTTCCGGAGGATTGGAGGGTTGCGGATGTTGTTCCCTTAATCAGAAAAAAGAGTAGAGATAGCCTGGGAACTTATAAACCAATGAGTCTTACTTCAGTGGTTGGTGAGTTGATGGAAAAGATCCTGAGAGGTAGGATTTATGAACATTTGGAGAAGTATAATATGAATAGGAATAGTCAGCTTGGCTTTGTCAAAGGCAGGTCGTGCCTTATGAGCCTGATTTAATTTTTTAAGGATGTGACTAAACACATTGAGGAAGGTAGAGCAGTAGATGTAGTGTATAAGGATTTCAGCAAGGCATTTGATAAGGTACCTCATGCAAGGCTTATTGAGAAAATAAGGAGGCATGGGATCCAAGGGGACCTAGCTTTGTGGATCCAGAACTAGCTTTCCCACAGAAGGCAAAGAGTAGTTGTAGACGGGTCATATTCTTCATGGAGGTCAGTGACCAGTGGTGTGCCTCAGGGATCTGTTCTGGGACCCCTTCTCTTTGTGATTTGTATAAATGACCTGGATAAGGAAGTGGAGGGATGGGTTAGTAAATTTGCTGGTGACACAAATATTGGGGGTGTTGTGGATAGTGTGGAGGGCTGTCAGAGGTTACAGTGGAACATTGATAGGATGCGAAACTGGACTGAGAAGTAGCAGATGGAGTTCAACCCAGGTAAGTGTGAGGTGGTTCATTTTGGTTGGTCAAATATGATGGCTGAATATAGTATTAATGGTAAGACTCTTGGCAGTGTGGAGGATCAGAGGGATTTTGGGGTCTGAGTCCATAGGGCACTCAAAGCTGCCTCACAGGTTAACTGTATGGTTAAGAAGGCATACGGTACATTGGCCTTCATCAACAGTGGGATTGAGTTTAAGAGCCAAGAGGTAATGTTATAACTAAATAGGACCCTGATCAGGCCCCACTTGGAGTACTGTGCACAATTCCGGTCACGTCACTACAGGAAGAATGTGGAAACTATAGAAAGGGTGCAGAGGAAATTTGCAAGGATGTTACCTGGATTGGGGAGCATGCCTTATGAGAATAGGTTGAGTGAACTTGGCTTTTTCTCCTTGGAGCGACGGAGGATGAGAGGCGATCTGATAGAGGTGTATAAGATGATGAGAGGCATTGATCGTGTGGATAGTCAGAGGCTTTTTCCCAGGACTGAAATGGCTAACGTGAGAGGGCACAGCTTCAAGGTGCTTGGAAGTAGATACAGAGGAGATGTCAGGGGTAAGTTTTTTACACAAAGAGTGGTGAGTGCGTGGAATAGGCTGCCAGTGACGGTGGTGGAGGCGGATACGAAAGGGTCTTTTAAGCGACTCCTGGATAGGTACATGGAGCTTAGAAAAATAGAGGGCTATGGGTAATCTCAGGTAATTTCTAAGTAAGTACATGTTCAGCACAGCATTGTGGGCCGAAGGGCCTGTATGGTGCTGCAGGTTTTCTATGTTTCTATCTACAGGAGGAATGGCGAGAGGCTCAGCCTGATCATGGGTCTGCAGTTGAGAGGGTGAGTAGTTTCAAGTTCTTCGGTATACACATCACTGATGATCTCACCTGAACTGTACACACCGGCTTTGTGACAAAAACAAGCACAAGAGCATCTCTTCCAGCTCAGGCGACTGAAGTTTGCCATGGGCCCCAAAATGCTCAAGACCTTCTACAGGGGCACCATTGAGAGCATACTGACTGGCTGTGTCACAGCCTGGTACGGGAATGCACCAACCTTGATCGCTGGGCACTGCAGAGAGTGGTACAGACAGCCCAGCACATCTGAGGATGTGAACACACCTCCACTGAGGACATTTACAGCAGCAGGTGCAGACAGAAGGCCTGGAAGATCATCGGTAACACCAGTCACCCCAAACATTAACTGTTCCAGCTGCTTCCATCTGGCAAATGTTACTGCAGCATTAAAGCCAGGACCAACAGTCTACGGGACAGTTTCTTTCTACAAGCTATTAGACGTTTAAGTTCACATGTCTATACATTGCAACAGAGGCATAATGCAAAGATTTTTACTTCCTCGTGTTGTGGAATGGATGTAAGGTTTAAATAAATTCTAATTCTAATTCTAATTCTAATAAACCAATTATTTGGAATCAAATGACCTTGCTTGGTGGCTCAGGACTGGGTGTGTCTGCACCCACTGCACAACCACCCCCACCCCTGACACTCCTTCTCTGCCACCTGTCCCACACCTCTCCCACGCCACTCCACCCTCACAATTCCCAACATACTTTGCTCCTGTCAGATTTACAAACTCGTTCTCTGCTCCACGTTGACAAATACAGTACTGTGCAAAGGTCTTCGGCATCCGAACTATATACATGTACCTATGACTTTTGCACAGCACTTTAATTCCTAATGGGTACCAGACAATAATATATACAGTATGTCATGTTTCTTACATCCTTCTTTTGCAATGAAAATAACCAAATGGAATAAATGTGCCAAAAGTGCTTTATTTTCACCCAAAGTCTTCCGGTCTCATGATTGGTGATCCATCTTTCCTGTTCTGGCATTTGTTGTGGAACGGTAATGATCACTGATACATTCACTGATACCTTCAAATCTGCTTCCCTCAAACAAGCCTTTTCTGTACTGTTCCTGGTGTGGTGCGTGTCCCTCCGATATGGAACACCCACCTCCACATTGAGTTGTATAATGCGGGACATCTCATGTCACCAGGGTTTCTTTCCTCTGGTTTTGATATAATATGAAATTCATTCTCACAGTATCTCCAACTCTTAAAGGAGGCAGGTCTTTGGAAACTCTCTTATATTATAATAAAATGTCTTATTTTACCTCTGACACAATTTTTTTACTTTTATCTCCAGCACCTTCCCTTTTAACTCCACCATGGATGGTCCCAAGCCCAGCTGCGAAAGGAAGAGGGTTGGACATGGAGCTAGTAACCCCATCCCAGAAAAACCCAGTGCTACAAAGTGCTAACAGAAGCTACAAAGACTTCATCTCTGGGAAAGGAAGGATCTTCACCGAGAAGCCGTGTTGATGGGCTACACCTGGACTTGAAAGACTGGTACAGGACAGAGGACTCTGGCAATTTGCTGTCGGCAGCCTATGACCCAGTAGGGGTGATGGGCTTAAGAAGAAGAAGATCTTCCTATTATGAAAGAATCTTTTGTATACTCGGAAGGTTCTCCAGAGGACTACTCGCATTCCTAAAAGCTACCTTTCTTCAGTGGTTGCTTGGCTATCTTCGTAGTTTTCCCTGCCCTCTCATTACTCTTTGAATGTGAAGTGATGATGTCCAGTGATCAAATTCTCAAGAAACTTCCTAAACTACGGATCTGTGTGCTGTTGACAATTTTTGTGATTAGCACTTCAGCGATGTCATGTGTGACAAGTTTCCTAGAATTTCTGAATGATCATCAATGAGTAGGTGTTCTGTAAGTCCACCTTTCAATAATTTGTAAAGTAGTCCTCTTCACTGGATACATTTTTTATATCTCTTCAAAGCAGATTTAATGGAGTAGCATAGCTGGAGGATGGATAGAAGTTGATAGAACTGTGGCCTCACTACTCCCATGACTGTATGGGTTTCCTCAGGGTATTATGGTTTCCTCTCATATCATCGCAGCCTTGTAAATCAATGGTTACTATGAATTTCCTTTAATGTGTTGTTGAGTAGGAAAATCTTGAGGAAAATAAAAATAGGATAAGTGAAAGGTTGATCAACCGGGATTTGTTGGATCATAGAGCTGGTTACACAATAATCTTATTCAATGCTGTTCCACAATATGAGGACTGTTTAAGGTGCAAGTTCAAGTTTATTGCCATGGGCATATATACCCAGAGTATAAATGCCATGAAAATTAGCCTTTGTACCAGCAGCACAGTACATTACAAACATACGCATATAAATGAACATATACTTAAATTAAAATGAATTATCCAAAACTTACACAGTGAAATGAACATAATAACATTAGTGTAAGCTAAGTGAGAGAGAAGTGAAGTTCACACATTGTCCTTGTGACTGGATGGGCCTCCTCAGGGGGATGTGGTTTCCCTTAAAGTCTGGGGCAGTATCAGGGTTATTCTGGTCGGTTCAAGAATTTATCGAAATGGGGAACATGCTGTTATTGAACGTTGAGTTGTGAGTCTTTGAGCTCCTATATCTCCTGCCTGATGGCAGCATTGAGAAGAAGGCATGGCCTGAGGGTGGGCGTTGCCTTCCCTCTTGGGAAGAATTGCATTTTTATCTCTAGAAGTGAAGTCATATTGAATGCCTAGTTCATGCTTTAGTTTGGAAGGAAATCTTAGAACAGGGTTATTCTCATGTTATGTCTCTCCACCTACTGTCTGAATCATTCACTTCAGGTAGACAATTGCATCATCTTGTCTTGTGGCCTCAATCTCCAGTTTCAAAAATTGAGAGATAGGAATATATATTGTCATGTTGATTATCTCAGATTCAGTCTCCGTAGCATCCTCTGCCCATGAGATACACCTCACTATCATCTTTAGGTTGTATAACTGCATCCTGACAAGCATTTTCTGTATTCCCTGTTGCACACAAAGCTGGGGCTTAACAGTAGTAATCTTGAGTGTCTGGTGATCACTGTCCACATACACGTTATATAAATTGGTGAAACATTTTCACATAACAGTAGGTAACTCCTTTTCATGTTCTATGTAACCTGCCTCTGTATCTGCCAGACATCAGCCTTCAGATGACCTTTTTCTGAGGTAGTTACTCCAAAATATTTCTCAAACAGGCATTTGCCTGTTGTGTTAGAAACTTATTAAAGTATTGCAACACATTGTTTGTTGTGACTGCCTCTTTAATTCGTGAGAATTAAACACGATTCCAAATCCATCCCTCACAATTAATGAAAGTTTTTTGACCAGAACCATTTATCTGTTGGTTGCATAGCCAAAATAATTGCTTGTGTTGAGGTAATCTTTGTGATCCTGTCATGATACACTTTATTATTCCCATCTGCTACACTGTAATACTGAGAAGTGCAATTGTATAAGTGTCTCATCTCTGTGGTCAACAGTTATTAAGTCTATGTCGTATTTCTCTTGAATACTTGGGTTCATTTTCTTCAGAAACCTCTCCCAGTGGGCTTCTGTGCAGTATTATTCTACATCAAAACTAATTGTTTTGCTGCACCCACTTGAGACTGAAAACTTACTTTAAGATAAATTACACATTTTTCCAAGTGATGTTTAAATGTCAGTGGTTGCTATTATACCAATGCCTTGACATAATTATATTGAGTAGCCTTTCCATACGCAAAATTTGACATTAGATAAATTATGTGTGACGTGAATGTTGAATCTGAACCTATCTTTGCTCCTGCAAGGCTCGAGTTTTTCACCACAATGTATTTTTCATTGTGCATTGAAATAATTCTCCAACCACATTATGCACACTCTGTCCAAAATGCAGGATGTTTCTTTTCCAACTGCTCATGTTGCCAGCCACATTAATTGTTCTTTCCATTTTCTGCATTATGCTTCGTGTTTCACTGCGTGAGTTTTCCATCATTGGCCATCCAACATTTTCAATTTACTTTGGTCAGCTCCATAGGTATGAACCCTGCCTTGGTTAATGACTTCTTCCCAGCTTGGACGATCAGATTTCACATATATCTGAATAGTGGGTCATTTAAACTGCAAAGTGGCTATCAGAGAGGGTTCTCTTCTCCCTTAGCAGGGGAAGAATTAGTAGGTAAAGGAAAAGGATTGATTAATTTATGTAATCTGATTGTGGCTTCATTTTAATCTATTTCTTATTTTTTTTAATTATTTGTAAGTTTTATTTTGGTTTCTATAGTTCTATGATGATTGTAGGCATGTCCTCAGGGCTTATGTTGCTTCACTGAATGGCCATGGTGAGAAGGCTTCATGGCTGTTGGGAATTGTGCAGCAAAAGATCTGTGATGAGGAAATTGAAATCTTGCCCAGAAGTTCCACCCACATGTCTGTCCCCACAAGTTGCGTTAAATATGAGGGGTGATTACTAAGTTCGTAGCCTAAGGTAGAAGGAGATGGGTTATACAGCTCTCGTTACATGCATGTGCAGTTCAACTCTTTGAGTGAAAATGCAGAAAATTTGAAGTTAATAACTCATCTTTCTCCTTCTACCTTAGGCCAGGAACATATCAATCACCCCTGCTGTGGACCACTTTTGGAGGTCCAAGATGCCAACTTCTACAAAGAACTGATCCGTATGCTCCACAACCGCTGGACTAAGTGTGTAAATGTAGGAAAAATAAACGTGTTAGGTTTTTTAAAATTGACTCCTTCTACCTTAGGCCACGAACTTATCAATCACCCCTCGTACTTCAAACATTGTCTACTTTACATATCAGATTTCCAGAATCCAAAATATTTTAACCTCTGGAGTAGGCTAGTTCATTGAATTATTTTATATAATTCCAATATTTTTGCGTAAAAGAAATTAACGGTTCTAAAGTCAATAAATAGGGATGCTGGACTATTTATTATATCCTTACTAATTTATCCAGCTTCACCGTACACTGTAAATTGATTTAATTGAGATCAGACAAGGTCAATACATAGGAATAAAAATCCTATTCTCTCTGAATTTCATTAGAATCACAGGAGATCTCACTGCAGCAGGCATCATTCTGGGAGGCTGATACAGAAGATGCTTAGACACCATCTCCTTTAGCTGGAGAGTGTAGAATATAGGGGCATAATCTCAGGATAAACTGTCAATCATTTCTGACACAGATCTTAGGAAATAGCTTTATACCAGGTATTTTAAATTCTCTTCTACAGGACTGGAAACTCAGTCATTGAGGAAGTTCACAGCTAAGGTCAACAGAGTTGTGGACACTTAAGCAAATATGGAGGTCAGGCAGGAAAGTAGATCATCTGTGATGTTACTAAATGCTAGAACATGATTGAGGCTTACCCTATTTTTGATTTTTTAATTTGTTTTATTTTGTTTTATTTTATTTCAGGTGGAAAAAGAGAATAGAATTAGTTTGGATTTTCAGTTTGTGATGATATCATATCAAGCTACAGATTGTTCATACATTACAGTAATATATTTTGTGAAACAAAATTAGTAACAGTGTATTTTGTTTATGTTTTTCTTTATTCTACAATATTATCCATGGCTCTTTGTTCTGAATTTCACCAGGTCTATACCCAAACCCTTCCCTTCCGTTGCCCAGTTGCCCAGTCCCTGAACTTTCCTCTGGGCTTCCTTTCAGTCTCCTGTAGACCCTAACCTCTCTCCCAGACTACCTGTCAAATCCTGAGGCAAATCTAACTTATATTTTCATCTGGTCTTGATTTTGTTGTTGTATGTTTCCCTCCAGAGTTTAAAACCATCTCTAGACTGTATCAGATTGTTTACCTCCTTCTGATTTGTGCACTTAGAATCTTTTAAGACTCTCTAAGGGAAATTAATTATGAGTTGCCCTTAATTGTTAAAACAAACAGATAAAATAATTGTGCTTACCCATTATGCTTCATGTATTTCATTATCTTATACCAAGAATGCAGTCATTTTGACAGCAAATTGCTAAACCTGACACCAGAAAACATTTTGGTTCTGGAAGTCATCTGAGGAAGTTAATACTTAGAACTCCAATAAAGGTGCAAACATTCCAGTCAAAATCTAGCACAGCATCATTGGCTATTATTGTACATGTCTATTTAATATCTTGCCCTGTTGATGTGCAGAATATATTAAGTATCTGGTGTCTGTTCATGCAAAGAGAATTTAGATCTGGAGCCTACCAAAGGACAAATCATTCCTTAGGCTCATATTAAAATAGTGCAAGAGATTTTAATGAGGCACTGGATATATCAAGTTGCCTGAACCTTTTTTCTCTGGAGAACTAGTTTATAAAGTAATTCTTAGTTGAGAATATTTCTGTCAATTCCAACTTCTACTGCAACCTCTGGTGCTGGCAGGCAGTGCTGGGGCTCTGAATTTTTGAGCATGGAGGGGGTTGCAGAGGAGCAGCATCAGCTGAACTCACCCGTCGTCGTACTGTTAAATGGGGGTGTGCATATGAGCTGGAGAGATATCAGGGGTTGGTTGACTATTAAAGCAGATTGAACTGCTCTTGCAAATGTTCCAATGGCTCAGAATCATATGGATAGGGCAGAGTGCTTCCTCCTGCTATGTGCATGTTTACAATGCTAGTAATTGATTTGATACTGTTGTTGCACAAGTCCTAACTAGTAATTTGGTAAATAATAGAATATTATGTGGTGAAATGCCTTCAATAGAATTGAGAGTTTGCGATAATCTTAACGTAACGGCTGATTCAGTGACCTTCCCTGCGCTGGGCTGTAATGTCGACTGTTTATTCTCCTCCATGGATGCTGCCTGACTTGCAGAGTTCCTACCTGCATTTTGTGTGTGTTAACCGTGTGATATCCTTCCTTTCTCTCCTTTTGTCTGTTCTATGAGCTGAGTCCATATACACTCAAGAAAAGCTTTTGCATAAAAATTGCTATCAACCTTATGAAGTGCTGTATAATTTCCACTGACTGCAGCATTTACTGACTGAGCTCTTACTTTTAAAGTGAAACTTTACTATCCATTAACATCTGGAACTGCAACATTCCCTTTGATCTAGCATTGAGATTTGAGCTCCCACCACTGTCCTTACTAAAGAAAACACATTTGAGCTTTCTCGTTTCTTCTCCTGTCTAGTGTTTGCAACAGCTGCTGATAGAATTTTACTAAGCTCCAAAGCTTTTGGCTAAATTCTGTAGTTAACTGTCTCTAATACACAGCCACCCAGCTCTGCTAATTTTGGTACAGACAGTCATCTTTCTGCAGATATAACTAGAAATGAACTCTCTGCAATGATCATAGACCAGATGGACATACAGTAAATAGAGTAGAAGCTGCAATCTGGCCTCTTTGTTAGCTAAATTATTTAATACGCATGAAAAGGAAAAGGAACTACTCCATTTTGACAGCTGTAATCCGTTCAGAAATAAGTGATGTATTGATCACACATGGGTGCTTATTAAAGAAATGTTGGAAAAGGTCTTCAATAGTATTTTAGAACAAAACCAAAAGAGCAGTGGCTGTAAAGCCAGCTGAAGGCAGATTTTGTGGCAGCACGCAACAGCAATCACTAGAAGACTGGCTCCACCATTGGTGTGTCTCTTCTACAGCCCTCAGAAATGTCCAAGAAAATTATTTGAGACACATGGGACTGCCGATGCTGGAGAAAAGTAAACTGTTGGAGCAACTGGGGATAAGATCCCAAGCATCACGGAGGCAAATGAGAGGCTAGAAAGTGTCTTTACCACATCTCCTCCTAATACGATGGGCACCCACCTGTGCCAGCTTCCAGGGTTTAGACGCTCTAATTCTCCGGAATATGGAGAGCTGGCATAGCCCCTTTAAGGATACAGGGCCATCCTGCTAATTGGCAGCCATGTTTTGGTGCCAGGATTTCAATAGTTAAGGAGCTCCTGAACAGAGGTTCAGTGCTCGCTTAGAACCATAGAACATTACAGCACAGAAACAGGCCTTTTGGACCTTCTTGGCTATGCCGAACCATTTTTCCGCCCAGTCCCACTGACCTGCACCTGGACCATATCCCTCCATACACCTCTCATCCATATACCTGTCCAAGTTTTCCTTAAAAGTTAAAAGTGAGCCCGCATTTACCACTTCATCTGGCAGCTCATTCCACACTCCCACCACTCTCTGTGTGAAGAAGCCCCCCCCCCAATGTTCCCTTTAAACTTTTCCCCCTTCGCCCATAACCCATGTCCTCTGTTTTTTTTCCCCTAGCCTCAGTGGAAAAAGCATGCTTGCATTCACTCTATCTTTTCCCATCATAATTTTATATACCTCTATCAAATCTCCCCTCATTCTTCTACGCTCCAGGGAATAAAGTCCTAACCTATTCAACCTTTCTCTGTAACTCAGTTTCTCAAGTCCCAACAACACCTCGTAAACCTTCTCGGCACTCTTTCAACCTTAATAATATATTTCCTGTAATTTAGTGACCAAAACTGAACACAATACTCCAAATTCAGCCTCACCAATGCCTTATACAACCTCATCATAACATTCCAACTCTTATACTCAATACTCTGATTTATAAAGGCCAATGTACCAAAAGCTCTCTTTACGACCCTATCTACCTGTGATGCCACTTTTAGGAGATTTTGTATCTGTATTCTCAGATCCCTCTGTTCTACTGCACTCCTCAGTGCCCTACCATTTACCTTGTATGTTCTACCTTGGTTTGTCCTTCCAAAGTGCAATACCTCACACTTGTCTGTATTAAACTCCATCTGCCATTTTTCAGTCCACTTTTCCAGCTGGTCCAAATCCCTCTGCAAGCTTTGAAAACCTTCCTCACTATCCACTACACCTCCAATCTTTGTATCATCAGCAAAATTGCTGATCCAATTTACCACATTATCACCCAGATCATTGATATGATGATAAATAACAATGAACCCAGCACTGATCCCTGTGGCACACCACTAGTCACAGGCCTCCACTCAGAGAAGCAATCCTCCACTACCACTCTCTAGCTTCTTCCATTGAACCAATGTCTAATCCAATATACTACCTCTCCATGTATACCTAGCATCTGAATCTTTCTAACAAACCTCCTATGTGGGAGCTTGTCAAAGGCCTTACTGAGGTCCATGTAGGCAACATCCACTGCCTTACCTTCATCCACTTTCCTGGTAACCTCCTCGAAAAACTCTAATAGATTGGTTAAACATGACCTACCACGCACAAAGCCATGTTGACTCTCCCTAATAAATCCCTGTCTATCCAAATACTTGTAGATCCTATCTCTTAGTACTCCTTCCAATAATTTACCTTTTACCAATGTAAAACTTACTGGCTTTTTTAGAATAACAGAATAACATGAGCTACCCTCCAATCCTCTGGCACCTCACCTGTAGATACCAACATTTTAAATATATCTGCCAGGGCCGCTGAAATTTCAACACTAGTCTCCTTCAAGATCCCAGGGAATACCCTGTCAGGTCCTGGGGATTTGTCTACTCTGATTTGCCTCAAGATAGCAAGCACCTCCTCCTCCTCAATCTGCATAGGTTCCATGACTTCACTACTTGTTTGCCTTATTTCCATTGACTCCATGCCAGTTTCCTTAGTAAATACAGATGCAAAAAAACCATTTACAATCTCCCCTGTTTCTTTTGGTTCCATACATAGCTGCCCACTCTGATCTTCAAGAGGACCAATTTTATCCCTTACCATCCTTTTGCTCTTAATATACCTGTAGAAGCTCTTAGGATTATCCTTCACCTTGACTGCCAAAGCAACCTCATGTCTTCTTTTAGCCCTCCTGATTTCTTTCTTAAGTATTTTTTTTACACTTTTTATATTCCTCATCACCTTATTTGCTCCCTGTTTCCTATACATGTCATACATCTCTCTCTTCTTCTTTATCAGAGTTCCAATATCCCCTCAGAACCAAGGTTCCTTATTCTTATTCACTTTGCCTTTCATCCTGACAGGAACATACAAACTTTGCACTCTGAAAATTTCTCCTTTGAAGGCCTCCCACTTACCAATCACATCCTTGCCAGAGAACAACCTGTCCCAATCCACGCTTTTTAGATCCTTTCTCATTTCTTCAAATTTGGCCTTCTTCCAGTTTAGAACCTCAACCCGAGGACCAAATCTATCTTTATCCATGATCAAGTTGAAACTAATGGTGTTATGATCACTGGAACCAAAATGCTCCCCTACACACACTTACGTCACCTGTCCTAACTCGTTTCCTAATAGGAGATCTAATATTGCATCCTCTCTAGTTGGTACCTCTATATATTGATTTAGAAAACTTTCCTGAACACATTTTACAAACTCTAACCCATCTAAACCTTTAACAGTATGGGAATCCCAATCAATATGTGGAAAATTAAAATCCCCTACTATTACAACTTTATGTTTCCTGCAGTTGTCTGCTGTCTCTCTGCAGATTTGCTCCTCCAATTCTCGCTGACTATTGGGTGGTCTATAATAGAACCCCATTAATGTGGTCATATCTTTCCTGTTTCTCAGCTCCACCCATATGGCCTCAGTAGACAAGCCCTCTGATCTGTCCCGCCTCAGCACTGCTGTAACATTTTCCCTGACAAGCAATGCCACCGCCCCCACCCCCCCCCCCACTAACCCTTCATTCCTCTGCGTCTATCACGTCTGAAACATCTGAACCCTGGAACATTAAGCTGCCAGTCCTGCCCCTCCTGCAGCCAAGTTTCACTAATGGCTATAATGTCGTAATTCCATGTGTCAATCCACACCCTCAGCTCGTCAGCCTTCCCCACAATACCCCTTGCATTGAAACAGACACACCTCAGAAGATTATTACCACCACACACAACCTTTCTATTTGTGACTTCACATGAACTTTTAACATCATTTATTTTCACCCCCTCTCCACTATCTGCTCTGGCACTTTGGTTCCCATCCCCCTGCAAATCTAGTTTAAACCCTCCTCAAAAGTACTAACAAACCTCCCTGCAAGGATATTGGTCCCCTTGTAGTTCAGGTGTAACCCGTTTCTCTTGTACAGGTCCCACCTGTTCCAGAAGAGGTCCCAATGATCCTGAAATCTGAAACCCTGTCCCCTACACCTGTTCCTCAGCCATGTGTTCATCCGCCAGATCATCCTATTCCTACCCTCACTGGCACGTGGCACAGGTAGCAATCCTGAGATTACCACCCTCGAGGTCTTGCTTTTTAACCTTCTACTAAGCTCTCTTTTCAGGACTTCCTCACTCTTTCTTCCTACGTTATTGGTACCAATGTGTACCATGACAACTGGCTGATCACCCTCCCACTTCAGAATAATGTGCATGCGATCAGAGACATCCCTGCCCCTGGCACCCGGGAGGCAACAAACCATCTGGTAGTCTCTGTCACAACCACAGAACCTCCGTTCTTTACCTCTAACTATCGAGTCCCCTATCAGTACCGCTCTCCTCTTCTTCCATCCTCCCTTCTGCACTGCAGAGCCAGACCCAGTGCCAGAGATCCAACTGCCTCAGCTTGTCCCAGGTAAGTCATCTCCCCCAACAGTATCCAAATCAGTATACTTGTTGTTGAGGGGAATGGCCACAGGGGAAACCTGCTCTGCCTGCCCTTTCCCCTTCCCTCACCTGACGGTAACCTAATTACCTGTGCGCTGCTCCTTTGGCGTAACTACCTCCCTGAAGGTACTCTCTATAATCTCCTCATTCTCCCGAATGATCCGGAGCTCATCCAGCTCCTGCTCCAGTTCCCTAATGCGGTTTGTTGGGAGCTGCAGCTGGATGCACTTCTTGCTGCTGTCGTTGTCAGGGACACCGGAGGGCTCCCTGACTTCCCACATCCTGCAAGAAGAGCATTCCAACATCCTGCCTGGCATTCTCTCTGCTCTAAACAAACGAAACAAAACTTACCGGAACCTACCCTCGCCTCTGCCTGTTCACGCCGAAGCCTGTTGAGCCAAAGCCTCTCACTCCGCTGCCTGCTGTATATGGTGGTCTTTTCTGTAAACCTTTGGTGCTCTATGTCACGCACCTGCGCAGTCTAGCCTCTTTTCCCTGAGTGGTGTTAAAAAAAAGTCTTCTCTCTGAGATTCCTTACTCCTTCACTCGCAGCCTCTTGCTCCGATTTTTAAAAAAATTAGAGTTGTCTACTTGGATATATCGTCCAGGCGTCTGGCTTAGTACTCTGCTCTTATTCTAGTATCGTTTCATGTCTCCATTCCAGTCTCAGATCCTCCAGCAACTGGGTCCAAGCATCCTTGCCTAGGTCTCCTATCACAGTACGATCGATCAGTCTCTCGTCCACTGTGGCCAGTCACAGCTTGAGGATACAAGAACTCCATGTCAACTTTCACAAGGGCCAGAGTCTCCTGGTGAGGCCACTAGTTGCTCTACAGGGCCGGTACATCTTCTGACCCCAGAGAGATTCGACGGTGACCCAGATTCTTACTGCGGTTTCCTCACTCAATGCTCATGGTGTTCGAATCCAGCCACCCATTTCCCTTCGGAGCACGGTAGTGTGGCCTTCATTATCTCCCTCCTGATGGGGAGGGTCCTGGTCCGGGCCACCATGCAGTGGAAATGAAGGTCAGAGATTTGCTCGGATTTGGAGGAATTTATGGCTGCCATGTGCAGCCATCATCTCACCGCAGCAAGCTGAGCCTCAGACTGTCTGATGAAAGTGCACCAGGGCGGATAGTCAACAGCTGACTATGCGATCGAGTTTCGGACTTTGGCCTAACAGAATGGCTGTGATGGGGAAGCTTTGGCTACTCTATGCCACCACGGACTCCGAGAAGGACTAAAGGAAGCCCTCACAAGACTCTGCTAATGGGAGGCCGGGCATCGGAGTTGAGGTTCCTGCTATTACTTCGGGAAGGCAGGTCACCTGCGGGCCGAATGTCCGAGGCTGCAGCTTTCAGGAAACTTGCTAAGTCCGGCCAGTGTCAGGGGAACTGTGACAGTAGCAGCCACCACTCCCGACCCTATGGAACCTGGCATCACACTAAAGGCAGATATCTCCTGGGGAAAGAACCATCAAGAAATGAATGCCTTTGTTTATTCTGGGGCAGCTGGAAATTTTCTGGACAGGAACCACCATCAGCTGGGTTCCAGGCAAATCCTTCAGCAGACATTGGTTTTGTGGATGAAGTTTGAGGATCATGTGGAGGACATTAGTTTCTTTATCATTGATTTGCCTCTCGTCCCCTAGTTGCTTGGGTGCCCTTGGCTGTCCCAGCATAACCTAATCTTGAACTGAAAGGAAAGGAGGATTATTGCCTGGTCCAGTCATTGCAAGAGAATATGTTTTCAACATGGTGTTCTGACCCCCAGACTCTCCCCAGACCAATGACCAATGAGGGAGCAGACTTTAGTTTGGGGTTGTTAGGTTTGTTCTTTAATAAAGAAAAGCTTGTGTGGGTGAAAAAGCCGGAACTATTTTATTTACAGATTTTCAGAATGGCTTCAGTTTGACTCCATTTTACTCGGCACCCTCAGCCCACCAAAAGCGTGTGTGACCATCTTCACCAACGTCACTTCCAGTTCTGGGTGAACTATCTGCATTGCCCACTGGAAACTGAAGTTCTTTATTATGTACACACATAATAACACATCTTCCCTCTTTAAAGAAAACAAACACAATAATATGTCCTCATAGACCAGTAAAACACAATAATGCTTTCCAACAAAGATACTTACATTATCTTCAATTGTAATGAGTAAATACAGTCTGTTATTCACTCAACAACTCTCAATCAATCTCTGAGATGGTTTAATGATCTTTTTCAGTCTGCTGTATGTTTCTCCAGGTGTATTGCTTGTACTTGGTACATTAATAATTAAGTTTTTCTGAGAACTCTGAACCACAAGTTCATTTTTTACATCTACTGGCCCCTTTAGTGTACTAACAGGTGACGTGTCACAACTATGGCTTGGAGCTTGTGGTCATAGATACACACTATTCCTTCTCGCATGTGTTCCTCACTCCATCTGGATCTGGTAAGAATGTGCAGCAACTTCCTCTTGCATGGACCATATGCCAGAATCATGATCTCAGATTCGTACTTGATCTGCAAGCTTCAGGACTGATACACTGTTTGCAGTCTTGTCGTAATATTGTTTCTGTTTCTCTTTCACTTTCACTTTAGCCAATGTGACCACGTGCGCTTCTTTAGGTGTCAATAGGTTTTTGTGTACTGGAAAGTTAGTGCGTATGCATTGACCCATCAGCATTTAGGCTGGTTAAAGGCCTTTACATCCTCTCATCCATCTTGCACTTTCTTCATGAGACCCTTCACTACCGTAACCAAACTCTCTGCTAGGCAATTAGATTTTGGGTAATGTGGGTTTGAAGTTGTATGCCGAAACCCCCAATCATTGGCAAAGGACTCAAATTCACAGCTCAAAAATTGTCTGATACTGCTTCACATGGAACTCAGTACCTCACAAACACAGCTTTCAGTGATGACCACTTTGCTGGTTGTTGATTGCACTGTTGCAACCTCTGGATAATTGGAAAAGTAGTCTGTTACAACAATGTGATTCTTCCCATTATGTTCAAACAAATCCACTCCAACTTTGAAGTACGGACTCTCTGGTAAGTTCTGCTTGCTTTGGTCTGTAGGTAAGACATATCTCACATGAAGCTATGGTCTGGCTGATGTCTTGGTTCATTCTTAGCCAGTGTATCACTTCCCGAGCCCTACGTTTACAATTTTCCTCACAAGATGCCCTCTGTGTATCTTCTGGAGCATTTTCTTGCATATCACTGGAATCACAAACCTGTTCCCTTTGAAGACCGTATTTTTCACTGCTGACTGTTCAGCTCTGCATGTCCAATAGTCCTGAATACATATTGGACAGTCATTCATAGTTGCTGGCCATCCTTACTATATTGTCTCTTTGAGTACTTTCATTGTTTTGTCTGTTCCTGCTGCTGTCCTAATTTTCTCTCTTCTATCTGGAGATACTGGAATGAATGTGACAATCATGTCAACATAGGCCTGTATATCTGCATTAATCTCTTGGTCGCTCTTTTTATTCTTGTTGACTGCTCGAGACAGCGCATCAGCAACAAACATATTTTCTCAGTGTGTAGGCCATCTTCATGTCATATTTCTGAATCCTTATCAACATGTGCTGTATCATTATGGGACAGTCATTCAGTGGTTTGGACTTATTTGAGACCAGTGGTTTATGGTCAGTGTGCACTTCAAAAGCTTGTCCACAGATTTTGCATGCATATGTGCTGGCAAGAAGCTCTTTCTCTCTTTGTGCTTTGCTGGTTCCTGCACCTGTTAAAGCCCTTGATTAACAGGCCACAGGTTGCTATGTGTCATTATGCCGCAGCAGTCGTACTGCTCCAAGGCCATACCAGGACACATCAGCAGAGATCCCAGTACACCTTTCCAAATCATAAAACTTCAGCAAGGCATCTTCAGTTAGGATTCTTTGCAGCCTCAGGAAGCACTCTTCTTGCTCATGACACCAAATGCACTCACTTCGCTGTTCCAGAAGTGACCTCAGTGGTGCTGACACAGTAGACAGTCAAGGGATGAACTTGGTCAGGTAAGTTACCCACCCCAGGTAATGTTTCACTGATGTACTCTCTTTGTTTTGGGGCCTATCCATATTTTCAATGGCTGACATCTTTCTTGGGTCAGGCATCATTCCTTCTTCCATTATTATATCTCCTATGAAAGTCAGTGTGTTAATGCCAAACTCACATTTCTCTTTATGTAAGCAGTTTAAAATTGACATTCCCTGTCACGTCTAGCACATGTCTCAGTCATGCATCATATTCTGCCCTGGTGGACCCCCAGACGATGATGTCATCCATCATGGTCTCAAAACTAGGTATAGGTTTCCCCCGCCATCGGAAGGTAGAGCATTCCTATGAAATGGTTCGTATGCCGAAATGTCGTAAAGCGAAGAAGCAATTACCATTTATTAATATGGGAAAAATTTGTAAGCGTTCGCAGACCCAAAAATAACCTACCAAATCATGCCAAATAACACATAAAACCTAAAATAACAGTAACATATAGTAAAAGCAGGAATGATATGATAAATAAACAGCCTATATAAAGTAGAAATACATTTCCACAATCATTACTGCACTGTTCTCCGTAGCGAAAATCTCACGCAAACGGCCGTTGGCAGAAAATCTCACACAAGCGCTGTTGGCAAAAACACTGCGCAAGCACTTTCCAGTAACCTTTAAGCTATGAAGCTGTCAAATCATACCAAATAACACGTAAAAATACACAGCCTATATAAAGTAGAAATAATGTATGGACAGTGTATTATCACTTACTGGAATTGGTTCAGCGCCGAGCACACTGATGATGGTGCATTAGACTGAGTTGTCGCAGGTTGGGTGGTGCAGTGGCCCCCACCCTTCAGGCCGCCGACTGATACCAATCCGCGAAGCATGCAGGGGTGCAGCGGTAGCTGTGAGGCACACAGCACATGTTTAAGAAAAAAGCTGAAATAAACATGCTAATTAATTAGGTGCCGCCCGGTACGTAATTAATTAGCATTTTTATTTCAGCTTTTTTCTTAAAGATGTGCTGTGTGCCTCCCGGCTACCACTGCATTCTCCGCGAATCGGTATCTGTCCGCGGCCTGGGTGTTGGGGTGGTGGGACATAGAAACATAGAAACATAGAAACATAGAAAATAGGTGCAGGAGTAGGCCATTCGGCCCTTCGAGCCTGCACTGCCATTCAGTATGATCATGGCTGATCATCCAACTCATAACCCTGTACCTGCCTTCTCTCCATACCCCCGATCCCTTTAGCCACAAGACCATATCTAACTCCCTCTTAAATATAGCCAATGAACTGGCCTCAACTGTTTCCGGTGGCAGAGAATTCCACAGATTCACCACTCCCCGTGTGAAGAAGTTTTTCCTCATCTCGGTCCTAAAAGGCTTCCCCTTTATCCTCAAACTGTGGCCCCTTGTTCTGGACTTCCCCAACATCGGGAACAATCTTCCTGCATCTAGCCTGTCCAATCCCTTTAGGGTTTTATACGTTTCAATAAGATCCCCCCTCAATCTTCTAAATTCCAACGAGTATAAGCCTAGCCGATCCAGTCTTTCATCATATGAAAGTCCTGCCATCCCAGGAATCAATCTGGTGAACCTTCTTTGTACTCCCTCTATGGCAAAAATGTCTTTCCTGAGATTAGGGGACCAAAACTGCACACAATACTCCAGGTGTGGTCTCACCAAGGCCTTGTACAACTGCAGTAGTACCTCCGTGCTCCTGTACTCGAATCCTCTTGCTATGAATGCCAGCATACCATTTGCCTTTTTCACCGCCTGCTGTACCTGCATGCGCACTTTCAATGACTGGTGTACAATGACACCCAGGTCTCGTTGCACCTCCCCTTTTCCTAATCGGCCACCATTCAGATAATAATCTGTTTTCCTGTTTTTGCCACCAAAGTGGATAACCTCACATTTATCCACATTAACTTGCATCTGCCATGAATTTGCCCACTCACCTAACCTATCCAAGTCACCCTGCATCCTCTTAGCATCCTCCTCACAGCTAACACTGCCGGCCAGCTTCGTGTCATCTGCAAATTTGGAGATGCTACATTTAATTCTCTCACTGGGACACTGGGGTGTCATCTCGTTGTCTGTTTCCACTGGAGCAGGCAGCTCATCTTCTCCTATGACTGCCCGCCTCGATGTTGAAGGTCGAGGTTCGTCATCTGTTGTGGCTGATGTGGAAGGCTTGCTTGACTGCTGAGCCTCGCACATTTTTCTATCATACAGTTCTTTGTAAGGACTCAAACCATCTTGCAAATATCCCCTAAACCTATGTACCCTTTCAAAATTAAAGTCGTACTTTATCATTGCAGCGAAAATCTCACGCAGTTGCTTCACACTCAGTTCGCTACTGCATTCGGTTTCGATTGTTATCCTTTCTTTCTTCCAATTGCATCAGCTCTTCATCTATCAGATCTTGGTCATGGGATGCCAAAACCTCCCCAACATCATGTTCGTCAGCTTCCACAAGCCAAACTCACTTTGTCCTTTCTTCGTTCATCACGATTGAAACGCTTAATTATGTTTAGTTTTACGCTAAGTGTAACACCCTTACGAGCTCTTTTAGGCTTTTCCGATACCATAGAACTCATCTTGAAAACAGCTGTTCACAGGCATGTGTTTAAGCAATGCCGGCAAGAATGCTGTTCCGAATCCGGGGGAGAGCAGCTGCTCGGGGCGCGCATTGCCTTTTATCGCGCGCTGCTTTCTTCGCGTGCTGCTTTTTTTCGTAACAGTGAAAACACCTTCTGAAAGCAAAAGCAAGGAACTAATGTAGGTCTTTCATAACAGTGAGATTTCGTAAAGCAGGGGACACCTGTATGCCCTCAAGTATCATATGGATAGTTTTACTGTAGACTTCTGGATCAGACAGGATCCCAGACAATAACCGAAGAAAGCAATATCTTCCCTCTGGTGTGTTCAAAGTACACAGTCTTGAATTTGCCTCATCAAGCTTTATCTGCCAAAAACCAAGACAATGCATTGGGCTTGCTAAATGACCTAGCACCAGCAAATTGGGACATGATCTCTTCCTGTGTTGACATTTTAAAATACTCTCTCTTGAAGGCTTTATTGAGATCTCTTGGGTCTAGACATGTCCGCGATGCTCTATTTTACTTTTGTACAACGACCAGTAAGCTCACCAAATCTGTTAGTTCTTCAATTTTCTGTATGATATTTATCTGTTCCATGCATGCTACTTCTTGTATCAGTTTGTCTCAACAAGTGTAAATAGAATTTTCCAGCATGCATGGACAGCAGGCGCTACTGTCTCACCTACATGAATTTTGTTTACACCAGGTAAGGATCTGAGCCTTTCAAAGTCATTTCATACTCTTCCATGAGTGAAGTGTGGTCCTTTTTGGTCTGTGAAGCCACTTTGAAAACTCTTTTCACTAGATAGAGCTTTTCCATGCACTCAGAACTAAAATTGCCTGTATTCACTTTTCTGCAACCATTAGTTTTGCCCTTAGGTGCTGCTCCTTGTCCTTAAGGGTGATGATACAACCCACTTTTACTGGAACGTTCTCTCCAGTGCAGCGTGTCACTTTTAGCTTCATTGGGTAAATTTTGCTCTTTACTTTGAGAGTCTTGTAATCATCCATGGACACCAGATTCACCTGGGCTTCATTGTCAAGCTTGGATGGAATTAATGTCTCATGCACAGTCACTGGAACAATCTATTCTATTTTACCAGCACCTGCTGTTTGCAGAGAATCCACAAAGATTTCCTCCATTTCCTCATCAGCTGTGTATACCTTTCTCTTGGTAGCTTTGCAGCACATTACAAAATTACCCCTCTTCCCATAATGTTATTGCAGGACCTTCCATAAGCAGGATACTTCTTTGGCATGTGCCTACCTCCACATTTGCCGTTTGAGCCTACCTCTTTGCTGATCTGTTGCTTTGGGAATTGCCTTGTGCTCTTCCCCTCTGTTTTCACAGCACGCATTGTTGTTTCTGCCCTGTGCAGCTCCTTGGTTGCGCTCGTGTGGTCTCCATGCCCCTTTACATATCCACAGCCTTTTCCAATGTCAGTTCTTTTTCACTGAGCAGATATTCTCCAAGCCCATTATCTGGGATTCCACATACTATTTTGTCTCTGATTAGTGAGCCTCTCAAATCTCCAAGCTCACAGGACCTACCCAGTGTGAAAAGCTCAGCTAAGTATTCGTCAAAGCTAACAACTTGTTTCTAGTCACAGGAAAGTAACATATCTTTCAAACATGACGTCTTTACTTGGGATAAAATACTCCTCAAACTTTGTCATCAGAGTGCCCAATGTCAAGGCTGTCTCATCAATTTGAAAGCTGTTGTAGATTGCAAAGCATCTTCATCAATTACATGTAGAAAGATAGATACTTTCAATTTTTCATCTGCACCTCCAGCTCTACTTGTTGCTAAATATATATTGAATCCCTGTTTGAAGCATTTACAGTTATCTGTTAAATTGCCAGTAAATTGCATGGGTGCAGGAGGACTGAGTTATTCAAAAAAATTTTTAGAGCTCTCACCTGGTATTCTCTTAGTGAATCCAGTGAACTTCGACAGCTTCAGAACACAACGTGCTCTCTGATTGGCAGCTTCTCTCATCGGAACTGGTGTCTCTTGCTTAGTTGCTTGTGGTACTCAGTTACGCTTTGTATTTAGACCTCACACCAACTTCTGACACCACGTTACGTTTGTTCTTTAACAAAGAGAAACTTGCATGGGTAAAAATGTGAGAACTATTTTATTTACAGATTTACAGAATTGCTTCATTCAGCTTGACCACATTTACTTGGGGCCTTCAGCCGGTCAAAAGCGTGTGTGACTCCCTTCACCAACATAATTTCCAGTTTGACAATAAGACATAACAGCAGAATTAGGCCATTCAGCCCATCAAGTTTTCTCCACCATTCCATCATGGTTGATCCCGGATCCCACTCAACCCTGTATACCTGCCTTCATGCCATATCCTTTGATACCCTGACCAATTAGGAAATGATCAATTTCCACCTTAAATATATGCATGGACTTGTTCTTCACTGCAGTCTGTGGCAGAGTATTCCAAGTTTCACTACTTTCTGACTAAAAAAAAATTCGTTCTTAACTCTGTTCTAAAGGGTTGCCCTTCAATTTTGAGGCAGTGCCCTCCAGTTCTGGATACCCCCACCATAGGAAACCTCCTCTCCACATCCACCCTATCTAGCCCTTTCAACATTCAGTAGGTTTCAATGAGATTCCCCCACATTCTTCTAAATTCCAGTGAGTACAAGCCCAAAGCTGCCAAACACTCCTCATATGTTAGCCCCTTCATTCCTGGAATCATTCTCATGAACCTCCTCTGGACCCTCTCCAATGACAACACATCCTTTCTGAGATATGGGACCCAAAACTGTTGACAATATTCCAAGTACAGCCTGACTAGTGTCTTATAAAGGCTCAGCATTATCTCCTTGCTTTTATATTCTACTCCCCTTGAAATAAATTCCAACATCACATTTGTCTTCTTTACCACAGACTTAACCTTCTAGGAATCTTGTAAGAGGACTCCTAAGTCCCTCTGCACCTCTGATGTTTGAACCTTCTCCCCACTTAGATAATCATCCACACTATTGTTCTATTTACCAAATCCATTTCCCAACGCTGTATTCCATCTGCCACTTCTTTGCCCATTCTTCTAATTTGTCTAAGTCCTGCTGCAGTTGCATTGCTTCCTCAGCACTACCTAGCCTCCCAATTTTCTTTGTATCATCTGCAAACTTTGCCACAAAGCTATCAATTCCATTATCCAAATCATTGACAATGTAAAAAGCAGTGGTCCCAAAACTGACCCCGAGGAACACCACTGGTCACTGGCAACCAACTAGAAAAGGCCCCTTTTATTCCCACTCACTGCCCCCTGCCTGTCAGACATTTTGTTATCCACGCCAGTATCTTTCCTGTAATGCCATATGATTATATCTTGTTAAGCAGCCTCATGTGTGCACCTCATTAAACGCCTTCTGAAAATCCAAACAAATGACATTCACTGCCTCTCCTTTATCCACCCTGCTTGTTACTTCCTCGTAGAATTCTAACAGATTTGTCAGGCAAGATTTCCCTTTATGGAAACATGCTGACTTTGACTTATTTTATCATTAATCTCCAAGTATCCTGAAACCTCATCCTTAATAATAGACTCCAACACATTCCCATCCACTGAGGTTAGGCTAACTGGCTTATAATTTGTTTCTTTTGCCTTCCTCCCTTCTTAAAGAGTACTGTGACATTTGCAATCTTCCTGTACTCTGGGATCATACCAAAATCAAGTGATTCTTGAAAGATCATGACCAATGCATCCGTTATCTCTTCTGCAACCTCTCTCAGGACACTAGGATGTAGTCCAACTGGCCCAGGTGAATTATTCACCTTAAGATCAATGAGCCGCCCAGCACTTTTTCCTTTGTAATAGTAATGGCACTCACTCCTGCATCCTGACACTCATGGACATCTGGCACATTGCTAGTGTCTTCCACAGTGAAGACAAATGCAAAGTACCCATTAAGTTTATCTGCCATTTCTTTGTCCCCATTACTATGTCACCAGCATCATTTTCTAGTAGTCCAATATCAACTCTCACCTCCCTTTTACTCTTTATAAACTTCTGGTATCCTGCTTTATATTATTGGCTATTCTGCCCTCACATTTCATGTTTTTCCTTCTTGTAGATTATTTGGTTGCTTTTTGTTGGATTTTAAAAGCTTCCCAATAATCCAACTTCCCACTCACTTTTGCAACCTTATATGCCCTTTCCTTGGCTTTTATGCAGTCCTTGACTTCTTTTGTCAGCCATGGTTGCCTACCCCTGCCATTTTAGAACTTCTTTTTCTGTGGGATATATTTATCCTGCGCCAAGTGAACTATTCCCAGAAACTTCAGCTGTCTCTGCTCTGCCATCATCCCCACCAGTATCCTCCTCCAATCCACCTGGGCAAGCTCCTCTCTCATGCCTCTGTAATTCCTTACATTCTATTGCAATACTGATACATGTGACTTATGCCTCTCCCTCTCAAATTGAAGTATGAATTCAATCATATTATGATCACTGTCTCCTAAGGGTTCCTTTACATTAAGCTCCCTAATAAGACCCTGTGTAACTACAGAACGCCCAAACTAGGATAGCCTTTCCCTGAGTAGGCTCAAGAACAAACTGCTCAAAAAAGCCATCTTGCAGGCATTCAAAAAATCCCCCCTCTTGCGATCTGTCACTTTTCCAATCCCCTTGCATATTGAAGTCCCCCATTACAATTGTGTCATTACTCTTATTACATGTTCTTTTCCAGCTCCCTTTGCAATCTCAATTTCAACCCCACATCTTGGCTACTATTTGAAGGCCTATATGTGATTCCCATCAACACACATCAAAGTTGCTGGTGAACGCAGCAGGTCAGGCAGCATCTCTAGGAAGAGGTACAGTCGACGTTTCAGGCCGAGACTCTTCGTCAGGACTAACTGAAGGAAAAGTTAGTAAGAGATTTAGTAAGAGTTAGTAAAATCTCTCACTAACTTTTCCTTCAGTTAGTCCTGACGAAGGGTCTCGGCCTGAAACGTCGACTGTACCTCTTCTTAGAGATGCTGCCTGGCCTGCTGCGTTCACCAGCAACTTTGATGTGTGTTGCTTGAATTTCCAGCGTCTGCAGAATTCCTGTTGTTTATTATTCACATTATGTTTTTTTTTTACCCGTGCAACTCCACCCACAAAGATTCAACATTCTCTGACCCTATGTCGCCTCTTTCCAAAGATACAATTCTTAACAACAGATCCGCACCACCATCTGTGCCTTCCTGCCTGTCCTTTCAATACAAAGTATATCCTTAGATGTTAAGCTCCCAACTATGGCCTTTCAGCCACAACTCAGTGATGTACACAATGTCATACCGACCAAACTCTAATTGTGCCATAAGTTCGTGCACCGAATGCTATGCGCATTTAAGTACACCTTCAGTCCTGCATTCTTCATCCTTTTGAATTTTGCTTCTGTGGTACAATTTAACTCTTTGCTCTGTCTGCATTTGTACCTAATCATTGGCTTGTCCTTCCTTACATTAATGTTACACTCATCATCTACTTGTCAACCTGCTGGCTCATCCTCAGCTCTGTCATCCTGGTTCCCATCCCCCTGCTATAATAGTTTAAACCACTCCCAACAGTTCTAGTAAATCTACCCTGTAGAATATTGGTCCCCCTCAGTTTCAAATGCTACCTGTCCCCTTTGTACAGGTCCCACCTGTCCCAGAAGAGGTCCCAATTATCCAGAAATCTGAATCCCTGCCACCTGCTCCAAATCTTCAACCACGCATTTATCTGTCACCTCTCACTATTCCTATCCTTACTGTCACATGGCACAGGACACAATCCCGAGATTACTACTCTTGAGGTCCTGCTTCTTAGTTTCCTTCCTAACTCCCTATTTTCAGGACCTCCTCTCTTTTTTCTTCCTATGTCATTTGTACCAACATGTACCACAACTTCTGGCTGTTTACCCACTTTTTTCAGGATATTGCGGATGCGTCAGAAACACCTCGGACCCTAACACTTGGGAGGCAGTTCTGGGTGAACCACCTACATTCCCTACTGGGAACTGAAGATTTTATTATGTACACACATAATAGCACCTGGATCCTTCTGGAGACTCAGTCCTGCCTTGAAGAGCAGACAAGCCTGCTCCGGCCAACAGGGCTATGCGAGTCCCAACCCTACCTAATTGGGGACATGCTGGAACTTGAAGGGAGGGGATCTTTAGTTCAGGAGCAACCCAAAGAAGTGCCCAAGCAGTCTAGAACTGTAGCAGCTAAGCCTAAGAGATCCAGCTGCCAGGTCCCAACTAAGGAAAAGGTTCCTAGATACAGACGTTTGGAGCCTAGTCCCGGGAGCACAAGGACCAGTTGTAATGCCTCATTGCCATCGGCTGAGGATATGGACGAGGATTTGGACTCTGATTTGGCCCCTGTTTTAACGCAAGAATTTTGTGAGTCTATGGAGGAGACTCTGAGGTCTGTTGAATTTCCCTTCCTACCTAAGGAGCCTCAGAAGTTGTTCCCAGAGGAGGGTTTGGAAGTAATTGCAAAACCCAAACTGGTTGAAATCCCTTGTCTAAAGGATTTGGAGAGGATCTCAGCATGGGAAAGGCATCAACCCTTCCACTGCACTGACCTTATGGCTGTGCTATAGATCTACTGTGTGGTATTTGTCCTCCATGGGGTCGATTATACGTGCTTTCTGGCCCAGGGAGAAGTGCAATGGAGGGTATTGCCATGAGATTCATTTGATGCTCCACCTCACCAGCCAGTGTTAGCTTTTGCTTCATATAAAAAAAGGATGGAAGCCTGTGGCCATGTATCAATTATAGAGAGCTGAATCACATAACAGCCAAAAATCATTACCCACTTCATCTCAAAGATATTACCTTTGAGATTCTCCAAAGGGCAAGAGTATTCATGAAGCTAGGCTTGCGGAGTGTGTACAATCTGGTCTGCATAAAGGAGGGCAATGAGTGGAAAAATGCATTGAACGCACCGATTGGGCACTATGAGTACCCGGTCATGCCCTTTGGCCTCGCAAATGATCCAGCAGTTTTCTAGGCCTTTATAAGTGGCATGCTCTGGGATGTTCTCTGTAAGTACACCTTTGTCTTCCTGGGTTATATCCTAATCTTCTCATAGTCCATGGAGGAGGACGTCGCTCATCAGAAGCATTTTAAAGAGACTTCTGGATTATGAGTTTTATGTCAAGCTGAATTTCATGGAGCCACCATTTCATTTTTGGGATTTATCATCTCTAATGGCAATCTCAAGATGGACCTCACCAAGACCCAGGCAGTCAGAGAAAGGCCAGAACCACCCAATATGAAACAAATCCAATGGGACTTGCCAACTTTTATTGGAAGTTCATCAGGAACTTCAGCTCAGTGGTGGCCCTGCTGACAGCTCTAACTAAGAAATCCTTTCGTTAGGCTGCCAAGATGGAGGCCATTTTCGCAGAGCTTATATAAAGCTACATGACAGCTCCTATTTTGGTTTCACCTAACCTGAACCTGGTGGAGGTCTCAGACATCAGAGTGGGTGCAGTGTGTCTCAATGAACGCCTTCAGAAAATAAATTACACCCGTGTGTGTTCTTCTCCAGGTGGCTATCCCTGCAAAGGTGAACCACAATGTTGGTAACGAAGAGCAGCTCACAGTTAAGTTGGCTCTGGAGGAATGGTGTCACTGACTTGAGGGGTCCAAGATCACTTTTATTTTGTGGTCTAACCACAAGAAGTTGGTTTGCATTCAAGAAGCCGAGAGACTGAACTCCAAGCAGGCCAGGTGGTCTCTTTCTTTTAACCGCTTTAATTTCATCATGGCCTACCTACAGGAGTTAAAGAACTGGAAACTGAGTGCCTTATCTTGCCAGTTCAATTAACCTGAAAGAGAGAAGGAACATAACACCATTTTGCCCCAAGCCAATCGACAAACTTGCTTGCAAGGCCCAGGGTGCAAGGAGCGATTCCTAAGAACAGTCCTCCAGGCTGTCTATTTGTCCTGTTACGTACCCCATAATTGGGTTGCCAAACCAGCAGAAATGGACCACTTAGTTGGAGTCTGGTTTAACAGAAATTAATAAACATAGAACATAGAACATAGAATAGTACAGCACAGTACAGGCCCTTCGGCCCACAATGTTGTGCCAACCCTCAAACCCTGCCTCCCATATAAGCCCCCACCTTAGATTCCTCCATATACCTGTCTAGTAGTCTCTTAAACTTCACTAGTGTATCTGCCTCCGCCACTGACTCAGGCAGTGCATTCCATGCACCAACCACTCTCTGAGTGAAAAACCTTCCTCTAATATCCCCGTTGAACTTCCTATCCCTTAACTTAATGCCATGTCCTCTTGTACTGAGCAGTGGTGCCCTGGGGAAGAGGCGCTGGCTATCCACTCTATCTATTCCTCTTATTATCTTGTACACCTCTATCATGTCTCCTCTCATCCTCCTTCTCTCCAAAGAGTAAAGCCCTAGCTCCCTTAATCTCTGATCAAAATGCATACTTTCAAAACCAGGCAGCATCCTGGTAAATCTCCTCTGTACCCTTTCCAATGCTTCCACATCCTTCCTATAGTGAGGTGACCAGAACTGGACACAATACTCCCAAGTGTGGCCTAACCAGAGTTTTATAGAGCTGCATCATTACATCGCGACTCTTAAACTCTATCCCTCGACTTATGAAAGCTAACACCCCATAAGTTTTCTTAACTACCATATCCACCTGTGAGGCAACTTTCAGGGATCTGTGGACATGTACCCCGAGATCCCTCTGCTCCTCCACACTACCAAGTATCCTGCCATTTACTTTGTACTCTGCCTTGGAGTTTGTCCTTCCAAAGTGTACCACCTCACACTTCTCCGGGTTGAACTCCATCTGCCACTTCTCAGCCCACTTCTGCATCCTATCAATTTCTCTCTGCAATCTTTGACAATCCTCTACACTATCTTCAACACCACCAACCTTTGTGTCATCTGCAAACTTGCCAACCCACCCTTCTACCCCCACATCCAGGTCGTTAATAAAAATCACGTAAAGTAGAGGTCCCAGAACAGATCCTTGTGGGACACCACTAGTCACAATCCCTCCAATCTTATTTACTCCCTCCACCACCAACCTCTGCCTTCTGCAGGCAAGCCAATTCTGAATCCACCTGGCCAAACTTCCCTGGATCCCATGCCTTCTAACTTTCTGAATAAGCCTACCATGTGGAACCTTGTCAAATGCCTTACTAAAATCCATACAGATCACATCCACTGCACTACCCTCATCTATATGCCTGGTCACCTCCTCAAAGAACTCTATCAGGCTTGTTAGACACGATCTGCCCTTCACAAAGCCATGCTGACTGTCCCTGATCAGACCATGATTCTCTAAATGCCTATAGATCCTATCGTTAAGAATCTTTTCCAACAGCTTTCCTACCACAGTTCATTACCTAGTACTAGATCTAGTATGGCATTCCCCCTGGTCGGCCTGTCCAAATACTGTGACAGGAATCCATCTTGAACACACTTAACAAACTCTGCCCCATCTAAACCCTTGGAACTAATCAGGTGCCAATCAGTATTAGGGAAGTTAAAGTCACCCATGATAACAACCCTGTTATTTTTGCACCTTTCCAAAATCTGCCTCCCAATCTGCTCCTCTGTATCTCTGCTGCTACCAGGGGGCCTATAGAATACCCCCAGTAGAGTAACTGCTCCCTTCCTGTTCCTGACTTCCACCCATATTGACTCAAAAGAGGATCCTGCTACATTACCCACCCTTTCTGTAGCATAATAGTATCCGTGACCAGTAATGCCACCCCTCCTCCCCTTTTTCCGCCCTCTCTATCCCTTTTAAAGCATTGAAATCCAGGAATATTGAGAATCCATTCCTGCCCTGGTGTCAGCCAAGTCTCTGTAATGGCCACTACATCATAAGTCAATGTATGTATCCAAGCTCTCAGTTCATCACCTTTGTTCCTGATGCTTCTTGCATTGAGGTACACACATTTCAGCCCTTCTACCTTACTGTCTTTACACCGTTTATTCTGCTTCTCTTTCCTCAAAGCCTCTCTGTATGTTAGATCTGGCTTTACTCCATGCACTTCTTTCACTGCTCTATCGCTGTGGGTCCTATCCCCCTCGCAAATTAGTTTAAACCCTCCCGAACCATGCTAGCAAACCTACTTGCAAGGATATTGCTCCCCCTCGAGTTCAGGTGCAACCCATCCAATCTGTACAGGTCCCACCTTCCCCAGAAGAGATCCCAATGATCTAAAAATCTAAAACCCTGCTCCCTGCACCAACTCCTCAGCCACGCATTCAACTGCCATCTCCTCAAATTCTTACCATCTCTGTCACGTAGCACTGGCAGCAATCCTGAGAACGCCACCCTTGAGGTCTTGTTCTTCAGCCTTCTGCCTAATTCCCGAAACTCACACTTCAGGACCTCATCCCTCTTCCTGCCTATGTCGTTGGTCCCAACATGTATCACGACTTCTGGTTGCTTTCCCTCTCATACCAGGATGTCGTGCACCCAGTCAGAGACATCCTGGACCCTGGTACCTGGGAGGCAACAAACCATACGGGTGTCCTTCTCACATCCACAAAATCTCCTGTCTGCTCCCCTGACTACAGAGTCTCCAATGACGACAGCTCTCCTCTTCTCCGCCCCACCCTTCTGCACCACAGGGTCAGACTCAGTGCCGGAGGCCTTGCCACCGTGGCTCACACCTGGTCGGTCCTCCCCGCCAACAGCATCCAGGACGGTAAACTTATTATTCAGGGGAATGGCTACGGGGGTGCTCTGTAGTTTTATTAAGGAAATAAGTAACACAGTACTCTAATCGTAAGGATATAAATGCAACAGGTTAGCAATGATAAAACACACATGTACACAGAACTAGGGTAATAGGAATCAACCAAGCTCTATCGCAGTCTAGGGGTAAAATGATCAGTCTCAAGTGACGCAGAGTTCAGTTCAGCTTAGTACAGTTCGCAGTAATTGCTGTTGTGCCGTTGGAGAGAGAGAGAGATTTCAAATTTTGATTCAAACAGACCTTTGATGTTCTTTGCAGTTAGCTTTCGGGCGAACCCTTTTATGTCTTCTGTGGTCACCGACTGTGACCCCTCCGTTCCGGATACGACCGTTCTTCCGCGGTGAAGCCGGCACCCAGGCAAAGGCGGACACACACACCAGGTTCCCGCTGATCGTCCCTTTTCACCCTGTCAGTCTATGGTCAGTTCCCTCAAACCAGACCTCCAACTCTTACCAACTTGTGGGGGCACACCGCTCTTCCAGGGTCTCCTTATCTTGTGATCTCTTGGTGTATGTCGTGCCTTAGCGAACCTGTTCTTTTTATCCCCCTGATGGAGTATCGCCTATCCATCAAACTTCAAACAGTTCGGGTTCAAAGCAATCGGTCTGTCAATATTCTGAATTGTGACTCTTTTTTGTTAATCTCTCTCTTCTCTCTCATTAACATTTTGAATGTTCCTCCATTGTCTCCCTTATCTCTTTCTCATTAGCATCAATCTTCTGATAACTTGGTTTTTTGTCACAGTTCCAAGTTCTGTCAGGTCACAAGTACTTCAATGGGGCCACTCATTGAGAATGACCACTCACTAGGGATTGCCAGAACCCTCGAGTTCATCAAAAGAAGGTATTGGTGGCCTGGAATGGTGAGAGAGGTTTAGCAATATGTGCAGGACTGCAAGGTGTGCACCGAGAACAGGAACCCCGCACCCAACCTCACAGGCTCCTTCTCCCCCTGCCTGTTCCAGACAGATCATGGGGGCACATCTCCATGGACTTTGTCGGGAGCCTCTCACATGATGAAAACTGTCATCATGGTAATTGTCGACTGGTTTTTGAAGGTCTGCAAGTTCATCGCCTTGGACAATCTACCATCTGTGGTGGAGACGGCTGAAATCGTCTTGCGCCAGGTCTTCAGGATCTCCAGATTTCAAGTGGACATTATGTCTGATCACAGTCCTCAAATTGAATCACTTTTCTGGAGCGTGTTCTGTAAGCTGATTGGGGCAACTGCGAGTCTTTCCTCTTGGCTCTACAACAGTCCAACAGTCAGACGAAGTGGGTGAACCAAGATTTCAAATGAACCCTTAGGTGTCTGTCCTCAAGGACCTGACAAGTGGTCTGGCCATTTAATGTGGGTGGAGGTCGACTACAATACTTTACAGCATTCGGCACATTTGATGACTCTAATCGAAAGCCAATTCGGTATTCAAGTGGAATAAAGGTAGAGGAGAGAGAGGATAGGGAGTTGCACTTTTTATAGAAATAAATAATATTTTTATGAAAAACTAGCTTCCTTGAATACTGCTATATGTTGTGCAAGAAGAGCCTATTCTTCCAAAATTATTATGGAGAATAGCAGCAATTTAAGAATATTTTTCTCAACTATAGATTGACTGTTGAACCCTGTCTCAACCTGTAATGTCCTCAGTCAAGCATCTGCCAAAAGTGTAAGGAATTCACAATATCTTTTATCAGCAAAATTACTTCCATTTAGGAGAGTATAATTACAGATTACCTCTATAGCCAAACCTCGTAAAAAGACAAAATTTGTCTATGTCAAAATTTACAAGTATTTCTGAATCAGAACTCTATAAAATTGTAACAAAGAGTAAATCATCTACTTGCTGTATCAACCCAGCCCCTACCACACATTTTAAGGACTTTTTTAATAGTGTTTTCAATTCTGTTAGGAAAGTTACTAACAAATCCCTTAAAACCAGAGTTTTTCCTAGATGCCTTCAGGATTGCGGCTGTCAAATCCCTATTTAAAAAGTCAAACCTTGATAGTGATGTACTATCTAACTACAGGCCTATATCAAATCTTCCCTTTCTGGGCAAAGATTCTTGACAGTCAACCAAACAACTTTATGAATGAGAGCAACATTCTAGAAAAGTTTACTGCAAACCATGGTACAGAGACAGCCCTTGCCAAAATTTTAAGTGACAAACTTCAACTCATTCAGAATGCCAGTGTTGGACGTTGAACTAAAACCAGGATGAGGGGGCATATCACTCCGATCTCAGCCCCTCTGCAATGGCTCCTGTATCTTTTAGAATTTATTGTACAGTTCTCTTACTTGTTTTTAAATCTCCCAGTGGTCTGGGACCAGAATACATCACAGAATTGTTTTTTTTTATAATCCTGCTCGAGGTCTCAGGTTTCTTAAATTTAAACATTCTCCCTCAAAAGATAATTGGTAGCTCAGATTTTTTGAAATATGCTCCTAAACTGTGAAGTTCAATGCCTAAAACTCTAATGGATGCAGATTCAGTTGACCCTTATAAATGCCAGCTCAGTACCTATTTATTTAACCCCACTTTTATGTCCATGTTTGTATCCTATCCCACTGCAAAACACTTTGAACTAAATCATCTATGTGAAGAGTTCTCTATAAATAAGTTTTTTTTGTTAAGAGGAATGTCACAGTATTTGTCAGAGGTGGAATTACGCAATAGAACTGAAAAATGAGAATGAATTGATCAACACACACAAAATGCTGGAGGAATTCAGCAGGCCAGGCAGCACCTACGGAAAAATAAGTACAGTCAACGTTTCGGGCTGAAACCCTTCAGCAAGACTGGAGAAAAGAAGCTGAGCAGTAGATTTGAAAGATGGGGGGAGGAGAGGGAGAAACGCCAAGCGATAGGTGAATCTTGGATGAGGAGGAAGGATGAAGCAAAGAGCTGGGAAGTTGATTGGTGAAAGAGACAGAAGGCCATGGAAGAAAGAAAAAAGGGGGAGGCAGGAGCACCAGAGGGAGGTGATGGATGGGCAAGATAACATGAGAGAGGGACAAGGGGATGGGAAATGGTGAAGGTGGGGTGGAGGCATTACTGGAAGTTTGAGAATTGATGTTCATGCCATCAGGTTGGAGGCTAACCAAACGGAATATAAGGTGTTGTTCGTCCAACCTATCCCGACAGTGGAAGAGGCCATGGATGGGCATATCATAATGGGAATGGGAAGTGGAATTAAAATGAGTGGCCACTGGGAGATCCCACTTCTTCTGCCGGACGGAGCATAGATGCTCTGTGAAGTAGTCTCCCAATTCTTGTCAGACCTTACCAATGTACAAGAGGCCACAGCAGGAGCACCAGACACAATACATGACCCCAACAGACTCACAGGTGAAGTGTCACCTCAACTGGAAGGACTGTTTGGGGACCTGAAATGTAGTGAGGGAGGAGGTGTAAGGGCAGGTGTAGCAATTGTTCTGCTTGTGCCAGGTGAGAAATCAGTGGAGAGGGACAAGTGGACAAGGGAATCGTGTAGGGAGCGATCCCTGCAGAAAGCAGAAAGTGGGGTGGGGGGAAGATGTGTTTGGTGGTGGGATCCAGTTGGAAGCGGCAGATGTGCTGGTGGGGTGGTAGGTGAGGACAAGAGGAACCCTAACACTGGTAGCGCGGCAGGAGGATGGGGTAAAGGGGTGTAAGTATGGGGTGCCTCCCCCCACTTCACCATTTCCCATCCCCTTGTCCCTCTCTCATGATATCTCCTTGCCCACCCATCGCCTCCCTCTGGTCTCCTACCCCCAGCTTTTCTCTTTCTTCCATGGTCTCTGTCTCTTTCACCAATCAACTTCCCAGCTCTTTGGTTCATCCCTCCCCCTTCAAGTTTCTCCTATTGCCTACCCACATCTCAAAATGTTAACTATACTTTTTTTCCAAAAATGCTGCCTGGCTTGCTGAGTTCCTCCAGCATTTTGTGTGTGTTGCACGGATTTCTAGCATCTGCAGATTTCCTCTTGTTTGTGAATGGATAGATCACATTGTTGGGATTGTACTGTAGGCCCACAAATAGACCACAGGAAACAGAAGAACAAATATACATGGAGATTGTACAGATTTGTAAGAATAATAGGGAGCTCCTGGCAGGGGATTTCAACTTTCCTAACATAGACCAGGACTGCCATGCAGCTTATGTGAGGTGGATTTGATTAAATGTTTTCAGAAAAAGTTCCTTGGGCAAGATATAGTGGACCCTTCCAGGGAAAGGGCAAAATTTAACCTATGCTTGGGTAATAAGCCAGGACATGTGTTTTGAGTCAAAAGTGGGGAGCACTTTGGAATCAGTGACCATAGACCTATCAGTTTCTTAAAAGGGTTCAAGTTCTAAATTGGGGCAAGTCAATTATGATGGTGTGAGACAAGAGCTTGCAAAGATTGATTGGAGTAGGCTGTTTGCAGACCAAATGACCAGAGGCAAGTGGGAAGTAATTAAAGGTGAGATAGTAAGAGCTCAAGGTCTGTATATTCCTGGTGACTGAAGGACAAGGCTGGTAGGAGTAGGGAACCCTGAATAATAGGGACATTGAGGCTCTTGCTAGGGGAATAAAAGGGGCATGGGTCAGTTACAATCACCTGGGATAAAATGAATCTCTGGAGGAGTATAAAGGATGGAGAAGTGCACTCAAGAAAGAAATCAAGAGGGGTGAAAAAAAGGACATGAGTTAATCTCGGCAAAGATAATTACGGAAAATCCAAAGAGATTTTATACTATGAGATAAATAATAACAAGAGAGAGAGAGAATAGGGCCTCTCAAAGACCAAAAGGAACACCATTGTTTTGAGGAGGGGAAGGTCCTTAATGAATATCTCTCCTCTGTTTTGACCATGGTAAAAGACACAAGAACTCTGGAAATGGGTCTTGAGGATAGTCTGCATTGAAATAGAGGAGCTGCTAGATGTCTTGGAAAGTATGAAGGTAGAAAAATCTCCTAGGCCTGACCAGATTTATCCAAAATAACAGTGGGTGTCAGGAAATCTAGAGGAGTCCTGACCCAAAAGCAGAGCAGCAGAGATGATTCAGTAATGAATGATAAATTCTATAATAGACTTCGAAAGTAACAAGACACATGGGGCCACAAAATGAGAGAGGCAACAAGGTAGCTGAAGGCTAGGAGCAACTGGTTGAGGCTGGCTCAATGGGTGAACAAGCACAATGGATGAGAGCTGGGTTTAAACAGGTTGCAAGTAATAATTTGGAAATGAGTAACAGGTGACTCCTGTTAGCTGGGTGGAGACGAGGAGGAGCCTGCATCTATAGGCCTGATAGGACCATCCCTCATACAAATGGCACCCAACTGCAGAAGATGACCCGGATGAGTCAGTGGAACTCCTTGATGAATGATGGATCCAAGATAAAACTGGATTGCACCCAAGACCTCTTCTCTGGGCCGTAGCTTTCCCAGTCGACGTGTTACTGCACAGCACAGCCCATCCACAACAATGTGAATCCATGAACTGGTGAACCATGTACACTGGACCACTTTCCACCTTCCCAGGTTCTGGAGATGCAAGTTCAAGGGGGCTGAGTGGGCCATGGACAACGAACTTAAGGCAGGACATGTGGAAGGTAGGTCTGATCCTGAGGGATGATGGGAGTTGGAGGCGGTAAGTGACTGGAATGATGCAATGGGTAATCTTGAAGGGACCAATAAACCGGGGCAAGGGATCGTGGGAGTTGATGTGCAGGTGGACAGGGAGACACATTCCCCAGGCTGAAGTAGCCTGGTTGAACAAAGCTATTGGACTGGCGGCAGTAAATACTTTGGCAGCTAGTTTGGCCCTCCGTGCCCTCTTCCAATCATCCTGGCAGCGCTGAACCAAGGCTCTGGTGGACAGAACCTTCTCCACCGGCTCCTCCATGGGAAACAATGAGGGTTAGTGGCCATGAAACACTTCAAAGGGTGACATACCTACCGCAAAGGAAGTATGTAGATTGCGGGACAGTTCAGCCCTGAAGAGATACTTCTTCCATATGGAAGGGTTCGAGCCCAGGGGTTCCCAACCATGGACCCCTCAGTTAATGGTACGGATCTATGGCATAAAAAAGTTGGGAACCCCTGTGCCAGGGGCAGCGAAGGATCGCAGGAACCTCCATGGTAAGGAAGGTGAGAAGAGCTGCAATTTGGCTGTAGGCATTGCTGATAAGAATCAGACTGCAGACTGAAATGGTTCAATGTACAGAACTGGGGTTCTGGCTGATGATCTAGACCTGCCTTTCTCAACCTTTTTTCCCTGGAGGAACCCTTGAAATAATTTTCAGGTCTCAGGGAACCCCTGTGTAAAAAATTATTATATCTAAAGCTCACAGTACTTTAGTGTGATCAGTAAATTGTAGATATATTAACACAGAGAGTAGTAGATGCATGGAATAAACTGCCAGCAAAGTTGTTAGAGGTGGATACAATAGGGTCTTTTAAGAGACTCTTAGATAGGTAGGTGGAGCTTAGAAAAATAGAGGGCTATGCGGTAGGGAAATTCTAGGCAGTTTCTAGAGTAGGTTATGTGGTCGGCACAGCATTGTGAGCCGAAGGGCCTGTAATGTGCTGTAGATTTTCTATGTTCTATAATAATCCAAAAATAATTGTCAATGCTCTTTTGAGTACAGAATGAATTTTTAGCTAGCCTTTCTTGAAATTAATCTTTCTTTCCCTTTCATAAATTTTAAAAACTCATAAGCAAACATAATAATTTTCTCTTAAACAACTGGCTTAAACAAAAATTGGATTTAATTTTTCTAAAGGTAGACTTTGTAGAGTTAATTTAAATAAAGGTTGTAAATTGAACTTAACTGTAATTTATAACATGAAAATTTATTTTCAATGTTGAAACAGTGTGTTGTGACAATGTCAGGATTTTCATTTTTTACAGGAGAAATGAAACCTCATGGTCATTGGCCATTGATCAGTGCGGATACTAAGGAACAAAGGTGATTAACTGAGAGCTTGGATACATACATGGAATTACAATGTAGTGGCCAGTAGAGAGACTTGGCTGGTACCAGGGCAGGAATGGATTCTCAATATTCCCGGATTTTAGTGCTTTAAAAGGGATAGAGAGGGGGGAAAGGGGAGGAGGGGTGGCATTACTGGTCAGGGATACTTTTACAGCTACAGAAAGGGTGGGTAATGTAGCAGGATCCTCTTTGGAGTCAGTATGGGTGGAAGTCAGGAACAGGAAGGGAGCAGTTACTCTATTGGGGGTATTCTATACCCCCTGGTAGCAGCAGAGATACAGAGGAGCAGATTGGGAGGCAGATTTTGGAAAGGTGTAAAAATAACAGGGTTGTTATCATGGGTGACTTTAACTTCCCTAATATTGATTGGCACCTGATTTGTTCCAAGGGTTTGGAAGGAGCAGAGTTTGTTAAGTGTGTCCAGGACGGATTCCTGTCACAGTATGTGGACAGGCCGACTAGGGGGAATGCCATGCTAGATCTAGTACTAGGTAATGAACCGGGTCAAGTCACAGATCTCTCAGTGGGTGAGCATCTGGGGGACAGTGACCACTGCTCCCTGGCCTTTAGCATTATCATGGAAAAGGATAGAATCAGAGAGGACAGGAAAATTTTTAATTTGGGTAACAGCAAATTATGAGGCTATAAGCCTGGAACTTGCGGGTGTGAATTGGGATGATGTTTTTGCAGGGAAATGTACTGTGAAAATGTGGTCGATGTTTAGAGATCTCTTGCAGGATGTTAGGGATAAATTTGTCCCGGTGTGGAGGATAAAGAATGGTAGGGTGAAGGAAACATGGGTGACAAGTGAAGTGGAAAATCTAGTCAGGTGGAAGAAGGCAGCATACATGAGGTTTAGGAAGCAAGGATCAGATGGGTCTATTGAGAATATAGGGAAGCAAGAAAGGAGCTTAAGAAGGGGCTGAGAAGAGCAAGAAGGGGGCATGAGAAGACCTTGGCGAGTAGGGTAAAGGAAAACCCCAAGGCATTCTTCAATTATGTGAAGAAAAAAAGGATGACAGGAGTGAAGGTAGGACTGATTAGAGATAAAGGTGGGAAGATGTGCCTGGAGGCTGTGGAAGGGAACGAGGTCCTCAATGAATACTTCTCTTCAGTATTCACCAATGAGAGGGAACTTGATGATGGTGAGGACAATATGAGTGAGGTTGATGTTCTGAAGCATGTTAATATTAAGGGAGAGGAGGTGTTGGAATTGTTAAAATACATTAGGACGGGTAAGTCCCCAGGGCCTGACGGAATATTCCACAGGCTGCTCCACAAGGCGAGGGAAGAGATTGCTGAGCCTCTGGCTAGGATCTTTATGTCCTCGTTGTCCATGGGAATGGTACCTGAGGATTGGAGGGAGGCGAATGTTGTCCCCTTGTTCAAAAAAGGTAGTAGGGATAGTTCAGGTAATTATAGACCAGTGAGCCTTACGTCTGTAGTGGGAAAGCTGTTGCAAAAGATTCTTAGAGATAGGATCTGTAGGCATTTAGAGAATCATCGTCTGATCAGGGACAGTCAGCATGGCTTTGTGAAGGGCAGATAGTGTCTAACAGGCCTGATAGAGTTCTTTGAGGAGGTGACCAGGCATATAGATGATGGTAGTGAAGTGGATGAGATCTATATGGATTTTAGTAAGGCACTTGACAAGGTTCAGCAAGGTAGGCTTATTCAGAAAGTCAGAAGGCATGGGATCCAGGGAAGTTTGGCCAGGTGGATTCAGAATTGGCTTGCCTGCCGAAGACAGAGGGTCGTGGTGGAGGGAATACATTCAGATTGGAGGATTGTGACTAGTGGTGTCCCACAAGGATCTGTTCTGGGACCTCTACTTTTTGTGATTTTCATTAACAACCTGGATGTGGGGGTAGAAGGGTGGGTTGGCAAGTTTGCAGACAACACAAAGGTTGGTGGTGTTGTAGATAGTGTAGAGGATTGTCAAAGATTGCAGAGAGACATTGATAGGATGCAGAAGAGGGCTGAGAAGTGGCAGATGGAATTCAACCCGGAGAAGTGTGAGGTAGTACACTTTGGAAGGACAAACTCCAAGGCAGAGTACAAAGTAAATGGCAGGATACTTGGTAGTGTGGAGGAGCAGAGGGATCTAGGGGTACATGTCCACAGATCCCTGAAAGTTGCCTCACAGGTAGATAGGGTAGTTAAGAAAGCTTATGGGGTGTTAGCTTTCAAAAGTCGAGGGATAGAGTTTAAGAGTCGTGATGTAATGATGCAGCTCTATAAAACTCTGATTTGGCCACACTTGGAGTACTGTGTCCAGTTCTGGTCGCCTCACTATAGGAAGGATGTGGAAGCATTGGAAAGGGTACAGAGGAGATTTACCAGGATGCTGCCTGGTTTTGAAAGTATGCATTATGATCAGAGATTAAGGGAGCTAGGGCTTTACTCTTTGGAGAGAAGGAGGATGAGAGGAGACATGATAGAGGTGTACAAGATAATAAGAGGAATAGATAGAGTGGATAGCCAGCGCCTCTTTCCCAGGGCACCACTGCTCAATACAAGAGGACATGGCTTTAAGGTAAGGGGTAGGAAGTTCAAGGGGGATATTAGAGGAAGGTTTTTTACTCAGAGAGTGGTTGGTGCGTGGAATGCACTGCCTGAGTCAGTGGCGGAGGCAGATACACTCGTGAAGTTTAAGAGACTACTAGACAGGTATATGGAGGAATTTAAGGTGGGGCTTATATGGGAGGCAGGGTTTGAGGGTCGGCACAACATTGTAGGCCGAAGGGCCTGTACTGTGCTGTACTATTCTATGTTCTATGTTTAAAGCATAGACTTTTTTAAGCAGAGCGAAATTTGAGAAACTGGTGGCTTAAAGTGACTTGGGAGTCCTCGTGCAGGATTCCCTAAAGGCTAACTTACGGGTTGTGTCAGTGGTAAGGAAGGTAAATGCATTGTTAGCACTCATTTTGCGAAAAGTAGAATATGAAAGCAAGGATGTAATGCTAAGGCTTTATAATGCATTGGCCAGACCACACTTGGAGTATTGTGTGCATTTTTGGGCCCCTTATCTAATAAAGAATATGCTGGCACTGGATAGGATCCAGAAGAGTTTACAAGAATAATCCTGCGAATGGAAGGGTTAATGTATGAGGAGCGTTTGATGGCTCTGGGTTTGTATTTGATGGAGTTGAGAAGAATGAGAAAGGATCTCATTAAAACCCACTGAATATTGAAAGGCATAGTTAATGGATGTGTAATTCATTGCCACGGTCCACTGTGGAGGAAATATTATTGGGTATATTTAAAGTTAAGATTGACAATTTCTTGATTAAGTAAGGGCATCAAATCTTACAGGGAGAAGACAAGAGAATGAGGTTGAGAAGGAAAATAAATCCACAGTGGTTGAATCGTGGAGCAGCCTCGAAGAGCTGAGTGGCCTAATCCTGTTCCAATGTCTTATGGTTGCATGGTAAGTTACTGCAGTGGGTTCCAAGGGCTTTGATACAAATACATCTGGAAAGACAGGAAGTCTCAGACTGATTAAGGGCAATTAGCATGGCTTCATAATTTGAAGATTATTTCTTATGAACTTGATTGAGCTTTTTGATGAGGTTACCGAGAAAGCTGATGGATGAAAGCAGGGCAATAGAAGTGGTTTATATGAAGTTCAGTAAGGTCTTTGATAAGGTTAAATCTGTGGAACCCAGGGATAAATAGGTAATTGGATATGTACTTGGCATAATGGTAGAAAGCAGAGTGTGAAAGTAGAAGTTTGTTCTCAGACTAGCAGCCCGAGACTAGTAGTGTGCCTCAGGGTTCAGTGTTGGGCCTATTGTTGTCTGTCATCTATATCAACAATCTGTACGTGGTTAGGTAGTTTGCAGATGACACTAAAATATGTGGTATAGTGAACAATGGAGAACATTATCGATAAACTACTGGGGGGGTTTTGATCAGCTGAGTAAATGATCAAAGAAACAGCAAATGGAGTTTAATTCGGGCAAATGCAAAGGTTCGCATTTTGGTAAGTTATATCCAGAAAAGATTTTCACAGCAAGCATCAGGGCCTTGGTTAGTGCTGGAGAGCAGAAAGAACTTAGAGTACAAGAACATGGTTTGCTGGAAGTAGAGTCAGAAGTACGCATGGTTATGAAGAAGGCTTTTGGCACACTGGCCTTCAAAAGTAATGGGATTGATTATAAAAGTTGGGAGATCATGGTGTGGTTGTATAGGGTGCTAATGAGCCATACTTGGAATATTATGAACTGTTTAGCTCGCCCTGCTATAGAAAGGATGTTATTAAAATGGAAAGAGTACAGAAAAGATTTACAAGGGTGCCATTAGGACTGAAGTGACTGAATTATACGGGAAGATTGGACAAGCTAAGACTTTATTCCTTAAAACATATAAAGAACTAGAGTGCATAGGTGTAAGGCGAGAAGGGAAAGATTTAGGACGAACTCCAGGGGCAACTTTTATACATAAAGGGTGGTATCAATGTGGAATCAGCTGTCAGAGGAAGTGGCTAAGGCAGGAACAGTCAGAACTTTTAAAAGACAGTTAGACAGGTACATGGATTGGATAGGTTTAAAAGTTATGAGCCTTTTAAACGCTGACAAATAGGACTAGCTTGGATGGGACATCATGGCCAGTATGGACCAGTTGGCCGAAGGGCCTATTTGCATGCTATATGACACTATAGTTCTATAAGTTACAGGTTGAGCAGCAACTAAAGGAGGAACAAATGTGGATGTTTTGGGCATAAGAGTGTGGGAAATGAGGAAATAACTCTTGGACTGGAGAACCTTTAAGCTGGGCGAAACCTCCAATAAATTGTCCCTTTCTTGCTTATTCAGACAGGCCTACCTCCTGTTTCTATTAATTTCAGACATTGCTGTTAATGTTATTATTGCTACTGATATATTTTTACCCTCATCTCTACTTCAGTTAAAAGCAATAAAGCCAGAAAGGCGGCCTTACAAAAGTTAGAGGCTATTTCAACTGAAAAGATGAGGAAGATTACAAACAAGGAGTTAATAAATTCAAAAATCTCTTGGACGATAGCAGACAGAGCCATACAACCAGAGTAGGACTAGAGAAAGTGTCTAGTTATCACACTTTTCGACATCCCTCTTAATCCCTGTCTTTGACTCGACATCTACTTTTCCTCAATGGGCCTTCAGGAAGTATGTAAGGAAATTGAACATGTTGAATAAAATAATGACATAGCATAGAAGGAGATGGCACAACTTAACTTGTTTGTTAGTTTTTTAAAATACTCATCTGATTAATCCCATCCCTCTGCTGTCTTCTACTTTATACAATCTAAATCCTTCCTGAAAGTTATTATCTCCCCCACTCCATCAGGTAACTCACTTTGTAAAGTCTTTTTCTTCATGTTGTCTCTCATTAATTTGCATTTATCTTAAATTCCTGCCATCTGAGTATTGAACCTTCTGCCACTGAACATATTTTTACTGTACTTATACTGCCAAGACAATTAAAGATTTTGAACACCTTGATCAGTGTCCTCTTTACTTTCTGTGCTACAAGTTTGGTATTACCACTTTCTCTATGTAAACAAGAATTCTTTTTTCTTGCTATCAGTTTGATAGATCTCTTCTTTGATATTCCACCTAAAATGAATTTCTACATGTGTATTTTTACATATTGTATAACTACTTTAGAGGAATTGGGAGTTTCCAGGCAGCTATCTGTCCTTTTGACACGTTAAATATTTCCTCAGAATCAGAATTAATATCACCAGCATATGTCATGAAATTTGTTAACTTTGTGGCAGCAGTACAACACAATACATAATAAATAGAGAAAAAACTGTATTACATTGGGTATACATATTTAAATAGTTAAAGTAAGATAAGGAGTGCAAAAACAGAACTTAAATAAAAATAGTGAGGTAGTCTTCATGGGTTCAATTTCCATTTAGAAATCAGATGGCAGAGGGGAAGAAGCTGTCCTGAATCACTGAGTATGCCCTCTGGCTTTTGTACCTCCTTCCTGATGGTAACAATGAGAAGAGACCATGTCCTGGGAAGTGGGGATCCTTGACGATGGAAGCCAATTTTCAGAGGCACAGCACCTTGAAGATGTCTTAGATACTACGGAGGCTAGTAGCCATGATGGAGGTGACTAATTTTATAACTCTCGACAGCTTACTTTGATTCTGTGCAGTGGCCCCACCTCCATAACAGACAGTGATGCAACCAGTCAGAATGCTCTCCACAGTACATCTGTAGAAGGTTTCAAGTGGTTTAAGTGACAAACCAAATCTCCTGACACTCCTGATGAAATATAGCTGCTGTCTTGCCTTCCTTATAGCTGCATCAATATGTTGGGAGTTCTTATTCCCTATTTTTATTATAACCATAAACAAACCTTTGAAGGTGAGAAGCAAACTTCTTAATCAGTATGAAATCTTCCCTCAATCAATGAAAATTCATTCCATCAACATCATGAGCCTACATATATTCAAAGCAGAACAAACTAGACTCCAGCTTGGACAACTGTATCTGTTTCATTAACTGTGAGTAAATGTTAACAAAATTTCAATCATTGTATTCGTTATAATAGGATTTTGTGCTCAAGGGCTTGGTTATGAGAATATTAGAGTTTCAGTTCCTAGGCATTTTTAATCACTTTTTTGTTCAACGGTTAACGTGTAGGGAGTCAGTATGAGAATACATTCCACATGACCTGAAATTCACTTTGCTTTCAGTAAGCTTGCTAAATCTCACCACTGAAGAAAGGTCAAAGGGGCAAGGTATAAGAGGACTACTTATGCATATGGAACAATATCCCATCAAATACAAGTACTTTTAGATGAGCAAGAGGAATTACATTGAAAGAGTGTTAAAAAGGTAATGTTGAATTACTCACAATCAGAAACAGATTTAACATTACTAGCATATGTCATGAAGTTTGTTGTTTTGCAGCAGCAGTACATTACAATACACAGTAATAACAAAAGCTATAAATTATAATAAAATATATAAATTAAATTTAAAAACTAGTGCAAAAAAGAAGTCCATTCAGAAATCTGATGGTGGAGGGGCGAATCTGCTCCTGAAACATTGAATGTGCGTCTTCAGGCTCCTGTAACACCTCCTTGATGGGAGCAATGAGAAGAGGGCGTGCCCTGGGTGTTAGGGGTCCTTAATGATGGATTCCACCTTTTTGAGACATTGCCTTTTGAAGGTTTTCTCAATGCTGGGGAGGCTGGTGCCCATGATGGAGCTGGCTGAGTTGACAACTTTTTCAGATCCTGTGCAGTGGCCCCTCCATACCAGACGGCAATGTGACCAATTAGAATTCTCTCCACTGTACATGTGTAGAAATTTGGGAGAGTCTTTGGTGACATACCAAATCCCCTCAACTTCCTCTTGAAATGTAGCTGTGTTATTCTTTGTGCCTTCTTTGTTATTGTATCGATATGTTGGACCTAGAATAGATCTTCAGAGATGTTGACATCTGGGAACTTGAAACTGCTCACCTTTTCCACTGCTGATCTCTCGATGTGGCTCATCTATAATACCCAACATTTGATTTTACTTTTCAAAGTAAGGTTAAAGTACCAGTAAAGACTAGAGATTTACAGGAATCTTTTTCATCTTATGGTAATAAATATAAAGAACGGAATCCAGAAAAGGTCAACAATATTGATTTGCATTATTAAATCAGCTGGATGGCACAGAGGACAGAACTAAAAATATAGAGATTGTAAAATTCAGTTTGGGAATTTGAAAGGAGTAATCATTGAAAGTCTTCATGAAACTGTTGGAACACCTTTGAAAGTACATTAAGTTCATCAATTTTCTCAAGGGAAGGATATCACTCCTAAAGGTCAAGCTGTGACTTCAGTCCTCTGAAATGGCTTAGAAAACTGTGTATTTGGATAAGGGTCATGTTACACCTAATTCAAGATTGAGTGGCAAGAGAAAAAGGAATACTCAAAGGAACCTAAGCCATACAATACTTATCTAAAGAAATGCCCCCAGTCCACAGCAGAGCACCTTGTTATCTCTCCTGTCACCAACACCACTCTTCCATTCGTGAAGCCCCTCTGTGAGATGTGGAGTGGTTGCACTTGCTCCTAATCATACTTCCTCTCGCTGGAAGTGATACCTCACCTCCTGCACAGACAAGTTCTTCTTCTCCACAGGTTGCCGCCACAACCATGCTCCGGCAGAGTTCAGCTTGAATTCAGTGAAATAAGCAAGTTCCGTGATACATGTTTCAACATCTGTGCATGAGCTCAGCTACCCCTCATTCAAGTTAGCAAAGCAGCTGCAGAGGATGTAGACATGTTCTGAAATTCTTGTTTTGAAATGATTCAATGAACTCAGATTCCCCTCATGGCATCCACTCAGAATCTCGTCCATTGCTTGGCTTTACAGTTCATCATACCATATGTTCCACCCTTGAAAAGCCTTTCTGATAAGTATTATATTGCTTAGGTTCCTTCGAGTACTGAATAAATTTATTAGTACAAAAACTCATCTTGGTCTTCCAGCTGGGTACAGGTAGCAATTTTATCCAATATTTCTATAACAGACTCTGCCATCTTCATCAGGGACTCTATTTTTTGGGTGACAATGAATAAGACATTGCCATCACTATCCATGTTCCATTAAAATTATCTTTAAACTGTATAATCGAAAATAAATGATGAAATTATAAAGGCTGATTACAGACAAAAATGAGCCAATGCTCCAAAACTTGAATGGGGCTGATTTGCCAAGCATACAAACTGGAGACAGGGAAAGCTTAAAATACGAATGAAAATAATAAATGCAAATGAAAGAAATCAGAAAAATCTGGAAATGCACAGAAGATCAGATAGTATTTGTGGAAAAAGAAGCAGACTTACAATAATGGCAAGTTAATTGCAAAATAAATGTAAATGGGAATAATCGAGATTGATTGCAGGCTAATAAGGAGTTTTCTGTATTTCACTGTGACACTGAGTCCCTGCCCTCTTATAAGACATTATCATTAGCTCACAAGGTTGGAAACAGAAGAATCAAAGTATTCAATATGTAGGAAGCATGGTATAACGGAGCTGGTATAAAGAGAAAACTAACACAATATTGGAAAAGATTAGCTGAGATGATGTGGGATAATGCTAAGAGGCAGAAAATTCTTGTTGATGTCAGAAAATCTGAGGCTCCTGCAATAAGTGCATGCCTGTGATATGGGTGAATGTTATCCACACATAGATTGAGCTAACCATACTAGGTGGAGGAAGATGGGCATGTGAGCTGTGAGGGGAATGCAGAGAATCCAAAGTGATTTGGAGAGGTTGTGTGAGTAGGAAATTTATTGCAGAGGATGCTTAATAGTCATAAGGTACTACAGCACAGAAACAGACCCTTCAGCAGATCTAGTCTCTGACATATTGTTATTCTCTCTAGACCCATCAATACACAGCTGGACCATAGACTTCCATACCCCTCCCATCCATGTTCTTATTTAAACTTCTCTCAAATGTTGCAAACTAGTCCACATCCACCACTTCTGCTGGCAGCTTATTCCACAGCTACACCACCCTCTGAGTGAAAAGTTCCTCCTCAGGTTCCGCTTAAATATTTCACCTGGTGTATCGTGTTCTCCCAAAAAGAACCTTGAAAAGGGAAAAAAAAGATATCAAAGATAGAAATAGAGCTGTTTCCGAAGATACAAGCAAAGGAGTCACCATTTAGCATCATCATCACTTCACTCTGCCCCTCGATCTTTTAGTAATATTTAAGTAATATTGTGAATATATTGTTTGATTAAGCATTCTTGATTGTTTAAATAATTCATTCAGGGTTATATGTAAAAATACATGAATTGAATACTTCATGACACTACCATGTGACAGGTGCATGTCTCGCTTAATGTTAAAATGAAGTTAGACTCCAAGATTTAGCTTTTAATTAGTTTTATGTTTCAGAGTTACAAAATGTAACAGTAACGATGAGTAAGTTTTTAAAAATCCCGAGGCAACTAATTACCTATTGAACCCGAGGCAGCTAACTATTCCACAGGGGAATGTTTGAGTAAAGAGGAAAATATTGCATCATGTGACTCTTCAGAAAAGGAGACAGAGACGATCGAGTTTTTAAAAATGAAGAAAATGGACGAATTCATGGCTTCATAAACACTGAGTGCTATGTGATAATGACCATTAAAAAGAGAGCAGAAAAGGCTGGCTGCAGCACATCGGAAAGATTGACGCACATGATTACACAACAGATAACTGCATATTGTATACAGGGTGAATTGAGCAGGATTTTAAAGCAAATGAAGTAGCCGTTGAGAAGTGAGTGTCAAATTTGCTGAGTGCATTAATTTAAATGCGTACAGTTAGATTAGAAATTTATTTGCTCCAACCAAACCAGCTGGACAGAGCTTTGCTCATATCTTGAAAGTAACACAGGAAGATTTAGAGGCAAAACTATTGTTGACTGCAGAATTCTTTAGGTTTCATAACCAAAATCAAAAGGAAATGGAGTCCTTTTCAGTAGTGCGCATGGCTGAATTGAAGAAATTGTTTTGAGCATTGTCAGTTCAGTCATGAGCTTAATGATGCACTAGGATATTGTTCAGTTTGTGGAATCATACAAGAAAGCATTCAGAAGCTGTTCCTAACTGAAGCACAACCTACGTGTAAAAGAGCAGTTGAAATAGCTGTATCAATGGAAACAGCATATAGAGATGCAAATAAGTTGCAGTCAAGAATGAAAATGAGCATGGACAAAATTGCAACATCTAAACAAAAACTAGTCTGGCTGAACAAATTGTGTTACTGTTGTGGCAGGGGCTCACATACACCAGTCCAATGCAAGTTTAACATTGAAACTTGCAGAAAATGTAACTACGTAGGACACATAAAGACCATGTCAGGCAGACAAAAATAAATTGAATGCACAGAAGAGAAAAAGATAAAAAGTCTGCATACACTAATCTGTATGTTGTTGATGAAAATCTGATAGTTATGAGAGGGACACTGGAATGGGCAGACTTAAGATTTATAATGTGAAAACTAACAATAAACAAGCAATATGCTTATATCAGAGGTGAATGACAAATTAATTTAAATGAAATTGGACACTAGATCAGCTGTTTCAGTCATTCCACAATATGAGTTTGAACAGCAAAGAGATTAAACTGAAGCCTCCATATATCCAACAAAGAATTTATACTGGAGAAAATGTAATTCCTGTGGGAATGACATTCATACAGTGAAGTACAACAACCAACAAACCACATTGGGCTTATATGTGGTAAAAACAAAAGGGCTAGCATTGTGGGCATGTGACTGGCTGTAACAACTACAACTTGATTGGAGATCCATCCAGAATGAATATACTTCATCCGCTGCAAGAGAGTCAACTGAAAGAGAATTGGTAAAATAACTGGATGATGCCACAACTCTCTCCATGCTGTACCACCTGAACCATTTCCCAATAGAGGGCAAATAGATGTTGACGCCAAATTCTGTGCCTTTGGTTGGAAAACATATTGGACCAAGGAAGGACGAAACCTCTCCAGGGAATCATGAAAGTGACGACAGAAACAGTCGTCTGACTACAACAGTTTTTGTAGACAGTTACTTACGAAATGTGGTCTGGAAGAGAGTTCAAGGAGCTTCAGAAAAAATGCAAGCATTTGGCATTTGTGAGTATAAAGAACAAGAACTTACTCTGAGTGTATTAAAGTTATTGCATGAACTTCAAGTGGGAGACAAAAATCTGCTTGTAAAAGTAGATGCAAAGATCAAAGCCCAGCTGGATGAATGGAAGGCCAAAAAGAAACAGTTAATGGAGATACGAAAACAGAGGATTTGTCGATTGATGTTGCGGATGAGGAAACTAAGAAGAGCGATCAGATTGTAAAGGGAGCATAAGAAGGTTTAATATGAGAATACCCCAGTGAACTAAATGCCCCTTTCCATGATCAAGATGCACAATCTAGAAAAAAGAAAAAGGAACTGAAAGAAGAAGGTGACAACAGTGCTGTGGAAATGGAAGAGGATGAATGAGACCTAATTTCTCCATAATAGCAAATTCAGATATACTCAGAAGAAACTAGAATAAGAAAAAGGAAAACGAGTAAAAGGAAGACAGAACATTGAAATGGAGAGAAGACATAGAGGGAAAGAATGTGAGTAAGAAAGAGAAAGACATGGAAAGTGAGAAAGAAAAGAAAGGGACCGAAAGCAGGATAAAGAGCAAGAAAGAAGCCGGGACCAGGAGCGAAGCAAGGATCGAAGTAGATCCAGACTGAAAAGCCAAGAAAAGGAGAAGAAAGGTGTCCAGAGCTGCCAGAACTACATTCTGACATCTAGATTCATCTCCTACAGCCACTTGATATTGTCTTCACAACCACAAGTCTCAGCTGTCATGCAAAATGATCTCCCTTGTCAGGAAAAGCATTATCCCACAAGAGTAAAAAATCCATAACCTATAATATGTAAAAATGCATGAATTGCATGCATCATGACAGTACCACATGATATGTACATGCCTCTCTTAAAGGAAAACCGAAGTTAGACTTGCATTCCCGGCTCCGTGTTTTTGCTTTCAATTAGTTTCATGTTTTGGAGGTACAAAATATAACAGAAGGAAAACACATTAAATATATTTACATAAAGACCATATTAAAAGGTTTCAGTATAGAAGTTGCCAGATAGTCTAGCTGTCTCAGTAAAAAATACCAAATGCTTCTTCCTAAAATGTTGTTTTGTTTATAAATTGTTAGATTGAATAACCGGCTCTCCTCCAGTATTCTTATGTGAATAAGATTAGATTGAGATTCTAAAACCCTCTTGCCCATCTTTTCACCACCATTTCCCTGACACTGTCATTAAAATTTCCTTGCTTCTTTCCATTTTCCTCTGTTTCCCTATCCCTCACTTTTTTGTTGTCTCAGTTTTTTGCTTAGACTATCTGTCTCTGATTTTCTTTTGCTCATGGTTTCTTATGCTATCCATCTAAAATAATTCTGTTTTATGGCTGGATATTTCCTTTTTGAATTCCAATTTCTCTGAGAAATCAGGAACCTCAGAAGAGATGCAGCCAATGCATTATCTCAATTGCATCGAATAAGCAGATCAATATTGGCAGAGCCAGTATCCTAAGTTTCAAATCCAGTCACTAAACTGAACTTAATCACTAGCAGAAAATTGTTCCTGAGTTATATACATACTCAACTGCTGAATTCATTTTCTGACAAAATTCTAAGAAACTCCTCTTTTAAACCTCTGACAAGTGTTTTCCAAGAATTTTAAATGGACTCAAATTGAACAAACATGACAGGTATCTTGAGGTAAATGGGTACAAAATCGAACTGTATTGTACCCATCTTATTACAAAACTACAATAAAAAGGAAAATTGTAATTTCTTTCTGACCGTAATATTTGGCTTCAATCAAGCAAAGGAGCTTAGAATTTTCAAGACTTAGCCTAGAGAAAAGTTTCTACTAGCAAGCACAGATTTTCGCTGATTCACATGAGAATCTACCTGTTCACTGTGAAGTATTATCAGTGTGGAGTTCACTATTCAACACTGATATTACAGAGCATCATCATCATTATGTGCCATGCCGTAGCAGATCATTGTCTATCCATGACTATCATTGTTCTCGGCAAACTTTTCTATAGAATCGGTTTGCCATTGCTTTCTTCTGGGCAGTGTCTTTACAAGATGGGTGACGCTAGCCATTATCAATACTCTTCAGAGATTGCCTGCCTGGGGAGGGAGGTATTTGAAATGGACCAAGTGAATTTAAGGGTAGAGTCAAAGTTGAAGTCAAAAATGATGAGATTGATGAGTTCTGCATGTGTCCATGAAGCAGCACCAATGCAGTCATCAATGTAGCAGAGGAAGAGTCTGTATAGCTAATAAAAAGACAGGCATAGCTGCAGCCCATGCAGGTGCCCATAGCTACCCCTTGAGTCTGGAGGAGCCGAAGGAAAAAATTGTTGAGAGTGAGGATCGGTTTCTGCCAGATAGAAAGGGTTGGTGGTGGAAGGAAACTGGCTGGATCAGTTAAAGCGGAGAGCTTTAAGGTCTTCCTGATTGGGGATAGAAGTGTACAGGGACTGGACATCCCTGGTGAAAATGTGGCACTCAGGGCCAAGAAATCTAAAGTTAGTGAGGAAGCTGAGTGCATGAGAAGTGTCCTGGATGTAGGTGGGAAAGGTCTGAACCAAGGGGAATAGAACTGGTTAAGGTATGAGGACAAAAGTTCAGTGGAGCAGGAGTGGGCAGAGACAATGAGCCTACTATGAGTTTGGTGGCAGTGGATGGGAATTCTCCAGAGCGGATGAGGTCACTGATGGCATCAGAGACAGATTTCTGATAGTTTGAAGTGGGATCCTCTTCAATGTTTTTATTTATTCATTTATGGGATGTGGGCGACGCCAGTTAAACCAGCATTTATTGCCCATCCCTAGTTGCCCTTGAGAAGGTGGTGATGAGCTGCCGCCTTGAACTTCTGCTGTCCCTGAGGTGCAAGTATACCCACAGTGCTGTTAGGGAGGGAATTCCATGACTTTGACCCAGCGACAACGAAGGAATGGTAATATGTTTCCAAGACAGGATGGTGAGTGACTTGGAGTGGTGGTGCTCCCAGGTAACTACTGTTCTCGTCCTTCTAGATGGTAGTGGTGATGGATCTGGAAGGTGCTACCTTAGGAACTTGGGTGTGTTGTTGCAGTGCATCTTGTAGATAGTACACACTGCTGCAACTGTTCATCGATGGTGGAGAGATTGGAAGCTTGTGAAAGGGGTACCAATCAAGTAGGCTGCCTTGTACTGGATGGTCTCAAGCTCTTTGAGTGTTCATGGAGCTGTACTCATCCCGGTAAGTGGCAATTATTCCATTACACTTCTGACCTGATCCTTGTAGATGGTGGAGAGTCAGGAGGTGAGTTACACGCCGCAGGATTCCTAGCCTTTGACCTGCTCTGATTGTCATGGCGTTTATATAGCTAGGCCAGTTCAGTTCCCTGTCAATGGTAACTCCCAGGAAATTGATAGTAGGGGATTCAATGATGATGATGCCACTGAATGTCAACAGACGATGGTTAGAGCTTCTTTTGTTGGAGATGGTCATTGCTTGACACTTGCGTGGCTTGAATATTACTTGCCACTTGTCAGCCTGAGCCTGGATGTTGTACACGTCCTGCTGCATTTGTGTATGAACTGTTTCACTATCTGAGGAGTCACGAATGTTGCAGAACATTGTGCAGTCATCTACAAACATCCCCACTTCTGACCTTACGATGGAAGGAAGGTCATTGATGAAGCAGCTGAAGATGGTTGGTCCTAGAACACTTCCCTGAGGAATTTCTGCAGTGATGTCCCAAAGTTGAGTGATTGACCTCCAACCACGACAACCATCGTCCTTTATGTCAGGTATGATTCCAACCAGCGGAGGGTTTTTCCCCTAATTCCCATTGACTCCATTTTAGCTAAGGCACCTTGATACCATACTCAGTCAAATGATGCCTTGATGTCGAAAGCTATGACTCCCACCTCACCTCTGGTATTTACCTATTTGGTCCATGTTTGGTCCTAGGAGGTGATGAGGTCAGGAGCTGAGTGGCCTTGACAGAACCCGAACTGGGCATCCGTAAGCAGGTTATTGCTGAGTAGGTGCTGTAAGATAGCATTGTTGATGAGCCCTTCCATTATTTTGCTGGGTTGGTCTTGTCATTTTTCTTGTGTACAGGGCATACATGGGCAATTTTCCACATTCCCAGGAAGATGCCAGTGTTGTAACTGTACTGGAACAGTTTGGCTAGTGGCAGCAAGTTCTGGAGCACAAGTCTTCAGGATTGTTGCCGGGATTTTATCTGGGCCCATAGCCTTCGCAGTATCCAGTGCTTTCAGCTGTTTCTTGATATCACATGGAGTGAATCGAATTGTCTGCATACTAACATCTGGGATGTTAGGGATTTCTGTAGGAGGCTGAGCTGGATTATCCATTCGGCACTTCTGACGGAAGATTGTTGCAAATGCCTCAGCCTTATCTTTTGCACAGGTTTGCTGGGCTCCTGCATCATTGAGGATGGGGATATTTGTGGAGCCTCCTCCCCCAGTAAGTTGTTGATTGTCCACCACCAGTCACGGCTGGATGTGGCAGGACTACAGAGCTTAGATCTGATCCGCTGCTTGTGGGACCCCTTAGCTCTATTGATTTCTTACTGCTTATGGTGTTTGGCATGCAAGTAGTTCTGTATTGTGGCTTCACCAGGGTGACGCCTCATATTGAGGTATGTCTGGTGTTATTCCTGGCATGCTCTCCTGCACTCTAGGATTGATCCCGTGGCCTGATGGTAATGTTAGAGTGGGTGATATGCCAGGCCATGATTGTAGTTGAGCACAATTCTCCTGCTGCTGATGGCCCATGATGCCTCATAGATGCCCAGTCTTGGGCTGTTAGATCTGTTCGAAGACTATCCCATTTAGCATGGTGGAGGGTTTCTTCTATGTGGAGATGGGATCTAGTCTCCACACATATTGTGCGGTGGTCACTTCTACCAATGCTGTCATGGACAGATGCTTCCACGGCAGACATGTTGGTGAGAATGAGGTCGTGTGTTTTTCCCTCTTGTCGTTCCCTCACCATGTGTCATGTCCCAGTCCCAGTCTCGTAGCTTTGTCCAGTAGGACCCGATCAGCTCGACCTGTGGTGGTACTACTGAGCCACTCTTGGTGATGGACATTAAAGTCCCTCACTCAGAGTACATTCTGTGCCCTTGCCACCCTCAATGCCTCCTCCAAGTGCTGCTCAACATGGAGAAGATTCATCAGCTGAGGGAGGACGGTACGTGGAAATCAGCAGGAGGCCTCCTTGCCAATTCTTAACCTGGTGCCATGAGACTTCATGAGGTCCAGAGTCAATGTTGAGAGTTGTCCTTTCTACTGTATACCACTGTTCCACCACCCCTGCTAGGTCTGTCCTGCCGGTAAGACAGTGCATATCCAGGAATGGCTATGGTGGAGTCTGTAATGTTAACAACAAGGTATGATTCTGTCAGTACAACTATGTCAGGCTTTTGTTTGACTAGTCTGTGAGACAGCTCTCCCAACTTTGGCACAAGTCCTCAGATGTTACTAAAGAGGACAGGGCTGGTTTTGCTGTTGTCATTTCCAGTACCTAGGTTGATGCCTGGTTATCCATCCAAGTTCATTCCTTAGGTATGAGGAGGTGTCTGAGAGTTGCTGCCTGGCCTCAACACAATAGAGATCAGTTTACCACACTACAACAGCACCCCTTTGTCTGCGGGTTTGATGGTGAGCTCGGGATTGGTGCAGAGAGAGTGGAAGGCTGTGAGTTCAGAGGGGGTAAGCTTTGGGGAGGAGAGAGGCGTACTGAGTTCAAGATGGTTGATATCTCATTGGCAATTCAAGAAGAAAAGGTCCAGAGAACAAGAGCAGGGTGTCCATGAAAAGAAGGTCTGGAGATGGAAGAAGGGGTCATTAGTGCAGGGTGTGGAATTCTTGCCAAAGAAGTGGGCTTGAAACTGGAGGTGATAGAGGAAGAGTTTGGCATCATGGCAGGCACGGAACTCACTGAGGGGCAGATGAAGTGTGGCAAAGTTAAGACCCTTGCTGAGGACAGAACATTCCTCCTCAGAGAGGGAAGGTTGGAGGGAATTATGAAGACATGGTAAGGATTAGAGGTGGGGTCAGAGGTGCAGAAGAGAGCTGATGGCACCAGAGGAGAGGCAGGGTTGGGGTGTTTAGGGAAAGTGAGGTGGGAAGAAGATAGAGGCTTCGAGAACCGAAGAGGTGATGGTAGAGCATGACAGACCCAGGGTTGGAGAGTGGCAGTGGGGAAAGGAAAGCCCGGGAGCCCAGCAGCAGCAAGGAAAGATAATACAGATCTGTTTCAGTATTGCTCAGAGACCAAGTGAGAGTTGACATCTATTTTTGTTGGAAGCAATTAGTTAATTGGCAATCACACAACTGAATACTTAACACAACAGAAGCACGTTATATTGCCTTCAGTTTAGATCTGTTATTTCAAAAAAAAAGCTTGAAAGGTACATAAACATCTGTGAACATAAGGAACATAGAGCCATTCACCTTTTCAATTGGCTTATTTTTTGAATTTTAGTTAATTTCCAGCGAGAGTCCTGGTGCAAGGTTTTGTCCCAAAATGTGAACAGCTCCAATTATATAAAAGTTATCATTTTTTTCCAACTTGAATGGAAAATTTAGCTGTTAGCTTTTTGGTCAATAGTAACATTTCAAATACTGCAGATGTCTTGGAATATAAAAATGAGATCACAGCTTGTAAGTAGTGTGTTTGTATCTCGATAGAGATCACGCAATATTTCTCAGGAGAGTGTATCTGCTTTGTATTGTGAGAATCATCTAATTTAAAAATCACAAAATTTGTTATAACCAACCAACCTTCTTTTGGGTTAAAAAGAATTCAGTGTTGTTGCTCAGTAGCGATTCAGAGGTTTGGTAAGAGCAGAAGTCTTGTGTCGCGAGGTCTGTATGTGACAGAGCAGCACAGAGAGCAAGTGAAATACCTCGAATGGGATTTCCTGATCACCACGTGGCATTATTACATTGGAGAGAGATCCAAGGGCGATGGAAACACTGGAGAGTGACATGTGAAACATCTGATTCAAGTTCTGTTATCTGAGATGATTTGGAGATCATTAGATCAGTTTCCTTCCCACTCAATGATATGTTGTCTGACTTTGGTCCGACAACCCTCTATACCAAGACAAACCCCTCAACCACTGATCTACCATGAATGAAACTGATTATAAGCTTTGAATGATGATTGGTCCCCTCTGACAATCTTTATTGAAAAAAGTGCAGAAAACATTTATGAAGATATTACCAGTGCACGAGGGACTGAGTTATGGAGAAAGCTTGAGCAGGCCGAGACTTTATTCATTTCAGCACAGAATAGAGGTGATCTTATAGATATGCATAAAATCATAAGGGATAAGGTAAAACCATAAGATAGTATGAATTCCCACAGTTCTTTTCCCAGAATCAGAGAATCAAGAACTAGAGACCATAAGTTAAAACTGAAAGGGAGATTTAATAGGAATCTGAGGGGCAACTTTTTCACCCAGAGGATCGTCCATATATGGAATGTGCTGCCAGATGAAGTAATCAAGGCAAAGTGATTGTATCTACCTCCTACCCAAGATCCACAAACCCACTTGTCCAGGTAGACATATTGTTTTAGCTTGTTCCTGCCCCACTGAGCTCATATTGACATACCTTGACTCTGTTTTATCCCCCCTAGCTCAGTCCCTGCCTATCTACATCCGTGACATTTTGGATCTTTTCAATGATTTCAGGTTCCCTGGCCCACATCATTATATTTTTACTATGGATGACCAGTCCCTATACACTGCCATCCCTCACCAGCAAAGTCTCCAAACTCTCCATTTCTTCCTGGAGACCAGACCCAACCAGTTCCCTCCACCACCGCTCTCCTCTGCTTAGCAGAACTTATCCTCACTCTTAATAATTTCTCCTTTGGCTCCTCCCATTTCCTTCAAACAAAACGTGTAGCCATGGGCACTCGTATGGGTCCCAGCTATTGGCGCTGCTTCCTGCACCCATGCAGAACTCATCAATTCAACCATTTTGACTACAACTCCCACCCTGCCCTCAAATTTACCTGGTCCATTTCCAACACCTCCTTCCCCTTTCTCGATCTCTCTGGAGACAGCTTATCTACTGATGTCCATTACAAAACCATACATTACAAAACCATAGACCTCATAGCTACCTGGACTATACCTCCTCCACCCTGTTATTTGTAAAAACGCTATCCCCTTCTCTCAATTCCTCTGTCTCTGCATCTGCTCTCTGGATGAGGCTTTTCATTCCAGAATGAAAGATGTCCTCCTTCTTCAAAGAAAAGGACTTCCCTTCCTTGACCATTAACGCTGCTCTCAACTGCACCTCTTCCATTTCACGCATGTCTGCTCTCGACCCCATCCTCCCGCCACCCTACCAGGGATAGGGTTCCTCTTGTCCTCACCTACCACCTCACAAGCCTCGGCGTCCAGCACATAATTCTCTGCAACTTCTGCCATCTCCAACGGGATCCCACCACCAAGCACATCTTACATTCACTTTCTGCTTTCAAAAGGGATCCCTCCTTATGCGACTCTCATGTCCATTCGTTCCTCCCCCCCCCCCCACTGATTTCCCTCCTGGCACTTACCTTTTCAAACAGAACAAGTGCTAACCTGCCCCTACACCTCCTCCCTCACTACCATTCAGGGCTCCAAACAGTCCTTTCAGCTGAGGCAAAACTTCTCCTGTGAGTCTCTTGTGGTCATATACTGTGTTCGGTGCTCCCGGTGTAGCCTCTTGAATATCGTTGAGATCCGATGTAGATTGGGAGACCGCTTCACCAAGCATCTGCTCTCCATTCACCAGAAAATGTGGAATCTCCCAGTGGCCACCCATTCTCAGTCCACTTCCCATTTCCACTCCAATATGTCTATCCATGGCCTCCTCCACTGTTGTGATGAGGTCACACTCTGTTTGGAGTAACAACAACTTATATTCTGTCTGGGGATCTTCCAACCTGATGGCATGGACATCAATTTCTCGAACTTCCAGTAATACCCCTCTTTACCATTCCCCATCCTTTTTTCCTGCTCTCACCTTATCGCCTTGCCTGCCCATCGCCTCCCTCTGGTGCTCCTCCCCCCTTTTCTTTCTTCCATGGCCTTCTGTCCTCTCTCATTAGATTCCCTCTTCTCTAGCCCTGCATCTCTTTCATATCCCTTTCGATAATCAACTTCCCAGCTCTTTACCTCACCCTTCTCCCTCTTGGTTTCACCTATCACCTTGTGTTTCTCCCTTCACTCCCCCCACCTTTTAACTCTTCTCATCTTTTTTTTCCTCCAGTCCTGCTGAAGAGTCTTGGCTGAAACATCAACTGTACTCTTTTCCCTAGGTGCTGCCTTGCCTGCTGAGTTCCTCCAGAATTTTGTAAGGCAAATACTTTAACAGCATTTAAAAAGCACTTGGACAGTGTGAAGAGGGATACCAGCCAAATGTGGACAAATGGGACAAGTTTAGATGGGCATCCTGGTTGGTGTGGATCTGTTTCCATTCTTTCTGGCTCTGTGACTTTTTGATTCTATGACAGTTAATTTCACTGTTATTGAGTACCATTCCCTAACAAAGACACACTTCAAATTGTTTTCCTTCGCTCTAGCTAACAAATATACTCTCTCCCAAATGACCGTAACTACTCCACCCACAGTGATCATCAGAAGTCTTACCTTCTAGATGGCAGATTATTTCTCTGAAATATGCCTCATTCCTGCATAATGACCTAGCCCAGGCTTCATTACCTACCAGTCTGGATCAGGTAAAGAAATGGCACATCAAAACATCCAAGGGCAGAGGTTTTGGCTACAGCTGGGTTCCGAGTGTGGGTTGGGTATGCACCAGAACCATGGACATGATCGGGGTTAGAATCATGAAGATCAGGGCATAGGAACTTGGATAGGATTACATGCAGGCTGAAACTGAAACTTGCAAGCTGAAACTTCATGCAAGTTGTTATATCTATGAAGGAGTTGGCCACTTCAGTGATTGCCAGTGGCCTCAGTGGTATTCTGCTTCTTTATGCTATTCATTGAAAATCCATGCTCCTTTAGCTTCTGTCTAATAAGAACTTGGTATACACTTTCGGAGTCAACAGTCAGATCTCTGTTAAAATGTCTGGTACACATGAATGTTGGACCAAATAATAGAATTCCTATGACCAAGCCATCCCACTGAAGATCAAGGGGGCCTTTGGTTTATGCATATGTATCTTATACATGTGTGGTTGAAAATCCTTGCAAAATGCTATCATATAAAAATATCTGCAGGAAAAGCTTTATTTTTGACATACATTCTGTTGAGTCTGTGCACAACTACTTTTTAATTTAAATAAGTATGCAAATAAGAGATGGCTTTAACTGGTGTATTCACTTTGCAGCAAGCACGAGGGAGCAATGTGCATGTGTGAACAACAGATCGATACGTGTTGCTAAGGGGGGTGTCATTGCTCTAAAAGAAATAGATTCATACATTACACTTACTCCCCCTTTAGATTAACACAACATAAAACTGGATGTGTACAAAGCATTCAATTTCCGTTTCATAAACCCATATTGCAAATAAACATGCTTTCACAATAACAGTCCATAACTAACTTCACAGTTCTAAAGGTTCAATCTTTTGGGTGGTGCTCAGTTACTTTCAAGATATCACCTCAGGATTTGTGAAGTTGCATCAGATTTGGCAGGTGTCTTGTCAGTGATAAAGTTCTTGTCGTACCTCTGGACCTGGGGAGTAGCATCAGGTTTGGTAGGTGTCTTGTCTAAAGTAATGTTCTTGGTTTCCGGTGTCATGTTGCTCTCAGTAACATCATCACTGAGAGGTAAGTCTAGTGACTGTAATGTGTCCATCTTGTTGGATGAAATCAACTCAGATGTGTTCTTTGGTTGAGCATCCAGTATCTGGTCCACATGACATCTTCATATCCAGTCTTCAACATCCACTGTGTATATCAGTTGTTCAGTTCTCATAGGTATCTTAACAGGTGTCCATGTTTTCTCAGTAATCACACAGTAGAACTTCCTGTCCAATCCTGAAGCTTCTTGCTGCTCCACTTGGCAACCAGCTGAACAGTTTATTCTGCACTTCCCTCCGTAGATCTGGTTTCAGGAGGTCTATGTGAGATCACAGATTCCTGTTCATGAACAGCATAGAAAATGTTTGATTTGTTGTCACCCGAACAGAGTTGTCCACTTTGTACTGTAGAGGAATATCCTCCTTGTCCAGAGCATTAATGGACAACTTGAATGTTTGGATAAACCTTTCAGCTAACCCATTCATTGCTGGATGGTGAAGAGCTGACCTGAAATGTCCGATGCCATTTTTCTTCATGAACAGTCAGAATTCTTTTGACATGTATTGTGGTCTGTTGTCACTCACAACTTGTTCTGATAAGCTGTTTCTGGCAATGATAGTCCTCCAAGTGGAGTCAGTCTTTGCTGAAGTGGTTGACTTCATTGGTATAACCTCCAGCCACTTCAAATGAGTATCCACAGCAATCAGAAACATGAAGCACATGAATGGATAAATAGAATAAAGGCCTTTCGGTCAATCTGTGCGTAGTTGCATTCTGCGCTCATCAGTGATCTTGAAGAAGATGCAATTGGGCATTCAGATCCATCTTTCACAATGTGTGACAAAACAGCTCCAATGCTATGAGGGGACACATTGCACACCAATCTGATGGGCAGGGATGGATCATAATGGGTGAACAGTTCATTGGATATTATTAATCTCTTTGTTTCCTTGAATGCTCTTTTACATCTTTCTGACCATTCCCACTCAGCTCCTGTCTGTAACAGTGCACTCAGTGGATGCAACACTGAAGCAATGCTTTGGAGAAGCTGTTTACAAGGCCTATGTATGACCCGAGCTGTGATATATTTTCCAGATTGGATGCCTATGGCACTCTTTCTTGTGACTTCTGTAAGCCATGCTTGTCAATGACATGTCCACAATATGAGATTTCATTCTTGAAAAACTCACATTTCTTTCTCTCTGCATGCAAACCATACTGACTCAGCCTGGTAAGCACTTTACTCAGATTCTGGAGGAGCTTTTCATCACTCTTGCCGGTCACGATGATATCATCGAGGTAATATTGTGTTCCCGGGATATCTTGGAGCACTTGGTTCATTGCTCTTTGCCAAATTGCTGGAGCTGATGCAATGCCAAAGACGAGGTGATTAAAATGGAACAATTCCTTGTGAGTGTTCATTGTGAGGAACTTCCTGCTTGACTCCTCAGTCTCTGTTTACAGATAGGCTTGTGACAAGTCAATCTTTGAAAACCTCTCCCTGCCTGCCAAAAATGCAAAAATGTCTTCTATTCATGGCAGGGGATACTGCATAGTCCACAGCATCGGGTTGATGCTCATCTTGAAATCCCCACATTTACAAATGGCTCCAGCATTCCCTTTCTTGATCACCAGGATACTGGGAGGGGCCTATTCGCTCCACTCATTTTTGGAGAGAATTCCAGACGCCTTCAAGCTCCACAGTTCAGCGTCCACTTTAGGACATAGTGCGTAAGGCCTTCTATGTGCTTTAGGGAATCTTGGTGTTGCTGTTTCATCCACTTCAATTCTGTCCTTCATGCCTTTGAGTTTACCAATACACTTCTCAAACACCTTCGCATTAGCGTTAAGCAGCTGAGACAGCCTCTAGTTAGTGCTACCATTTGGGCTGCAGTTGCATGTTGATGTCACACTGACAGATTTGATTGAATGCCAGTCTATTTGGACTTTCCTCAGTCATTCGCATCCGAAAAGTGCTGACCCTTCACTTTTCATTACATAAAGTTCTAACTGCTGTGTTTGGCCTCCATACATCACTTTCACTTTCAGTTTGCATTTGGGGGACACTTTTTAGCATCATTGAGGTCTTCTCTAATGGTATCTTAGAAAATAGTCTGTTGTGGTCAGCCCGTGGAATTACAGACGAAGCTGACCCTGTATCCAGCTCCATTTTCAGTTTTACACCAGACACATTTATTGTGATCCAGATGATTTTGTGATCTGCTTCAGCAATACTATGTGCAGTTCTAGGCATGACAGTTCAACTTTGTCAGACTCTGTGTAGTCTAATTCAGTTTTACATTCAGTAACTTTATGCTTTTGCTTAGTTTTGTGTTTGAAACTCTTCACTCAGAAGTGCTTTTTGCCTGCCTTGTACACTCACTCTATGTGACCTTGTCCGTGACACTTTCTACGGACTTTTTCTTTGAACTAACAGTCATTTGCACCATGGAAGGATTTGCCGCATCAGTAAGATTTTTGGTGTAAGGGGGTTTCGACTTTTATGTTACTGCGGAGGCTAATTAAAATGGCGTCTTTGTTATGTTAATCTGGGGAATGCGGTTTTGTTGTGTTAACCGCTGAGAAAGTTTGCGCTAGCAGCTTGTTTTTCTTTAGAGTGTGATAAGACAGTGCTATTAACCAATTGGGATAGTTGTTATGGTTTTGGTGTATTTGAAGATACTGTATGCGTGGGGTTTTGGGGCAGAAAGTGGGAGAGCGAGACAGAGGATGGGACCCTGAGGAGGGCGTTCGGCAAGGAGACAGAGACAGACTCGTGTGGAGCATCTGGTCGACCACCGTTGTTGGTCCCAGGCAGCCGGTCAAGGTGGTCCGAGGAGTCGCAGGGTGAAGAAGAAGGGCCTTGAGCTCCAACTGTTTGTGCACGAAGAGATTGAACTTTGATAAGTGTGGCACCTTTTATTTTCCTTTTATATTTTATTCTCTCTTAATTATATAGTTCCAGTAATATCTATAAACTGTATATCATTTAATTGCAGCTGGTGTATTGTCTGTTATTTGGGCGGGGTGGGGTACCTCACACAGCATCCACATAAACGAATTACCCAGTTTGCTGGGGCCGAGGCTGTTTCCCTAGACAACAGCGAGCCGAGCGACCCTGAGGGAGGCCAGGGGGGGCTACATTGGTTTTTTGTACCATCCAGGGACACTTTCTGCATTTCACATTCTAATCTCTTTTTCTGTAGTTCTGCTGCATCCTTTGTTGCCATCTCTAAGGATATTGCAATGGTCAATGCCCATTATAAGGTCAGGGCTCTTTCTGCCAGTAGCCTTGTTTGAGTGCTTTGATTCTGCATGCCATGTCCAATCCTGTCCCTTAAGGCAACAGAAAATCCATCTCTAAAGTCACAGTACTGAGAAAGTTTGCATAGTTTTGCAATGATAAATCTCTCAGCCATTGCTAGTGGTTTAGGGTTCAAGTGATTTTGTAAAAGCAAACATCTTGCTTGTTCGCTTTTCAGGGGGTTCTACGTTTTGTAAGAGACTTTATGTCTTTGCACCCATTAAGCTAAGAAGTGTAGGGGCTTCCTTTTTGCTCGTTCACATCGTTCATGTTACATTACAGTTCAACCCTCTTAATATACTTCTCCCAGCCTTCATTAGTGCTATCAACTTTGTTAACTTTCCCAAATGAAGCCATTGTCACATTATTTTCACTTTAAATTCAGCTCATTTTTCACTGTGACTCATGGATCCTTCAGCTTTTTCATGCTGTTGAACTGTCGCTGCTTCGTCCCATAACTGTCGGTGCAGTTTGTGATATTTTCTGGCATTCAGGTTCAGACTCATCGACAATTTGTTGTATCTGTGCACAACACTGCTGAACCTCTCATCACAGCGCTAAGCAGTATTGCATCTGTATTGTACTGTCTCAGTACTTTTATATTTGTGTGCTGTAGCACTTTTTTTATTCACAGTTATTTTGTAAATAACACTTCTTTGCATTTCTGGTCAGATGATAAATGCATTTCAAGCAACACACATCAAAGTTGCTGGTGAACGCAGCAGGCCAGGCAGCATCTCTACGAAGAGGTGCAGTCGACCCTTTGTCAGGACTAACTGAAGGAAGAGTGAGTAAGAGATTTGAAAGTGGGAGGGGGAGGGGGAGATCCAAAATGATAGGAGAAGACAGGAGGGGGAGGGATAGAGCCAAGAGCTGGACAGGTGATAGGCAAAAGGAGATACGAGAGGATCATGGGACAGGAGGTCCGGGAAGAAAGACAAGGGGGGGGGACCCAGAGGATGGGCAAGAGGTATATTCAGAGGGACAGAGGGAGAAAAAGGAGAGTGAGAGAAAGAATGTGTGTATAAAAATAAATAACAGATGGGGTATGAGGGGGAGGTGGGGCATTAGCAGAACTTAGAGAAGTCGATGTTCATGCCATCAGGTTGGAGGCTACCCAGACGGAATATAAGGTGTTGTTCCTCCAACCTGAGTGTGGCTTCATCTTTACAGTAGAGGAGGCCGTGGATAGACATGTCAGAATGGGAATGAGATGTGGAATTAAAATGTGTGGCCACTGGGAGATCCTGCTTTCTCTGGCGGACAGAGCGTAGGTGTTCAGCAAAGCGGTCTCCCAGTCTGTGTCAGGTCTCGCCAATATATAAAAGTCCACATTGGGAGCACCGGACGCAGTATATCACCCCAGCCGACTCACAGGTGAAGTGTCGCCTCACCTGGAAGGACTGTTTGAGGCCCTGAATGGTGGTAAGGGAGGAAGTGTAAGGGCATGTGTAGCACTTGTTCCGCTTACACGGATAAGTGCCAGGAGGGAGATCAGTGGGGGGGGATGGGGGGGACGAATGGACAAGGGAGTCGTGTAGGGAGCGATCCCTGTGGAAAGCAGAGGGGTGGGGAGGGAAAGATGTGCTTAGTGGTGGAATCCCGTTGGAGATGGCGGAAGTTACGGAGAATAATATGTTGGACCCGGAGGCTGGTGGGGTGGTAGGTGAGGACCAGGGGAACCCTATTCCTAGTGGGGTGGCGGGAGGATGGAGTGACAGCAGATGTACGTGAAATGGGGGAGATGCATTTAAGAGCAGAGTTGACAGTGGAGGAAGGGAAGCCCCTTTAAAAAAGGAGGACATCTCCCTCGTCCTAGAATGAAAAGCCTCATCCTGAGAGCAGATGCGGCCGAGACGGAGGAATTGTGAGAAGGGGATGGCGTTTTTGCAAGAGACAGGATGAGAAGAGGAATAGTCCAGATAGCTGTGAGAGTCAGTAGGCTTATAGTAGACATCAGTGGATAAGCTGTCTCCAGAGACAGAGACAGAAAGATCTAGAAAGGGGAGGGCCGTGTCGGAAATGGACCAGGTAAACTTGAGGGCAGGGTGAAAGTTGGAGGCAAAGTTAATAAAGTCAACGAGCTCTGCATGTGTGCAGGAAGCAGTGCCAATGCAGTGGTCGATGTCGCGAAGGAAAAGTGGGGGACAGATACCAGAATAGGTACGGAACATAGATTGTTCCACAAAGCCAACAAAAAGGCAGGCATAGCTAGGACCCATCCAGGTGCCCATAGCTACACCTTTAGTTTGGAGGAAGTGGGAGGAGCCAAAGGAGAAATTATTAAGAGTGAGGACTAATTCCACTAGACGGAGCAGAGTGGTGGTAGAGGGGAACTGATTAGGTCTGGAATCCAAAAAGAAGCGGAGAGCTTTGAGACCTTCCTGATATAGGGACTGGACATCCATGGTGAAAATAAAGTGGTGGGGGCCAGGGAACTTAAAATCATCGAAATGTTTAAGAGCATGAGAAGTGTCACGAACATAGGTAGGAAGGGATTGAACAAGGGGGGATAAAACCGTGTTGAGGTATGCAGAAACGAGTTTGGTGGGGCAGGAGCAAGCCGAGACAATAGGTCTGCCAGGACAGGCAGGTTTGTGGATCTTGGGTAGGAGGTAGAAACGGGAAGTGCGAGGTGTGGGAACTATAAGGTTGGTAGCAGTGGATGGGAGATCCCCTGAGCGGATAAAGTCAGTGATGGTGTGGGAGACAATGGCCTGGTGCTCCTTAGTGGGGTCACGATCGAGGGGTAAATAAGAGGAGGTATCCGCGAGTTGTCGCTGTGCCTCGGCAAGGTAGAGGTCAGTACGCCAGACTACAACAGCACCCCCCTTATGGGCGGGTTTAATAATAAAGTTAGGATTAGTGCGGAGGGAGTGGAGTGCAGAGCGTTCCAAAGGAGTGAGGTTGGAATGGGGACAAGGTACAGTGAAGTCGAGACGATTGATGTCCCGTTGGCAGTTAGCCATAAAGAGATCCAGAGCAGGCAGAAGACCAGAGTGGGGTGTCCATGAAGAAGAGGAGGGTTGAAGATGGGAGAAGGGGTCATCGGTGGGGGTGGAAGAGTCCTTGCCGAAGAAGTAGGCATTTCATTGGCTTTGTATCTGTACTTGGCATAATGACAATAAAGTTGAATCTAATCTAAACTACATACCAATTAACTAAAAGCATGCACACAGGATGGCTTTAACTGGTGTATTCACATTGCAGTGAGAGAGAGAGAGAGAGAGCAATGACCATGCACAGACAACTAATCAATATATAGTGCAAATCATTGCATTAAAAGAAACAGATCCATACTTTACACATTCCATGTACATGGAGAAAAGAATAATACAGAAACATAGAAAACCTACAGCACAATACAGGCCCTTTGGCCCACAAAGCTGTGCCAAACATGTCCTTACCTTCGAAATTACCTCGGGTTACCAATAGCCCTCTGTTTTTCTGAGCTCCATGTACCTATCTAGGAGTCTCTTAAAAGACCCAATCGTATCTGCCTCCACCACCATCACTGGTAGCCCATTCCACTCATTCACCACTCTCTGCATAAAAAAACTTACCCCTGACATCTCCTCTGTACTTATTTTCAAATTATTTCCAGAAACCTGAGTGATTAATTATGAATCAAACTTGTTTTAAATTATATTGACTTCATTCAATAATGCTATACAATTATCATTTAATCTTGATTACGATAAGCTGCCTTTTATAGAATATGTCAGGTCATATAGTGTACTGTACATCCTGGAACCAGAAGAAGTGACCCTGCAAAAATATTTCAGATAGTTAAATGGAATACCAAATTGTACATAAAAAGTAAAAACAGGTTGGATGTGATTCAAAACTATCAATAATTTGCATTACAGTGAGCTGACTTTTCTAGGCTTTGACAAATTTTCCACTTTCTTAACCAAGTCATAACAAATGCTGAATGAGGAAGCTGGTGGGCTGAAAGGTGAAGACCAAGAGAGCTGTCTTGTCTGGGGGTTACAGGGTTAGACATTTCAAAAGCTCTAAAGATAGAATGGAGTTGAAGAAACTGAAAAATTATGACATCCTTATAGAAGGCAGTGCTAGGGGGAGATTCTTGCAGAAGGCAAGGATCAGAGAGATCCAGAAAAGGAAAACTGGAGGCAGATTTACCAGACAACTACCATGAACCATCAATTCCTTTAGCTACCTTGACCGCACTTCCTCCTATCCTGCCTCCTGTAATTTCTCAATGTCATCCCCTTTACTACGGGATTGAAAAGTATTCCAAGGGGCACCATCAGATGCCCATCAATGTTAAACAGGAATCCCTGACAGTTCATGGCAGCATGAGGTAACTAGTTTAAAAGGAAGTGAGAAATGTGACCTTTCTCAGATTTCCCATGCAAAACCAGGACTGTCTCCCTTGTCCCTTCCCCATGACTCCAGTAGATCCAGCCAAAGCCCTACCTAAGCTAACAAATCTCTATGTAAATTTATGCTTCATCTATGCTGCTTATAATGCCATTTATTTTGTGATATTGCTACATCTAGACTGGGAGAACTTTGTTTTCTTATGTATTATGTTCAAGGCCATTTAAGTTTATAATGGATATTTGAAGCACCAGAACAAATTTTTGAGGGTCACCATTAGTCATCTTATTCCAATTTGAGTATAGATTAATTGCCCTTTTCCATTCTCTTCCGCCACGTAAATAATCTCAAATTCAGTCAATAAATTCCCTTCAAATCCATGAGTTTAAAACTTAGCTGATATTTTTCAAATGAAAATTTAACAAAAGCCTTCTGCCATCATGATTTTTCCCTATCCACTATATTAGTTTAACATTTGTCACATTGTTAAGGATATACACTTGCTTCTAAGACACAGGTTTAATGCACAAGTAATGTGCAAAGCTAACAGCTTCTCGAAAATTCTCATAAGTAGGGTCTGCATCCAAGACACTAGACTCCAGTTGACTCGGGGATGAAGAATCTCTTCCACATTTTGTGATCCACCTAATTTTCCTCACCATTTAACTGCCTATCTATTGCCCTCTTGTGAATCCATTCCAAGTCCATTTAAACCCTAATATGATTTATCCTTTACAAGTAGAATATTTTTGACTATGTATTCATACCACATCTTCTGAAGTAAAAGCATTTATCACATATAATAAAGATAAATTTGAACCTGTCTTAAATATAATTAGCATGTTAGGTCCTTCATAAATTTAATTTCGGTGATTGAATTTAATCATCTATGTACCATACTTATAGTAATTAAGTACATGTCCCAACATCTGATAGAGATACCTCTAGAAGAAGTGTAGTTAATTATTTGCATATGAATGATAGAGAATATGAAATTCTTTCACTGCCTTAGGGTCATTTTGCATTGTCAATCTACACAAAAGAAACAATATACTTCCTATGGCTTCACTGTTACTTGCAAAGAATAGAGAAAGATTAATTATAAATTCAATTACATTATCGAGAAAAAAATCCTCCACATAAGTCTAATGATGTAGTAGTATTTGAAATTGGTGACATTTTTATTGTACTTTACAGAATGTCCCCACACAACAAAGATCACAATGTAGAATTTATGGAGATATTTCTGTATAGAGACAAATTTTAATATTATTCCTTCAGTTTCATGTTTTTCAGACTAAGAGTACTTTATTGTCAATATTTTTTCTGATTTGTTGCATTTTACATTATCTCTCATTTATAATCTGAGGACATCTGAGTTTGCAAATAGCCACCATTAAGGTCTATGATTACTTTTACGAAATTCACAACTAAAATTTGAAATAAACTGTGAGGCAGACTGTTGATATATATCACAGAGAACCTAAAAATAATCAGTTTGTGTTGTCTCTGTGCAAGCAAAGAGGGGAAACATGTTGAAAATTACGAGAAACCATTTTTAAAACTACATTGAGCAATGTGATTTAATAAGTCTGACAAGGTTGTTTTGTCACTAAAGCATTAGCCTCCTATATATATAGCATATAAAATTCTGTTGTACTGTATTAAAGTTACAAATCACCAGCTCATTTTACACTTTTCCAATTTTCCCGTCATTGATTTGGGTGGAGTATGAAATAGACTGTTCATTTTGTCTGTACATTTTTTTCCCTGGAACCCAAATTCAATTCTATTCTTAGAAATTGAAAGTCAGCCTTGATACTTTTAAAGTTCATGTGCTGTCACTTTGCAGAGTTTTGCCACTCAACCAAACCACTAAATGGAAAGAGCATCAGTGATAAATAGCAAGGGAAGAAAATGAAACAGAAACAGTTTTTTTTTAATGTACTCTACCCAGTATAGTTTCACACCTATTGACCGTAACTGTCTGCTACCTGCGATTCAGAATCAACTTCTTCCCCTCTGCCATCCAATTTCTAAATGGACATTGAACCTATGAACACTACCTCACTATTTTTTCAGTCTTTGCACTATTTTTAATTTAACTATTTAGTAAACATACTGTAATTTTTAAAATTTTTTCTCTGTATTTATCATATATTGCATTGTACTGTTGCTACTAAGTTTTAAAAATTTCTCGATATATGCTGGTGATATTAAACCTAATTCTGATTCTGATTCTAGAGTAGTTACTATTGTTTGAATACCACTGTTTAATAGGATTATTCTCTGTAAGTAGTCAATTGGGAAAGAATCCTTTGCTTTTAAATTCCATTTACTTCTACCTTGTCACACTTATGTATTTCAGGATCAAATTATGTTTATTTAGAAAGTATTTACAACAGAGCTTTTAAACAAGTTTAAACACTGTATGAAAAAGTGTTGTTATTGACTCCTGCATATCAAAGATATAGCTAACCAGGTTTTAAACTGCTCTGCACTCATAACAAAGGTTTATATGTATTCCTCTGAAAATTATGAGCAAGATTTAAATAGAACCAGACTTATCATAACATAAATTTATGCATCAACTACTTGTTATGCAAGGTCAATGTAAATTTAAGACAATGAATGAAATATTTTCTTTCAAGAGCACATAATTTCCCACAAATTATCCCACTCCATAAATTCATCTCAGTAAGTATATGGACACAACCATTTGTTCAAGGCTGTTGTGGATATTAATCCTGCTCACTAGATGCACATAAAAGCATTTTGCTTTGCCAGACTCAGGTTAGCGGAGGGGACTCACGACACAGGATCAACCTGCAATTCAAATGATGAGTATGGATTAGACAGAGTCAGTACGGTTTTGAATGTGTGAAATCATGTTTCACAAACTTAACCGATTTACTTAAAGAGGTGACCAAGAGGACTGATGAGGGCTGGACCACAGATATTGTCTACATGGACGCCAGCAAGGCTTTTGACGAGGTTCTACGTGGTGAATTAGTGGTAAAATGACATCGCATAGGATCCAAGGTGAGTTAGCCATCTGAATGCAAAATCAACTTGGTGAAAGAAATCGGAGAGTGGTAGACAAGGGTTGTTCTTTAGCCAGAAGTCCTGAGGCCAGTGATCAGTGCAGAGCCAGTACTGTTTATTGTTTGTGTTAATGATTTGGATGAGAATGTAGGTGGTATGAGTGCTGATAATATCAACATTGGTAGGATGATGGAAAGTGAAGAAGGTTTTCAAAGGCTACTATAAGATATTGATCAGCTGGGAGAGTGAGCAGAGGAAGGGCGGGGGAATTAAATTCAGCTAAGTATGAAGTGATGCATTTCAGGAAGTTAAACCAGGGCTTGAATATGTGTGTAATAGAAGCATTTGATGCGTGCATTTACTTTTGCTATGGATCCTAGCGAATCACATAACTAGGACTGTGTTAAATAGTAGGTGGTTGGGTTCAACAGATTGGAGAAGTATGGATAAAGTAAAAGCGAAAAGTATGGATAAAGATAACAAAAAATAAAAGATAAAAAAGAGGAAAGGAAGAGTGGAGTAAAGAAAAGTCAACTGCAAAAGAGAAAAAAAAGATTACAAGATTTTAAAAGCAAAATGAGTGTAAGGACACTTTATCTGAATGCCCATAGTATTCGAAATAAGCTCAGTGAACTCGTGGCATGAAACAGTACAAAGGGGTATGATTTAGTGGCCATTAGAGAAAAGTGGTTGCAGAGCAGAGAGGATTGGGAATTAAATGTATTACCTGACAATCTTACTGGAGTGCTTGTGCATGAATCAAAAATGGTTGGTTTGCAGGTGCAGCAGTCTGTCACGAAGGCAAATGGAATGTTGGCCTTCATTGTGTTACGTACCCCGTAACTGGGTTGCCAAACCAGCAGAAATGGATCACTCAGTTGGAGTCTGGATTACTGGAATTAAGAAAGTTTTATTAAAGAAATAAGCAACACAGTACTCTAATAGTAAGGATATAAGTGCAACAGGTTAGCAATGAATAAACACACATGTACACAGAACTAGGATAATAGGATCAATCAAGCTCTATCGCCGTCTAGGGGTAAATGACCAGTTTCAAGTGACGCAAAGTTCAGTTCAATTGAGATTAGTTCAGTTCACAGTAATCACTGTTGTGCCGTTGGGGGCGGGGGGGGGGAAGAGAGAGGACGAATGAATATTCAAATCGGATTCCAAACAGACCTTCGATATTCCTCGCAGTCAGCTTTCGGGCAAGCCCTTTGTAATGTCTTCTGAGGTCACCGACTGTGACCCCCTCCGTTCCAGATACGATCGTTCTTCTGTGGTGAACCCAGCACCCAGGCAAGGGTGGACACACACACCAGGTTCCCGCCGATCCGTACCTTTCTACCCTGTGCGTCTATGGCTGGTCCCGCGACCAGACCTCTAAAATACTCCCACCAACTAGTGGGGGGGCACACCGCTTTCAGGGTCTCGTTACCTCGTGGAGTCGTGTGTGGTGTCTTAGCGAACCTGCCCCTTTTTATCCCCCTGCTGGGGTATCGCCTGTCCATCACACTTCAAACAGTTCAGGGTTCAAAAGGAGCCGGTCTTGACAATATTCAGACCGGTGTCTCCTTCCATTAAACTCTCTCGTCTCTTCATTAACATTTCCAAATGCTGCTCCATTGTCTTACTTATCTCTCTCTCCTGAAGACAGGTGGCAGATCAACTGTTGATCCCACTGGTGCTAGCACAGGACAGTTAACATCTTAGTCTAGGTGTACTTTTGTAACCCTCTTTCGTCACACCCCTCTCCTTTAAGGATTTTTACCGGGGTAAAAATTATAAGCATGAATACATTATTAGCTGCACACAAATATACATCTTCATCAGTTATTTGGCTAATACAGAGAATTTTAAGTTGTCAACACCTGGACAGACAGTCAGCAATCACACTTTCCGTTCCTTTTATATGTGTTATTTTAATAATCCTCTGAACCAGGCTCCAACTTAGCAAACTTCATAGTGGCCGAAAACACTGATGAATTGTGATCAGTGTAACCTCTCATTGGGTTTCGTCCCGGACCACGATAACAAGAGTCATCCCATCCCGACTTAGTTTTCTTTTGCAAGGGCTTAGTAGGAGGGGGAGGGGTAGTACCCGCAAAGTTATTGCAAAACTTCCTACAGTACCCCACCATCTCCAAGAGCCTTCTGAGGGCCCTCTTGTCTGTCGGGGTTGGGATGTCAGAGATGGCCTGCACCTTAGCTTGCATCGCTGCCAGCTGCCCCTGTGTTACCACAATTCCGAGATAAGTGACCTTCGCGTGGCCGAACTCATTTTTTTCAAGATTCACTATCAAGCTGGCTTCAGAAAGCCGTATTACATCACCAATATACACTTCTGTGTTCTTTAGCCCTTTCGTCACTGAATTACTCATTCTATAGGGCTGTTGCTCACTAGGCTGACCTAGCGTGACAAACACCACCCAACGTCCCAGTTCTTTGCATCGCCTCGGGACAATCAAACACACGTGTGCGAGCTGTTTAATTAGCTCTCCTAAAGGGTCGCTTTGTTCGGGGATTAAGGAAGAGACCTTATCAGCAGAGCTGGCCAAAACAATAGCCTTCTCCCATCTGGTCAGTACCATACTCATCTTTTCAACATGGTTTTTCCCCTTATCAGGTGGCACCCTAGCTTCATTGCTTTCCGCGCTAACACCGACTAGGTTTGTTAGCATATCAAAAGCCTGTGACCGTCTCAGTTCGTGTCTGCAATAATCAATAACATCCTTCCTCCTGTGCAGCCAGAAAAGCTCTCTCATGGCTCCGCCGACTGTTTCCTTCAGCACCTCAAAATTTCCACCGAGGGGTACCTTGTGGGCCAGGTTAAAAATCTCATCCTCATAACTCTTTTGCACCACCCCCCATTCCTCATCTGCGGTACTTGGTCTCCCTTCCTTCCTTAGCACCTCCCCCTTCACACCATAATTCACTGGCCCCCTTCCTAATTCTGTTTCACAGAGAGCTGTTTCCTTGTCTCGCTCCTGTGCCTGTATAAAGTCCTTCTTTTCTAATGATAAATCTACCTTAATTTCCCCATTTCCTCCCGATTCATTACGCTTCTTCTTTTCACTTTCTATCCCCTCCTCGTACAAGGCTGGTAGAAACGTCTCAGCAGTCTCTCCGGACATACAGCGAGTCACTGCGCAAACGGGATGAACCTGTGAGTCCATGGACGTGGCCTCACTGCTGGCAGGCTGACCTGCCAATCTCACTGCCGAGAACACAATTCCCCCGGCGAGGTCATTACCGAGCAAGACTTCCACGCCTTTCATTGGTAATTCGGGCCTCACCCCGATCATGACTAGTCCAGAGACCAAGTTGCCTTGTAGGTGTATCTGGTGCAAGGGTACTGCTTCTGTCCCTTCCCCAATACCTTTGACCCTGACCTCCCCAGTCTGAGTCTCTGAACTAAACTCTAACACACTCTTCAATATCAATGACTGACACGCTCCCATGTCTCTCCAGATCCGCACTGGAACTGGGTTTAACCCCTCCTTCACCGACACCAATCCGGCCAAGTTAAACCCCTCGCGCCCTTCCTGAACTTTGGCAGACCTTTCCTCTCCTAGCGGTTCGTTTACCAGCTTGATACAGCCAGTTGAAATCACCATTTTTCCTTTCCCCGTCTCCTTCTTTGGGGCAAAGCACCTGGACGCCAAAGTGTCCGACTTTCCCACAATTATAACAGACGACCCCAGGAGACTTCCTACCAGACTGCTCCTGGTCTACCTTATCCTTCTCACTAGTCCCCGGCTTACTTACTGACTTTTCCGGCGGACTCTCCCCACCGTCCTGACTACCCTTCTGGTAGCCTTTACTCGGGGCAAACTTCATTTTATGCATCAACACGTACTCATCCACTAACTTAGCAGTTGCGGCTAACGTGGCTGCCTCTTTCTCATCCAGGTAGGGTCTCATACCATCAGGGACACAACCTTTAAACTGCTCAATCAGGATCAGCTATAGCAGTCTGTTATAATCCCCATTTACCCCCTTCAAGGTGCACCAACGCTCACAATATGTCTGCATCTCACGGGCAAACTCTAAATACGTGCGGTCCCACTGCTTGCTCGCATTCCAGAACCTCTGCCGGTATGCCTCCGGGACCAACTCATAAATCCTGAGGATGGCCTCTTTCACCACCTCATACCTCTGGGCATCTTCCGCGGACAAAGCCGAGTAAGCTTGTTGGGCTTTCCCTTTTAGTACACTCTGAAGCAAAACAGCCCACTTATCCCTCGGCTAGTCCTGACTTGCAGCAACATTTTCGAAATGGAGAAAGTACCGATCCACATCGGTATCGTCAAATAGGGGAACCAGCCTAACCTCCTGGGTCGCCCTGAACCCTCCACCTTGGTTCGGCATGGGCCCCTGCTCTGCCATCATCTTTAACCTCTCCAGCTTGAATTCCCTTTCCTTCTGTTTCTCTTCTCGCTCCAATTGTTTGTCCCTTTCTCTCTCTTGCCGTTGTCATTCTAACTGTTTCTCTTCGTGTTCTAGCTGCCGTATCCGGAACTTGTGCTCGAGTCTCAGTTTTTCAAGTTGAACCTGTACTGCGTCTCCACCAGGTTTACCAATAGATATCACCTTCAGCTCCCCAGTCAAGTATCCAATTGCAGAGGGAGGTACAGAGGCCCAGATTCTGCAACTTCTCAATTAAGATTGTGAAAATGGTGGTATTAAATGATAGTCAATGAACAGCATCTTGACATCGGTGCTTGTGTTGTCCAGGTGGTCTAAAGCCGTGTGGAGAGCCATTGAGATTGCATCTGCCATTGACCTATTGTGCCGATAGGAAAATTGCAACGAGTCCAGTCCCTTGCTAAGGCAGAAGTTCAGTCTAGTCATGACCAACCTCTTTTCACATTGTTTCTCAATGATTTGGATAATGGAATTGATGGTTTTGTGGCAAAGTTTGCAGATGATACGAAGATAGGTGGAGGGGTAGGTAGTGCTGGGGAAGCAATGTGATTACAGCCGGACTTCGACAAAATGGAAGAATGGGCAACAAAGTGGTAAATGAAATGCAGAATTAGGAAATGTATGATAATGCATTTTGGTAAAAGGAACAATAGCACAGACAATTACCTAAATGGGACACCAGAGGTGAAGAGGGACTTAGGAGTCCTTGTACAAATTCCCAGAGGTTAACTTACATGTTGAGTCTGTGGTAAAGAAGGTAAAGTGGGTATCTAGAACTGGGAGGCACAGCCTCAAAATTGAGGGACAACCTTTTAGAACAGAGATGTAGAGGATCTTTTTTTAGCCAGAGTATTGAACCTGTGGAATGCTGTGTGGAGGCCAAGTCAGTGGGTATACTTAAGGCAGAAGTTGATAGTTTCCTGAACAGTCAGGGCATCAAAGGATATGGCAAGAAAGCAGATGTATGGGGTTGATTGGGATCCGGGATCAGCCTTGATGGAATGGCGGAGCGGACTCGAGGTGCTGAATGGTCTGTTTCTGCTCCGATGTCTTTGGTCTTATTTTGTGAGGGTTTGATTGAGAATAGTGTTTGCCTGGGAAAGGATGTGACATTGATTTGTTTATCCTGCCAATGAAAGAGCAAACCAGTCAATCTGATTATATCAGATAGCAACCACTTTCATTTTGAGTAACGCCTCCCCTGACATCTCAGCACTGATGGATCCATCCACTATCTGAAAGTGAACTTTGTCTGCAGGGTTTCCTGGACTGTGATCGAGAACAAGAACTAAGAGCTGACATTTTTCTTACATGCATAATATAACTTAGTGTTACATTCAGCCATATCTTTACCAACTAAGTCTTTGGCAGAACATGATCACTTGCTTGAATGCTTGCAATAATCTGGAAAACAGAATCTGCAAGATCAGCTTAGTAATAATCAATAGCAGTCATTCTCATGAAAGAAAGTGTATATACCATGAACCACTTGTCAGCTCTGTGATATTCGACAATCCATGGAGCATTGAAGGAGGGAGAGGGTTTAGCAGTATTTCATTGTTGTCATCATTTAGCAAGATAATCATTTCAACTACTGATCCATAAAATGAAACACAAATTCTCCATTTTTTATTGTTTACTTGGATGTTCATCTTCCTGTTACAAGTGTATTATTGTAGACCCAAGATTCTGTTCCTAATTTACCTTCTTGATTTTACTGACTGCTGTTTAGCCTTGGGTGAACACCAGATTACACTTAAGAGTTCACACTTTGCAAACTGGCACCAAGGAGATGCACATCAATAAGACACATACACTATGATTAAAACTTATGGTACCAATCTGCTATTGCTCTGGGTAAAATAGAAAAAAAGTTATTTTGATTGTGTAAAACACTAGTAAAAGTTTTACTGCTGCCTTTGTAGGGAGTTTCATGAAATGGTCTTTCAGTAGAAGCGGTGTTTGGGTTACTGTGAAAGATAAGGGATGCTTAGGAATGTGACCCATCCAGTCAGGAAAGTGGAATGGGGAGAAGGCTCTAGAGAAAGCTTTGTGACGGATACCAGCATGGGTCTTTTTCTTGGTTCAGCCGGAGATGAAGAGAGAAAACGCTGGAGAGAACCAGTCGTAGGATTCAATCCAGTGGGAAAATGCAGGGATTAAGGATTGGTGTGATTCAAAGAGATTACCTATAGCTAATGCTTGTGCTCTGAGTGGGGTGGATAGCCGTAGCCCAGATGAATTGTTGATTGGGGTTTTAAGCACTGTTAAAGCATTAGGGAAAGTTACGATCATGAAGTGAAGTGGTTCATTGTGCTGGACTTAGGGAGTAGGTATTATCAGATACCTACGAGTGAGACTGAGGAGAAGATGGCATTCATGTTGTCCACTTAGATTCTTTCAGTTTGAAAGGATGCCCCAGGGCATATCAGGGGCCCCAGCTACTTTCCAACATGTCATGGAGAAAAGTGTTGAGGATATGAACTCGCTTGAGGTGCTGGTGTACCTGGATGATCTCATAGAGTTCAGGTCCACCCTGGAAGAGCACGAGGCGAGGCTGCTGAAGGTGCTAGGCCACCTGAAAGCTGAAGGATTAAAACTGTCACCGGATGTGCCAGTTCTGCAAGACGTCTGTCAACTACGTTGGGCACATAGTCTCATAGAATGGAGTAGCTTGAGATCCATCAAAGACAGAGGCAGTGTCCACATGGCTACAGCCCAAGAATGTGAGCACCCTACACTGACTCCTTGGACTCTCTGGGTACTATCGGAGGCTCATGAAGGATTACTCTAAAGTGAGTCACCGTTTGAATCAGCTTCTGTGTGGTTACCTTTCCCTTGGGGAAGAATGGGAGGAGAACAAAAGGAAAAAGATGATAAGGATTATCTTAGCCCTTTTGGAGCAAGATGGGCTGGAAAAGATGAAGAGACCTTTCAGTTGCTGAAGGAGTTGCTGATGAAAATATCTGTATTGGCTTTTGCAAACTCCCAAGTGCCACGTGTATTGCCAGCCAAGAGGGCTTATGTGGCATTCTGTATCAGGATCAGGGCACAGGGTTGAGGCCTGTTGATCTGGTCAGGTGGAGTCTGTCACCCTCTGAGTGAAACTATGCCATGCACAAATTTGAGTTTCTGGCATTGAAATGGGCTGCAGTGGATAAGTTAAGTGATGATCTTTATGTTGCCTAGTTCTAGGTGAGGATGGACAACAATCCATTGACTTATGTCCTGACCTAGGCGAAATTGGATGCCACAGACTATCATTGTCTGGCAACATTGTCTGCCTATGATTTCCGCCTGAAGTACCAGCCAGTGAGCTAGAACACTGATGTGGATGCATTGTCCTGACGTGAGCATGAAGGGCTAAAAATGGATGGAGAGTAGAAGAGCATTCCTGCACCTGAAGTTAAAGCAATGTGCCAGTTTCCCGTCATGGGAAGTCAGAGGCAAGGCAAGGGCAGGATCGAGCAGTGGATTTGGATGAGTGCGACATTCCAATCCCATGGATTTGGTGAGACCAAAATCATGTATGCCCTAGATGTACAAAGCCCGAGAAAGGTGGTTTCTCGCCACAGAATCCAGTGGCTGTTAGCAAGGGGCTAACGAGCCACATTTCCAGATATGTCCAGTAAATCATTATCATCATCATCAGGTGCCATGCCCAGTTTGAGCTTTGACTGCCATGGCCAACACACTCCTGTTTCGGGTCAAGTGGATCAATTCATTGGTATTCATTTCCAGTTCTCTGGCTGCTGTCTCCATCATCATTTGTCTTTTTCTTCCTCTTGCCTTCTTCCCTTCAATCTTTCCCATAATCACCGTGCATTCTAACTCCTCTTTCCTAATCACATGTCCAGTGAAGTTACATTGCCTTTTCATGATCTCATACATTATTTCTCTTTTTGTGTTTGGTCTGTTCATGACATCCTCATTAGATATTCATTTTGTCCATGATATTCTTTGCATCCTCCTCAAAAACCACATCTCTGCTGCTTCAATTCATTTCTTCATGTTACCAGATATTGTCCAACATTCTGAGCCATAAAACATAACTGGATAAACGTAACATTTCAGTACTCTAGGCGGATTGTCGTGCCTAGTTTAGTATTGGTCAGTATACTCTTCATTCTCGTAAAGGTGTCTTTCGCCATCCCTATTCTTCTTTTGATGTCCATGTCGCACCTGCCATCTGCTGTCACCCAGCTTCCTAAGTAGCAAAAGTTCTGTACTTGGATTAATGTCTTCCCCGTTTATTCTCAGCCTGCAGATAGGATTCTCCTTCTTTTTGGATATCACCATACATTCTGTCTTTTTGCAATTGATAGATAGACCCATTTTTGCACTTTCTTCAACAGTTATATCAATTAAGTTTTGTAGTTCTTCCTCCGTACTTGCAATTGACACAGTGTCATCTGCATATCTGAAATTATTGATGTTTTCACTGCCAACTTTGATTCCCAAGATGGCTCTTATTTTTTGTAATATTGTTTCACTGTACACATTAAATAATTCAGGGGAGAAAACACACCCTTGTGAAATGCCTCTCTTGATTTTCGTAAACTGACTCACTTCTCCATCTATTCTTATAGTGGCAGTTAGTTCCCAGTACAGATTACTGATTAGGCAGAGATCTTTCAAATCTAGATCTAGAGTTTTCTGTAATATTTCAAATAACTTATTGTGCTTCACTTTATCAAATGCTTTTGTGTAGTCAATAAAACAAACAAATCTTTTTGTACTTGAATAGCTCATTCTGATACTATCCTTAACATCAATATTGCATTTCTTGTACTTTTGTCTTTCACATAACCACACTGTTCTTTACCTATTTCAGCTTGTACCTTACTTTTAGCTCTTGTCATCAAAATTCTTATAAGTATCTTGGTGATATGACTCATTAAACTTATGGTCCTATGTAATTCACATTCTATTGCTCCAGATTTTTTAGGAAGAGTGATAAATACTGATGTTTTCATCTCTTCTGGTATTATTCCAGTCTCATAAATGTCATTGATTAAGTTAGTAAGTTTTTCAATTCCATAATCTTCAAGGGTGATAATTTGTTCTATTACTAATTCATCAGAACCTGCTGCCTTTCCTTTCTTCATCTTATTTACTGCATTACGAACTTCAGATTTTAAAAAAATTGGACCTTCAATGTTTTTCTTAATTTCTGGTTTTTTGCCTCAATCGTCTTCAAACAATTCCTGAATATACTCAATCCATCTGTTCATAATCTCATCTTTTTCCATGATAATGATACCATCCTTTGCTTTCAAACATCCACCTGAAGCACAGAGGAGCTTTTTTCCAGTGATATTCTTGATTTGTTGATGTAACCTTTTTGGATCAGTAATAGGGATTCTTTCTATTTGCTCACATTCCTGGTTTAACCACTCTTCTTTGGCTTTTTGACATAAGCTTTTAACTTTTTTATCTAAGGACTTATATTCTATAGGACTTGCTTTCTTCCATCTCCTTTCTTCCATTAGATTTTTGATTTCATCTGTCATCCATTTATTCATTGTGCTCCTTTCTTTTTTAGGAATCACTGACTTTGCTGATTCTACCAAGGCATCCTTTAGAGAGTTAAATTTCATTTCTACATGATTGCTATCATCTTCAACAGATTCTATTTCCAGACTTTGAAATCTATTCCTTACTTCAATTATAAATTTTTGTGTTAAGTTTTCTTCTTTAATTAATTGCAAGTAGTCAAGGGATTGTTCAGGTTTTTGCTTCTTTAGTTTTTTAAGTTTTACCTTCACATGACATGCTACTGGGTTATGGTCACTAATACAGTCTGACCAGGATATGTTTTGCATTGCGTCACTGAGTTTCTAAATCTTTGGTTTATAGTAATAAAGTCAATTTGATTTCTAGTGTTATCACCTGGACTTTTCCAGGTCCACACACGTCTTGGATGGTTTTTAAAGCAGGTATCCATAATGACCTGATTATTCATCTTGCACCATTCTACCCATTTCTCACCTCTTTCATTTCTTTTTCCTAGTCTAAATTTTCCTGTGGTATTTCCATCAGCACCTTGTCGTACTTTAGCATTTAGATCTCCCATGACAATAACAATAGCTTGAGATTTGCATCCATTCTTTGCTTGTTCAAGCTCTTCATAGAATTTATCTGTATCCTCATTTGTTCCATCTGTTGTTGGTGCATATACCTGTATAATTGCTAAATCAAATGGTTGTCCTCTGAACCTAACAAGGAGCACTCTTTCTGATATTGCCCATGTCCTAAAACACTTTTTGCCATGTTTTCATCCATAAGAATTCCTACTCCATTAGTATGGGATGTTCCACAAGAATAAATTAGTGTTTTATTTCTATTCTGACATGTTCCAGCCCCTATCCAATGAACTTCGCTAATTCCCATGATGTTAATCTTTAGTCTTTCCATTTCATTTATCACCTTGTCCAATCTTCCTGCTTGATATAGCGTTCTTACACTCCAAGTGGCAATAATTTTCTTTTGTGTTACTTGAATTTAATGAGCAGTAGCTTGATGATGGTCGGGGATCCCCTGCTGACCAGAATCAACCCTACCAAGCGAAGCATCTTCAGAGTTGTCTTGAAGATCCTCTTGATGCTGTTGTTGCGTGATACATTTTGTGAGTTTGACCATGGTTTTCTTAGCAAGTAGATTCTAGGAAACTTAGAATCTAGCAACGATGGTTTGCTATTGCCTACTGTTGGGCGAACTAAAGAAATCGCCATTTCTCTTCCCAAATGTTCATCCACCTGTACTATAGCTGTTGACGTATGAGGTCCTAGCTCATCTGCCTTCTCTGTCGTAAGTTCAGTTACTGAACCTGCCGGATCTGCCGTTGCCCTTCGCTCGTATCCTGAGCAGGAACCCTTGCAGGTGCTACCGTTCCAGGTCAGAGCGTCCCTGGGAGCAAAGAATGACTAAGGGGTAACTCCACTTTCCCCAAAGCTTTGAAAGTCCCCAATCAGAGCCTCATCACTGGTTGCAGTTTCGAGTCATACCCAGGGCAAGGGGATTTCAATTAAAAGGCTAAATGTGAATTCTATGAATTGATGTGACCATAAGGGCTCCATAGATAAAGCCCAGCCCAAGTTAAGTGGTGGAAAAATGTGCTGATCTAAGTAGCAAGCATTTCATTCACTCGAAGTCAAAAACCAGCAGAGAAGTTGTAAATCTACATTATGTCTAATTTCAAGTGTGTCACATAGCTTCCAATTTTGAAAGAAATATTACAAAAAAAGTTGAGCAATACTCAACACCTGGGCATAGAAATCCTTTGCCATCTGGGTCTCTCATTTATCCAGTGGCTGTGATATGCATCAACCACCATGTCTGTCATTGAGCTACCTCTTGAAAACTCAGTGATGCCTGACATCTGAGGTGTCTGAATCAATCGTTCCTCCACAAGCTGCATGAATGCAGAGAAGGTAGATGGGCACTGGGTCTAAGAGTTGAGGAGCAGAGAATCCTGGAGGTGATGCAAAGGTCAAGGACCGGCAAGATTGACTCTCAGCAACAGAACACACTGTGGCCTTGACACTTGGGGGTTTGGAGTGAGAGAAATCACTGAGTAAGGGCGTGAGCAACAGTCATGTGTTTGAGGGGTTGCCACAATCAAAGAGTTTGGCAATACTTCATCTGAAAACTGTGTAATCATGTTGTACTCCTGAAAAGAAAAGGTTAGCTTTCAGACATATTACCATGGAATTAAATTTTGAGGCATCTGAAGACTTGCATTTGCTCCATGCTTTATTTGAATAATTATCTACATACTGCAAAGTTCAAAGACTTATTTTTACATCACCCGATGTCACCAAATTTCAATCCCTCTTTTAATCAGGCAAACTTAGAAGACTGCTTTAATTTTGTAATGAATTAAGGTTACACACTCATAGAGTTGTACACCACAGAAACAAACCTTTTGCCCTATCACATTCATGTCAACCTTTTTGTCCAGCTACATTAATCCCATTTCCCTACATTAGTATTGAATCCTTCTCTGCCTTGCCTATTTAAGTACCAACCTAAGTGCCTCTTAAATTTCCCTACCACGTGAAATATATGAGTATCGATCTTGTCTATGCCTCCTATAATCATATATACATTTAGGAGCTCACTGCTCAGCCCATCCAACCTCTCTCATAACTAAAGTTCTCCAGCTGAGGCAAAATCCTAGTGAATCTCCACTGCATGCTCTCCAGAGCAACTGTACTGTTCCATAAGACATAGGACCAGAATTAGGCCATTCAGCCCATTGAATCTGCTTCAACAGCTGTCTTTTTATTGGTGACACAAAACAAAGCCATCTCCTCGCTGTATCTCTAAGTTAACATTTTTAATGATACTCTCAGTTCGTAACTGATGTTATGTTGTTGTCTCAACAAGCGGTTTTCTCTTAAGAACTGCTGACTTTATTGAGCAAATGCTTCCTGCACATAGAGTCTCTGTTGTTGGATTTGACTGTTTTGTTGTTATTTTCTTTGCAGTCTGCTTGTGTTTTATATAATTACTTATATAAGTAACTACTTTCTATGCTTCCTAGTAGCCACGGTTTGTGTATGTAGCTGTTCAGTGTGTCCCCTAATGGTTGTATTTGTATGATGTAATATTTGTATGAAGCTCTGGAAGTTTCTGTGTTTTATTATTATTTGGATATGAACTTTCTGATTGGCTGAATCTTATCTGCGAATATGAATGGAATTTTCCTTACCTGTGTAGTATAAAACAGCTGACTGCATAGCGCTGCAACACACATAAAAATTGCTGGTGAACGCAACAGGCCAGGCAGCATCTCTAGGAAGAGGTACAGTTGAAGTTTCAGGCCGAGACCCTTCGTCAGGACTAACTGAAAGAAGAGCTAGTAAGAGATTTGAAAGTGGGAGGGGGAGGGGGAGATCCAAAATGATAGGAGAAGACAGGAGGGGAAGGGATGGAGCCAAGAGCTGGACATCATTGATATGTCTATCCACGGTCTCCTCTACTGTAAAGATGAAGCCACACTCAGCTTGGAGGAACAACACCTTATATTCTGTCTGGGTAGCCTCCAACCTGATGGCATGAACATTGACTTCTCTAACTTCCGTTAATGCACCTGCTCCCCCTCGTACCCCATCCAATATTTATTTATTTATTTATTTATTTACTTGTTTTATATATATGTATTCTTTTTCTCTCTCTCCCTTTTCTCCCTCTGTCCCTCTCACTATACTTCTTGCCCATCCTCTGGGCTTCTTCCCTCCCCCTTTCTTTCTCCCTAGACCTCCCATCCCATGATCCTCTCATATCCCTTTTGCCAATCAACTGTCCAGCTCTTGGCTCCATCCCTCCCCCTCCTGTCTTCTCCTATCATTTCTGATCTCCCCTTCCCCCTCCCACTTTCAAATCTCTTACTAGCTCTACTTTCAGTTCGTCCTGATGCAGGGTCTCGGCCCGAAATGTCATGTACATCTTCCTAGAGATGCTGCCCGGCCTGTTGCGTTCACCAACAACTTTTATGTGTTGCTTGAAATTCCAGCATCTGCAGATTTCCTCATGTTTGCAAAGTGCTGCTATTGTTTTGCTTCTATCTCTCTCTCTACTTAATAGTCTGTTTTCAACTGCCCTTGTTCTATTAATGCTTAATAAAGTGATTATGAGGCAACAAGTTTTGTGCTTCTTTCCTGACGTCCAAAAGAACCTTGGATCTAAAAGCATCAGAACCCAACAATATTGTCAGTGAGGATGATCATGAATTTTTAAGGACTCAGTAGCATTGCAAACAAAGTGGAACGTTTTCGGCATCTAAACTAAATGAGAGGTAAGAGCTTCCTCTGATCCAGATTGTCTGAGTGAAAAAACTAGTTCAGGCTTCAATCACCAGTGGATGGAAGTAGGGAGTAAGGAAACTACTACATTAATATTTTGGTTACAGGACAATCCATTAAAATTCGGGTTGCATGGCAAGCCATTAATTTTGGTACCTGGTAAAACTTTGGCTGCTCAATCCATCAGTTGCAATCCATTAATACTTACTTTGCGGGACAATCCATTGATTACCGAACAATCCATCAGTTGCAATCTATTAATATTTTGAGATTGCGGTCACAGCAATAAAAAATACGTTCAAGGTCGAATCAAAACAATGGCCAAGGTCGTGAACCCTATTAAGAGCTCTTACCACAATAAATCATCTCTGTTTGATAAAATTAATGAAAACATCTGGATGAAAAATAGCAGCAATGTTAGTCTATTAAGAAGCCATGTGATAAAATCCAGATAATATCCGAGGTAAGGGAGAAACCTGGAATATGTGATTTAGAGATAAGACCATGTGGTTATTTTAATCTGTAGCAATTGAATGTTAATGGGTAAAGACCTTAACTGATCAATTGGGAAAGAAAAGCAAAGCGTATGATAAACTACAAAAACAGTATAACAAAGACAGTAAAATGTCTAAAGAGCAAATCTTGGCATTAACCGAAAACAAAAAAAAATGATAAATATAATCAACTCAATATACAGTGCTTCAAAGCAAATAGAGCCAATTTCAAAGGGCCAACCAGGGACCTTACTGGGCAGTCCTGCTGGTGCCACTCTGAGTGACACTTCTGATGATGCTGATATTGATGCTACCTCTGAAGACTCTGGGAAAAATCCCCAACATCAAACAAACCCTGAAGACAACGACAGCATCTGAACTCTGAAGAATTACTGGATGAACATGACATGGAATCTATAGAGATCCCTAGTGACTCAATGAAGATAGTGATGATGAAACAAGAAAATTGGCTGCTACATCACAACTTGCTCCAGTAAAGACCGAGGAAGTGAAGACAGACAGGACAGAAGATGAAATCATTGCTAATCAATGTATTGACAAGTGAATTCCTCCAGTGGCAGATCCATCACCTGTTGCCCAACTATTCAACCATCTGCTGAAAGGCAGTAACTGCTCGGATGACACTATGACTCCTAATGAAGAACAATTAAAGCATTTCAAATATTAAACTCAGCATTGTGTACTGCACCTACATTAAGAATTTCTGTTACGGATAGACCATTTACCTTGTATGTCAATGAGAAGTGTGGCTACATGATGGCAGTCTTAATTCAAGAACATGGAGACCTGCAGCATCCTGTTAGTTATTACTCTTCTAAAATAGATAACGTTGCATTAGGATGGGGTTCCTGTTTGTGAACAGTGCAGGTAACCTACCAGGTAGTCATGGCTGTTTCTAGCATCGTGGTTGATCACTTTTTCAATGTCCAAGCTTAGCACACACTTTACTGACTATGAATAGGGCCTCTCAAGTAACAGCTGTTCAGTGGTCTACTGTCCTTGAAGCACGTAATATCATCATTTAACAAGCAAGTCCATAGAATCCGGTTGTAATGTTACCATTGGACATGGAAGACTATGATGACCATGACTGTGCAAGGACAATAATATGCCAAGAAGATGAAGATTATTACAAATGCCTTTATTGAACTCAGATCTGATTCTGTTCACTGATTGCTTCTCAATGATTGAGAGAGAAATTCGAATGGCTGGATGGGGTGTGTTTCTGAACTGAGGTGCTGGTATCAGGAAGCATGACTCCTGGCATCTCTGCACAACAAGCAGAGCTAAAAGCTCTAATCAAAGCATGGAAGTTGGCAGGAGGAAGATCAGCTATTATCTGCACTGTTCTCCATGTGATCTTGGAAATTTATGGCAGACAAAGAGGATTTCTTATAACTGTAGGAATCCTGATCAAAGATGGACAATTAGTACAACATCTCTTTGGTGTCATACAACTGCATCAGAAACTGTTGTATTAAAATATAAAAGCCACTGCAAAATCACAACAATGAAAAGCCGTGGAAATGCATTTGTGGATGAAATTGCAAAAAGGGCAGCACAGGAAGTGTAAAAAAGGAAGAGAAATAAATGAAGTAATAGAAGTACCAAGAACATACACAGTGGATCTGACAGCTGGAATTCTGAGAACAAATTTCAACTTGATATCAAAGATAAAGATAAAAGATATTCAAGAGATGCAAGCTCAATGCACTAACCAAGAAAATCAATTCTGGATCGAGAATTATAGGAGGTTATACACTGATGGCCTATAGAGATATGGCATTAGTCATAGGTTAGTAGCTTCATCTACATTGTTTCCTTATCTGGCACAGCACATACAATCCCTAGAACACATTAAGGTGCAAAAGATGATCGACAGATTTTCCCAATGGTGATGGACTCCAAAGTTTGGGGAACATGCTCAAAAAATACTTGAAAGATGCATGACATGCCAGAAAACAAATCCGAGAGCAGTGGAAAAGCTGCCACAATTAAGTGCTCCTGCTCCAGCTGGTCCCTTGTTACATTTATAAGTGGGCTACATTTATTTCCCAAAGTTCCAAGGATACTCAGACATACTGGTAGCAGTAGACAAGTTTTCAAGATGGAAGGAAGCTATTACACAAAGGAAAGCCACTGCTACACACACAGCAAAAACTCTGATTAAGGACTAGATTCCTAGATGGGAGTTAACACCTCACATCGACTTGATCAAGGAACACTTTTCACTGGGAGTGTTTGTCAGGAATTATGTGGACTTATGAACATTGAATGGTCTTTTCATTGCTCACATCACCTAGGGTCATCAAAACCAGTTGAACAAATGAATGGAACCATCGAACGGCAAACAACGACTGGCTAATTATCATAAGGAAGGCGTACCATGGCCTAGAGCTCTTCAAAAGATTCAAAAGATTCAAAAAACTTTATTGTCATTCTAACCGTACATCAGCTCTGCAGGGCAGAATAAGACAGCGTTTCTCAGGGACAGTGCAATCATAACATAACAAACGCAACACTAAATAATAAACATAACAATAAATAGTAAAATACAGCAGCCACATGTCAGCTAAAATCAAGTTATAAGTGTCCAGTGCAAGTTAAAAGTGTTGTGACGAATACACATAGATAAGATGTTAGCTGTCCTGTGTGATCAGCAGTTGGTCTGCCACCTGTCTTCAAGAGAGAGATAAGGGACACAATGAAACAGCACCTGGAGATGTGTAGAGAGCTGTCTGGAGCGGCTCCCCCTTTGAACCCTGAACTGTTTGAAGTGATGGACAGGTGATACCCCAGCAGGGGGATGAAAAGGGACAGGTTCGCTAAGGCAGGTCACTCACGACACCCGAGGTAATGAGACCCTGGAAGCGGTGCGCCTCTCACGAGTGGGTGGGAAGTACCAGACAACGCACAGGGTGGAAAGGTACAATCAGCGGGAACCCGGTGTGTGCCCGCCCTTGCTTGGGTGCCGGGTTCACTGCAGAGGATCGACCGCATCTGGAGGAGGGGTCACAGTTGGTGACCTCAGGTGAAATCACCAAGGACCTGCCCAAAAGCTACTTGTGAGCCATATCGCCGGTCTGTGAGTGGAAGCCGTTTCTGAATGATCAGTTGTTCCTGTTCTCTCTCTCTCTCTCTCCCTCCACGTTGTCCATCGCCATGGCAACGATTACTGCGAACTGAACTAAATTGTACTGAACTTTTGTGTCACTTTGAAATTTGGTCATTTACCCCTAGACAACGATAGAGCTTGATTGATGCTGTTATCTTAATTCTGTGCACATGTGTGTTTATCATTGCTGAACTGTTGCATTTATTATCCTTTCGATTACTGTGTTGCTTGTTTCTTTAATAAAACTTTCTTAGTTCTGGTAATCCAGACTACAACTGAGTGATCCATTTCTGCTGGTTTGGCAACCCAGTTATGGGGTACATAACAGTGTCCAAAGCAGAGTCAGGTAGAGCAGCTATTTAGCAGTCTGACTGCTTGTGGGAGGAAGCTGGTTAGTAGCCTTGTGGTTTTAGTTTTGATGCTCCTGCAACGTTTGCCTGATGGCAGAAGAACAAACAGATCATGGAGAGGGTGTGAGAGGTCTTTAATGATGTATCGTCTCTTCTGGAGGCATGACTCTGAAAGAGGTCTTCCTGTGGTCTTACGTAATATCAGAGAAACCCCAACAAGAAAACTAAACTAAGTCCATTCGAGGTAGTAACAGGACATCCTGTGTCCCTGCCAGAAGCCCACGATCTCAGAGAGGCTGTTATAAAAAATAATAGCAGAACAGTTTAATTAACTATTGTGTGAGATTAACCCAAGCTGCTTCTCAATAGGTTTCGGCCACTTGGAGTGAAGGCGGACACACCTGAATCCTGGTGAATGGGTCCTGATTAATAAACCATATTAGGATCCACTGCGAGCTTGATGGGAAGGTCCTTATCAAGTAAGTAGAGGGCAAAAGAAAGTAGATACACACCAGCCACTGCGAGGACAACAAGTGCTATGCCTAACCTGCTGGTAACTTCTTGACCCAATGACTACGCTGCTGGGTTACAATGAGCAAATCACTAACCAGAAGGCTTTGAACAAAGTTAACAACCACTGGATATTTTGATATTTATTCTAATATTATAGTTTTTGCCCATTTACCCTACTTACGATGAGAACTAATATTCATACTAATATGATGTATCATTGTTTACATTTTTTAATTGTATAAAGGTAATTATTAATAAAATAGTTTAAACCCACGTAAGTGGGTCTACTAATGCCAGTGCACAGGCACGGGAAGCATCAGAGGCATCGTTGGCAGCGGAAGGCAGGTGGAGCACCACCAAACGCGATGAGTTCTTTCTCCTTACATTGGAGCTTTTCTTACTTTTTAAAGCATAAAAGAGAGATAGGATTTAGCAGAGCGGCCATTATCGGACTGGGGGCTAAAGTTGGAGTGGGAGCTGGAATCAGTTTGGGAATGTAGCACTTTGACTCAAGAGGCTTCGATGAGAAGAGGCTGAGGCCAAAGAAACAGGTAAGAAGGGTAGGTTTTACCTTTTGTTATTGCTGTTTCCCATATTACAGTTCAGGTAGGATGGCAGATATATGGCAGTGGAATGCTCCTCCTATAGGATGTGGAAATTCATGGATCCTGATGGTCTCCCTGATGACTGCACCTGTAGGAAGTGCAGCCAACTCCAGCCCCTGAAAGACCACATTAAGGAGCTGGAGCTGGAGTTGGATGAACTAAGGATCATCTGGGAGGCAGAGCAATTGATAGATAAGACTTTTCAGCAGGTGGTTACACCCAGAGTGCAGGATTCAGGGAGTAGATGGTGAATACCGAGAAAGGTAAAGGGTGAAAGAAGTCAGTGCAGGACAGCCCTGTGGCCATTTCCCTCAGAAACTGGTATACCCCTTTGGACGCTGATGAGGGGAATGACCTATATGGGCAAGGCAGCAGCATCCAAACCAATAACATTGTGATCGGCTCTGAGCCTCAGAAGTGTGGGGTGAAGTCAGGTGGAGTTAGGAGGACAGGGGGACAGATAGGAGATTCTGAGGCAGCAAAAGAGATGCCAGGATAGTGTGCTTCCTCCGGGTGCTAGGGTTCAGGATGTCTCTGAGTCATTGCCGAATGTTCTTGAAAGGGAGGGTGAGCATCTAGAGGTCATGGTACATATTGGTACCAATGACATAGGCAGGAGAGGGGTAGAGGTCCTGCACAGTAAGTTTAGGGAGTTATGAAATGAAATGAAATGAAATATCTTTATTGTCATTTGCATAGTACAATTTGTCATGCACCAATACATGAAAATGAGTTTGCAACTCTCATACACAATGCTATAAAACAACAAATAAAATAAATAAACAATAAATAAAATCAAGTAACCAGCCAGTACAATAATGTCCAGCAGTACAAAAGCGCAACTCAGATGCATGACAGCCGTAAAGCCAGTATTAAAGTAGCAATATAATGAATTTATGGATGGCGCTTGATCAATTGGTTCAGAGCAATCATAGTTCTGGGGAAAAAGCTATTTTTCAGTCTGGAAGTGCGGGCATAGAAAATCTTATAATGTCTGCCAGATGGAAGAAGTTCAAACAGATGATTGCATGGGTGTGTATTGTCCTTCCAGATGCTTGTAGCTTTCCTTAGGCAGCGAGAGCTGTAGGTGTCCTCCAGGGCTGGGAGTTGTTTCCCGATGATCTTCTGTGCGCTAGAGATGACCCACTGAAGTGCTTTCCTATCAGCTGCTGTATAACTGAGATACCACACAGAGATGCAGTATGTTAAGATGCTCTCTATGGTGCAGCTGTAAAAGGTTTGAAGAGCAGGACATCCAAGGTGATAAACTCCAGATTACTCCCAGTGCAATGAACTAGGGAAGGTTAAAACAGGAAGACAGCACAGATGAATGAATGGCTGAGGAGTTAGTGCAGGGGACAGGGTTTCAAGTTCTTGGATTATTGGAGCCCTTTCTGGGGAAGGGTTGATCTGTACAAATGGGACGGGTTGCACCTGAACTGGAAGGGAATCAATATCCTGGGAAGGAAGTTTGCTAATGCTATTGGGGACAGATTAAACTAGATTTGCAAAGGGGTGTGGTAACTGAAGTGAAAAGGCAGAGGATGGGGTGGTTTGCATACAAGTAGGGAGAACATGGGAAGCATGTGAGGAGTTTGCTGAGCCTCTGGTGATGATCTTTGTATCATCAATAGGGACTGGAGAAGTCCCAGAAGATTAATGGGTTGCAGACGTTGTTCCTTTGTTCAAGAAAGAGAGTAGAGATCACCTAGGAAATTATAGGCCAGTGAGTCTTACATCAATAGTGGACAAGTTGTTGGAGAAGACCCTGAGAGGCAGGATTTATGATCATTTGGAGAAATATACTGTCATGGTCTGGTTCGTGAAGTCCGCATTCCGGTTCACGGTCTGGTCTGTTGATTCCTTTTTCTGGGATTTCCTGTTTTCCCTCGTTCCTTTGGGTGCCTTAATTGAGGCACCTGATTCTCATTTTGAGCTGGCACATAAATACCTCTCAAACCAAGGATTCCCTGCTGGACTGTTCCCTTCCCATTCTACCTGAAGTCATGCCTGCATCCCTGTCAAGTTCAACTGCTGGAGTGAGACCAGAGCTTGCCACGCCAAGATAAGGAACTATCTATTGTTGAGTTTGGAAATATCTCTTTGTTTCCCCGTGTTTAATGTCTGTGTCAAAGAAGAGTCCTGGCCCTAGGTCCTGTTCCCAAGAAGGGGTCCTGGCTCTGTGTTCTGTGTTCCTGTGTTCCAAGTTCCAGGTGCCATGTTCCAGTCCTGTCCAAGTCCAGGAGTCCCTCGGCAGTTTACCTCAGCAAGTGTCGTCGGCAGTCGTCCCAGCCCTGTGTCCTAGAAAGGGTCCCGGCCTTCCGTCTTTAGAAAGGGTCCCGGCCCTGCGTCCTAGAAGGGGTTCCAGCCCTGCATCCAAGGAGGAGTCCTGGCTCTGTACACAACAGCCTAAGCAAGCCGAGGCAAACCTAGTCCAAGAGCCTCATCCTGCCCTGGAGCGGCTCTGAGTGTCCAGTCCACGTCCAAGGCTTTGTGTTCCTATGTTCCAAGACCAAGTCCAGGTGCTGTGTTCCAGCCTTGTCCAAATCTGAGCTTCGTGTCCTAATCCAGTTCCAGTTCCTCACCCAGCCCAGGAGTTCCTCGCCCAGCCCAGTGCTGGGATACCTCGCCCTGTCCTGTAGCCACTTTCTGTCCTTGCCAAGATCCTAGTTCCGAGTCCTAGCCTAGACCTGGGTTCCGGTTCCGAGTCAAGACCCAGGTTCCGGGTCCTTGTCCAGGCTCTGGTTCTGGAGTTCCATGTTCCTAGTCCAGGCTTCTCATTCCTAGTTCCCCATCCGGGTCCCGTGTTTCTTATCCAAGTCCTAGCCCAGGCCCTGAATCCTAGTCTCGTCCAGGGCCTATGTCAATGTCCAGTGTCGTTTCTTCCTGACTCACCTTGCTATCTTGATAAACCTAGTCCTGTTCCTAGTACTTCAGTGTCTGTGTCTTGCATTTGGGTCCACTCCCAACACCTCCTTATAACACATATCTGATTAGGGATAGTCAGCATGGCTTTGTCAAGGGCAGGTCATGCCTTACGAGCCTGATTGAATTTTTTGAGGATGTAACACAACACATTGATGAAGGTAGAGCAGTGGATGTAGTGTATATGGATTTCATAAGGCATTTGATAAAGTTCCCCATGAAAGGCTCATTCAGAAAGTAATGGCGCATGGGATCCAAGGAGACCTTGCTTTGTGGATCCAGAATTGGCTTGCCCACAGAAGGCAAAGGGTGGTTGTAGATGGATTGTATTCGGCATGGAGTTCGGTGACCAATGGTGTTCCACAGGGATCTGTTCTGGGACCCCTCCTCTTTGTGATTTTTATAAATGACCTGGATGAGGAAATAGAAGGGTGAGTTAGTAAGTTTGCTGATAACACAAAAGTTGAGGGTGTTGTGGATAGTATGGAATATCGATCAGATACAGAACTGGGCTGAGAAGTGGCAGATAGAGTTCAACCGAGATAAGTGTGAATTGGTTCATTTTGGTAGGTCAAATTTGGAGACAGAATATAGTATTAATGGTAAGACTCTTGGCAGTGTGGAGGATCAGAGGGATCTTGGGTTCTGTGTCCATAAGACACACAAAGCTGCTGCACAGGTTGACAGTGTTGCTAAGAAGGCGTATGCTGTGTTGGCCTTCATCTACCATAGGACTGAATTCAAAAGCTGTGAGGTAATGTTACAGCTATATAAGACCTTAGTTAAACCCCACTTTGTCATGGTCCAGTCCATGAAGTCTGTATTCCAGTTCACGGTCCGGTCCATTGACCCTTGCTCCAGGTTTTCCGATCTACACTGTTTCTGTTCTTGTTGAGCTAATTGAGACAGCTGATGCTCGTTGGGGCTGGCTGCATAAATACCTTCAGAGACCCAAGAGTGGCTGCTGGATTGTTCTTGTCCTTACTCCTTTTATCCCTTGCTCTGCCTTGTCTTGTCGGTAACTCTCACCTCACCTGAAGTTCTCGTCTCGTCTTGCTTTGCCAGAAGCCTTGCCTTGTCTTGCCAGTAACTCTTGCCTCGTCTCGCCTGCACTCTTGTTCTGAAGCCACCCTGTACCTAGCTCCCTTCCTGTCCCTTGCCCCTGCCCAGGTAAGCCAGGTCATCTTGCCGTTACCTGGGGTTGGTCCTGTCCCTTCCTGTCCCTTGCCTCTGTTGGGTGGTGATCCGCGTCCTGCCCAGGTGAACCGTGCCCTGCCCAGGAGGAACCTGTCAAGCCTCGCCTCAAGTCTCCTGCCTCCAGCCTCTAGCCTCGCCTCACCTCAAGCCTCTTGCCTCCTGCCAATTCTCGCCTCAAGCCTGAAGACTCCAGCCTCGTCCTGCCTGCCTGCCAAGCCTTGTCCTTGCCTGGTTCTGGGGTCCGAGCCAGGGGCAAGACCCAGGTACTGGGTCCTTGTCCAGTCTCTGGTTCGGAGTTCAAGCCCGGGCTCCTAGCTCTCTTGTCCAGTCCTGTTCTAGGTTCCTGGTTTTCCTGTCCATGTCCTTGCCTTTGCCCTGTATCCTAGTCCTGTCCCTAGTACTTCAGTGTCTGTGTCTTGCACTTGGGTCCGTTTCCAGCCACCTACGTATGACACACTTGGAGTACAAAAAGGATGTGGATACTATAGAGAGAGTGCAGAGGAAATTTACAAGGATGTTGCCCGGATTGGAGAGCATACCTTATGAGAATAGATTGAGTGCACTTGGACTTTTCTCCTTGGAGCAACGGAGGATGAGAGGTGTATAAGATGATGAGAGGCATGAATTGTATGTGTGGCCAGAGTCTTTTTCCCAGGGCTCAAATGGCTAACATGAGGGGCATAGTTTTAAATGCTTGGAAGTAGGTACAAGGGAGATATCAGAGGTAAGTTTTTCACACAGAGCGGTGGGTGTGTGGGATGCACTGCCAGTGAAGGTGGTAGAGGCAGATACAATACGGTCTTTTAAAAGACTCTAGATTGGTACATGAAGCTTAAAAAAATAGAGAGCTATGTGGTAAGGAAATTCTAGGCAGTTTCTTGAGTAGTTTACATGGTTGGCACAACATTGTGGGCCGAAGGGCTTGTAATGTACTGTAGATTCTGTTCTATGTTCTAATCTGCCTAATCTTCTGAATACTTTGAAGAATATATAGCTTTTGATATTTCCATAACTTAGATAGCTGGTGATTATTTTATACTTAATGTCAATACCACAAGTTTTTCTGACACTGAATTTTCAGATGTAATGATACTGAATTTGTAATTTAGAGACAAAGGAGTGGATTTTTGTAGCCAACTGAATGATCGATTGGCTGCTTGTATTTTTTATAGTTATATTCAAATAACTGCTTCATATGCTTGGTACGCTTCCTAGTGTGACCCCTAGTGGTTACATTTATATGATTCTGGAAACTTCTCTGGTGCTATGTTATTTGAATAGGGTTGTTCTGATTGGCTGACTCTTACCTGCGAATTTGAATGAAACTTTTCAAATCTATGTAATGTAAAAGAGCTGACCGCATATCAGTGCCATCTTTTTTGCTTCTGTCTCCATTTATTTAATAGACATCTATCACTGTCTATTTTCAACTATTTTTGTCCTGTTAACGCCCGATAAAACATTCCTGAAGCAACACATTTTGTGCTTCTTTCCTGACTTCCGATAGAACCTTGGATTAAGAACATCAGAATCCAACACTGTTAATAAATGGAAGTGAAATTCTTCAAATAGCAACATGCATATCAACATATGCTCTTTCCTATGGGCATCTGTCCGATTGTGAACACAGTCCAAATTTTTTTGACTCCGATAACTGTTTTATTTCTGATAAAGCAACATTTTCATCTGTTACAAAACAATAGTAGTCCCTTATCGTTAAGTTGAAGCTCTGGAGGCGGGGTGAAATTAAGACAGCGCTAAACGGCAACTCTTTTGCTTGCATCTTCTGAAACAGCTCTATTTCCATCTTTAATATCTTTATTTTTCCCTTTCAGGGTTCTTTTGAAGACCCTGACATGGAGTTACAGGCTGACTTTAGTTCTTTGCTGGAATGGGACCCGCTCTCAGGGTTCCATAGCTGCCCGTTGTTTAGAACCAAGGGTTCGGCCTGAGAGTCCAGATCGAATTTGGAAGCCTAAGATTCTGGGGCTCTGGAGACAGGCGGATCGAAAGTCAGTGTCATGACAGGAGACCCGTGTGTTGTTGGGGGAGTCAGGATATCTGCTGTGGGCCCAAAGACCCGAGATCTTTGTGATCTTCAGGCACAGTGCTTGGAAAAAGCTACGTAACAGACTTTTAACATCGTAAGCCAGCGAGTTGTTTGTTATGTCTCCCCACTTGCTGGTGAATAATGAAGGCACCTCCTTCTCCCTTATTAGGTAGAGAGAGAATCTGCAGTATGTTGTATGCTGAATGAAACGCGAAGTCTTTGGGGTAACTGCAAGTCTGTGTCTTTGCTATTGCTTTGCTCTCACTGACTTCTCAGTGGTGGTACCGATGCCAGTGGGGGGAGGGGGAGATCAGAGCTCACTGCCACTTGTGCGTGGGAGGGAGGGGAGCTGGGGGGCACTTTGGGGTTCTTACATTTATCTGTCGTTCATTCTTTGGGGCACTTCTCTGTTTTTGTGGATGTTTGCAAAGAAAAAGCATTTCAGAATGTATATTGTATACATTTCTCTGACATTTAACTGGACCTTGGAACCTTTGAATATTTTTTTCCTTTGACTTTTATATTGAGCAGCAAGATTTCTTGAAGTTTCTAGTTGTTGTTGTGCGATAGGTGCATCTGAATGTTAATGAAGTATGCCATCTCAGCATAACCACTCAGTGCAATTCAGCTACTTTAATACAAAATAAATCTCTCCAAATTATCTAGCAGTAGCACAGAAAAACATGGGAGGGTTTATTGTACTTAGGCCTTCCACAATAAATGGTCCACAAATCATTTTTACCTTTTGTTCTGGTAGTTCAATTAGTTTTGGGCCACACTTCTTCCACGTGGGTAAACCATGGACTTTAGTAACCGGAGGCATTTTTGACTATATGTCATCAACATATCTCAATAAATGATGAAAGATAAAACCTTCTCCCAGGTGCTGTCATTTTCAAATAAAGGAATGAATTATAAACACAGGAGATTTTGCAGATGCTGGAAATCCAGAGCAGCACATACAAAATGCTGGAGGAACTCAGCAGGTTGGGCAGCATCTATGGAAATGAATAAACAGTCAATTTTTTTGGACTGAGACACTCATCAGGACTGGAAAGGAAGGGGGAAGATGCCAGAATCTGAAGGTGGGAGAAGGGGAAAGAGAACAAGTAAGAAGGTGATAGATGACCTGTGACTGGCCTCTGATCTGCTTGAAATTGAGCTGGAGTATATTTTGGAAAAAAGGCCGACCTGGCTGCCTACAGCTGACAGCTTGGTTTGACAGTGAAATCTAAACAGTCTCTGAGCAGCCCTTTTATCTGACACTTATCAAAGTCAGTGATCCAAACAATGCCGTCAAAGTGTCACAGCAAATTGAAGTGAGGGCAGATATGTAATTAAATCTGGAAATCAAGGAGGTGCTGCTGGAGGAGCTCAAATCTGCTGTTAACTGTAAAATCTATTCCATTCATAGAGCAGAAAATGCTGGAAATACTCAGCAAGTCATGTAGTATCTGTGGAGAAAGAAGCAGATTTCTACAACCCTTCATCAGGACAGGAAAACATTGGAGAACAAGCAGGTTTAAAGTTGCACAATCCATAAAGTTGCCGTGATAGAGTGGAGGTTGGAAAAAGATTACATAGAAAATAGGTGCAGGAGTAGGCCATTCGGCCCTTCGAGCCTGCACCGCCATTCAGTATGATCATGGCTGATCATCCAACTCAGAACCCTGTACCTGCCTTCTCTCCATACCCCCTGATCCCTTTAGCCACAAGGGCCATATCTAACTCCCTCTTAAATACAGCCAATGAACTGGCCTCAACTGTTTCCTGTGGCAGAGAATTCCACAGATTCACCATTCTCTGTGTGAAGTTTTTCCTCATCTCGGTCCTAAAAGGCTTCCCCTTTATCCTTAAACTGTGACCCCTCATTCTGGACTTCCCCAACATCGGGAACAATCTTCCTGCATCTAGCCTGTCCAATCCCTTTAGAATTTTATACGTTTCAATAAGATCCCCCCTCAATCTTCTAAATCCCAGCGAGTATAAGCCTAGTCGATCCAGTCTTTCATCATATGAAAGTCCTGCCATCCCAGGAATCAATCTGGTGAACCTTGTTTTTATTCCCTCTATGGCAAGGATGTCTTTCCTCAGATTAGGGGACCAAAACTGCACACAATTACATGACAAAATGCGTGATGGACCAGAACAAAATTATGAAGGTCTAGATAGCAGAGGACAAATATTTATCTGGAATTACAAGCAAAAAGGAGGATAAAACTGCAAATTCTGAATTGTGAAGCTCAAGGACTGAAATTGACAATCATATGAAATTGCTGATTGCAATATGAAGACCAGAACACTGAGATGTCAGAATCAAAATCAGAATCAGGTGTATTATCACCAAAATATATCATGAAATTTATTGTTTTGCCGCGGCAGTACTTTGCAATATATATAGTACAGGTGCCTACACTCAGTGGTCACTTGATTAGCTCTTCCTGTACACTTACTCATTACTGCAAACTTCTAATCAGCCAAACACATGACGACAACTCAATGCATGAAAGCATGCAGACCCAACAGCAGACTGGGGGAAAAGAAATGTGACTTTGTCTGTGGAATAATTGTTGGTGTCAGACAGAGCGATTTTAGTATCTCGGGAACTGCTGAGATGTTTGTGCACAATTCCCTGCACTCAGCTATTGAGTGTACATCCTGCAGTTGTGTTTATACTCCATCACAGTCAGTACCAGAGAGAAGTGCAACTGGTGTTTTTTTAAAATAAACTGTGTTGTCAGAAGTTCAGGATCTTTACTGGTGAGTGGAAGCAGTTACCAGTCATTCTTCCTTCAAATGAACCTTTTGACTTTGAATTCTCTGCTCCAGACGGCTGTGAAGTCAGAATGATTTAATGTATGAATGACCTTGATGTGCAAATCTTTTGGTTGAAACTGGAGTCAAGGGAGAAAGGTAGGAAATGGAACAGGACCAAATTCAGATCAGTCTTATTCCCTGTGGAGCATCTAGAAATGACTTCTGTCCTACCTAATCAAATGTGTTGAGTAACACACAAAAATGCTGGAGGAACTCAGCAGGCCAGGGAGCATCTATGGGAAAAAAAAGTACGGCTGATATTTTGGGCTGAAACCCTTTGGCAGGACCTGTACCAGGACTGAAATGTTGACTGTACTTTTTCCATAAATGCTTCCTGACCTGCTGAGTTCCTCCAACATTTTGTGTGCGTTGCTAGGATTTCCAGCGTCTGCAGATTTTCTCTTGCTTGTGAAATGTATTGAGCAGTATGAATCTCCCATTGTTACAATCAAGCCATGAACAAGACTGTTTCCTAGAAATTGGATTTTACTTTTCCTAGTGAGCTTAAGCATCATTTGCACATAGTACTAGCATTGTGGCCCCTTCAAAACAAGCACTATAATAAAGGAAGGTCTTGACCTGGTCATTTCCCTTCATAGACAGATCTGCTGAATCCCTCTACCATTTTGTGTGTTGACATAAATTTTTTTACCCAGGCGGGAATGTTAGCATGTGACCAACAGGAATCCTGATAGTATTGATCTAAATTCAATACAACTACTGGCACTTTGCAGAACAGTAAACAGGCACACTCCACACGGCCATCTAAAGAAACAGTTGACAGGAGGCATCTTGAATTTTATCCTCCATGCACGAGATTCCCTCTCAATTGAACAATGTTGTAATAATCATGATTCCACCATATATTTCATGATGACCTGTGCGTGCGCCGCACACACACACACACACACACACACACACACACACACACACCCCTCAACTGCTTCTACTTAATCCCTACTTTTAACATGCTATTAATATTTTACTCCCCCCAAAAAGACACCAGTGTTCATGGTATTAAACTTTGATAAAGAAAAGGGTATATTCTGACAGGGTAGTAAAAGATTTTGTTGGGAGAGAATACCTATTGTTTGTTGAGCCTCTCTACAACTCATTTGTTATCATCATTACAATCAGCAATTAACAGCTGAAAATAATGCTTTTTCCTCACATTAATGTGTTGAAGATCTGCCTGTTTGGTTTATAATACATGAAGTGATTAACACATCCTCCTATTATTTAAAAGTATTATCAGAACATCTCTGTATTCCATGATGAATGGGTCTTCACAATGTTATCTAAACTCGACATAAAGACACTTCCAAAACTTTGTGGTTCAATGTTCAGTCACCACTCAGCTCCTGCAGGCACGGAGGAAATTCCAGGCCAGGAAGTTTAAACACCTGGTTATACCAATCAAGCTTTTTATATGTATAAGATTCATTTTGAGGGAAATAAGTTTAAGAGAAATGTCTAAAATGACTCATAGTGAAATATATATGTCAGTCGGTCAGTGGGTGCCGTCCCCAATCTGGAGTTGGTGGCTATGCACCTCCATCTTCTTCGATCTTGTGACAGCACCGAGTACAGCCTCTCCTCCAGTTCGTTCTCGTGAATATATATGTATGAGCGCCAAATATTATTTTCATTTAGTGAAACCAAAAGTCTCTTTAAAATCAACCATTATAATTCTGCACCTGATGTGTATTGTTGGTACTTCCAGTCCATGATTAGATAACCCAGCCTTCTTCAGAAAATCAGGATTACAAAGAAAACTGGATTAATTTTTGTTTAACAGCAGAAACATTGGTGTTGCATAGCAGTATTGAGCTCCTGCTGTTATTGACTGGTATTAGAATAACTATTTCGGTATTTTAAGAGTAATTCCAACATGAGATTCATTGTTATTGTCATCAAATGATAACTTTTATTGTGTATTATAAATCACAGTTGTCTTGTGAATTATTAAAATTTATATTGTGAATTAGTATTGATATGACTGATGTGATTAATGCTTTATTTATGTTTTCATTGCGTTAACAGTTTTAATGGAAAATGACCCACATACATCTGATGAACTTTTCAATCTCTGAAAATAAAATGATGGCTTTACATTAGTGATGGTACCCATTGTTTACAGGAGATGTTTACCTGCAAACCTTAATGCAAGTAAAACTTGGCACTATTAGTCAGGCTGAAAAGATCAGCTTGTAATTCAAGAGACTGCTGAGGGTGTTTTGACTCCTAACAAGTATTTGGCTCAGAAAAAATGATTAAAGAAAAGATTGCTCCGGGGTGTACAGCCTGAACCAAGAACACAGCACAAAGGTCTGGCACAGCTGAATAGGAAGGGGGAATAACCAGAGGGAAATAGTCAAAGGGAATTCTATACTTTGAAGAGCAGACAGATGTTTCTGTACTGGCAGATGTGATTCCAGGATGTAATATTTCTTTCCTGATATCAGAGTCAAGTATATCTCAGAGCGGCTGCAGAAAATCCAAAGAGAGAGGGTGAATAACCAAAGGTCATGGTTCACATTATTACTAGTGATGGAGGTAGGAAAAAGAATGAAGTTCTGCAGCAGGATTTTAGGGAGTTATGAAAAAAATGAAGAAACAGAACTTTGAAAGATTGCACAGATGAATGTGAATCAGGGGAGGTTGTGCATGAGCAAGCATTTTATATTCCTGTGGCTCTGTCCAGTTCTGGGGCAGGTGGGTATGTGGGCAATCCCTATACAGGATCAATGGACTGCACCTCAGCAGAGCTAAGACCAGTGTTCTCACAGGAAAGTTTACTAATGCTGTGGATTGACAGTTGGCTGCAGGTAAGTGGTATGGCAAAGGGGAAATAAAGGTTTGAAAAAATATCGAGTAATGTCATCTGATTAAAAAATAAGAAGTTTTTAAACTGGACCAGATTTAGAGTATGAAAAGGACTCAGACAGTTTTGCATATCAAACAAGGTTTGTAAGCTACAAGCACAAATAACCAGTTGGGTTTATAATGTCATGATGTCGACAAAAATCTGAGTTTAAAAAAAGTAGGAATATTTCACGTGTCTGGTGGACCAGAATGTTAAGGAAAGAGAGAGAAGTGAGGAAATAAGGGAAAGAGTCATTATTGATGAAGAGAATGCAGTATCAGTAGAGAGAAGGGCTACCGTCCAGTGATAGAGAACAGGATCTATCTCTGTAAAACCGAGAAATAATGGAGATATGTTTACACTACTGGAGCTATTCTATCACCCATCTACTGCATTGTAGTGTTAATAGAGGACTTCAATTATGCAAATGTAGAGAAGAATAAAAACGTAACTGCTAAAAGGGGAAGGAATATTTGTTATGAGTTCAGGTGGATATTCTTAATCAATATGTTCCTGCTCCATTTAAATTGAGCAGGTATCATACTTGTGGGGGGAAACATCAAAGAAACTGAGATCACAACATCAAAAGGTATTGGCAGATACCTGTGGAAAAAGATGTAGACTATCCAATGTGAAAATAATCAATTGGAGAAGAGCCAGTATCGATGGAATATGTGTAAATCTGTCCGCGGTAAATTGAAATCAAAACTTTGCAGGCAAAATTGTAATTGAAAAATAGGAGGCTTTTAAGGTAGAGATTGCTCAGTTGCAGCCCTGGTAATACCTATGAGGGAAACGAATATGGAAGTTAAAGCCAGGGATCATTGAATAATCAAAAAGACAGTGAACAAGGCCATATAACACAAGTGAGAACTATGCTGTGAACAGACAGTCCAGAGGTTAAGTGAGAAAGGCAAAAAAAAGTCAAAGTTTAAAGTAAATTTACTATCAAAAGAAGTATATGTCACCATATACCACCGTGAGATGCATTTTCTTGCAGGTATTTGCATGAGACACAAAGAAAAGCAAAGGAATCAATGAAAATCTACACACAAAGGCAAGCAAAAACCAATGTAATGTAATCAGCGCATATACAAAAAAAATCAACAATAAATACATTAATTAATTAAATTTGAGAATATGATTTGTAGAGATTCTTGAAAGTGAATCCAAAGGTTGTGGACTCAGTTCGGTGTCAAGTTGAATGAAGTTATCCATGCTAGTTCAGAAGCCTAATGGTTGAAAGGTAATAACTGTTCCTGAACCAGGTGACGTGGGATCTGAGGCTCCTGTAGCTCCTTCTTAATGGCAGCAGTAAGTTGAGTACCTGGCCTGGATGGTGGGGGTCCTTGACGATGGATGTTGCTTTCATGTGGCAGTGCTCCTTGTAAATGTACTCAAGGGTAAGGAGGGCTTTTATTGTGATGGACTGGACTGTATCACTACTTTCTTTCGGCTTTTCCATTCATTGGCATTGGTGTTTCCATGCCAGGCTATGATGCAACCAGTCAGGTTACTCTCCACTGTGGATCTATAGAAGCTTATCAAAGGTTTAGGTGACATGATGAACCAGCACAAACTTCTAAGAAAGTACAGGCACGGTTGTGTTTTCCTTCTAGTGGCAGCTGTGTGCTGGTCCCAGGACAGATCCTCTGAAATGATAATGCCAAGGAATTTAAATTACTGACCCTCTCCAGCTCTGATCTCTTGATGAGAATTGGCTCATGGAACTCAGATCTCCTCCTCCTGCAGCCAATGATCATCTCTTTCATTTCGCTGACATTGAGTGAGGGTTTGCTGTTGTGGCACCATTCAACCGGATATTCAGTCTCCCTCCTAGGTACCAATTCATCATCACCTTTGTTTCAGCCAACAACAGTGGCATCATCAGCAAACTTTAAAATGGCAGTCTTGAAAGCGAAAAAGATGGCAGCAGATATTAGAAATAAAAATATATTTTTCTGTGAATAGGAAAAAGGTTGGAAGAGGGGACATGAATTTTCAAAGTGGAACTTTACTTGTATAGGCAAAATCCATGGCTAAAGTACTTATTTAGAACCTGATATCAGTCTTTGCAAAGGATGAAGACTGAGTTTAGACAAGATAGATGTAAATGCTTTTATGCAGGGGCAAAAATTGATGAAGAGGAGTAAAGAGGAGTTATAAACTTTCAAACATTTATAGATTCAGAGGTAGTGCCTGAGAGCTGGGAAATTGTTAACATTGCACCTTTGTAGAATAAAATGTGAAGGAAAAATCCAATCACAACATTCTAATCAGTTTAACCTCAATTGTGGACAAAGTTCTGCAAACAATAATCAATAAGAAAATTATCAGTCATAAATGCACATTAATTACAGACAACCGGCATAAGTTTGTTAAAGTAACCTGATAGAACTCTTTAATAAAGTAACAGGTAGTGTCGCAGAAAAAAAATGAAATTGACATGGTATATGTGGACTTTCATAAAGACATTTGATAAAGTGGCACATGATCAGCTTTCCATCAAGAGAGAAGACCATAGAAAAAGGAGAATTGGTTAAAAAACTCTGGTGAAGTGACAGGAAACAGTAGTAGTGAAATATTGTTATTGCTTTGCAACCTGTAGATAAGTGTATGATGGAGGTCCCCAGGGACTGGTATTAAGACTATTGCTTTTATTAATATATATGAATAATATGGACTGAGGTGTATGGGCCACAATTTCCAAAATTACACATGACAAAGCTTAAACTAGATTAATTTTCTTGCCCATTTTACAGTTCATAATCTGTTAGGTAGGATATGAAGAAAGTTTGTTTAGTCTGGGTCTTCATCCACTGAGAGAAGAGGGACAGAAACGTCATTGAAATTTTTAAAATGTACACGACCTGCAGAATTTGGAACATGTGTTTTCTAATTAATTACAAAATTTAAAGAAACTTTTTAAGGTATAGGTAACTAAAATCACACAAAAAATTGTTTTCACGAGGTTATAGAAAATTTACTGCCAGAGAAAAAGAGCTACCCACTTTAATACCACTCAGAGCACAGCTGCCATGGAAATGTAACAGTTTGTGTGACACTATTCAGAGTTCGATCCCTGCAGCCTTTGTAAGGGGTTTCTATGTGGTCCCCATGGAATGGGTAGGTTTTCTCTGGGTGTTCTGATTTGCTCTCACAGTCCAAAGACGTACAGGTTAATAGGTTAATTACTTAGTCATTGTAAGTTATCACATGATAACTTAGGGTTAATCAGGGGTTGCTGGGCGGCATGGCTCGAAAAACCTGAAGGACCTGACACTTCAGAATCCAGTTTATTATCATCGGCATGTGGCACGAAATTTGTTAACTTAGCAGCAGCAGTTCAATGCAATACATAATCTACCAGAGAAAATTATAATAATAATAAATAAAATAAGAAATAAGAATAACAATAAATAAACAAGTAAATCAATTACGTATTTTGAATAGATTTTTTAAAAACGTGCAAAAACAGAAATACTATATATTAAAAAAATGTCAGGTAGTGTCCGAAGATTCAATGCCCATTTAGGAATCCAATGGCAGAGGGGAAGAAGCTATTCCTGAATCGGTGAGTGTGTGCCTTCAGGCTTCTGTACCTCTTGCCTGATGGTAACAGTGAGAAAAGGGCATACTCTGGGTGCTGGAGGTCCTTAATAATGGACGCCACCTTTCTGAGACACCAGTCCCTAAAGATGTCTCAGGCTAGTACCCAAGTTGGAGCTGACTAGATTTACAACCTTCTGCAGCTTCGATCAGTCCTGTGCAGTAGCCCCTCCATACCAGACAGTGATGCAGCCTGTCAGAATGCTCTCCATGGTACAACCATGGAAGTTTTTGAGTGTATTTGTTGACATGCCAAATCTCTTCAGACTCCTAATATAGCTGCTGTCTTACCTTCTTTATAACTACATCGATATGTTGGGACCAGCTTAGATCCTCAGAGATCTTGAAACCCAGGAACTTGAAGCTGCTCACTCTCTCCACTTCTGATCTCTCTATGAGGATTGGTAAGTGTTCCTTCATCTTACCCTTCCTGAAGTCCACAATTCGCTCTTTTGTCTTACTGACGTTGAGTGCCAGGTTGTTGCTGTGGCACCATTTCACTGGTTGGCATATCTCACTCCTGTACGCCCTCTCATCACCACCTGAGATTCTACCAACAATGGTTGTATCATCAGCAAACTTATAGATGGTATTTGAGCTTGGTCTGTAGACCAGCCAGTAAATGGGAAAAGGGTTTCTATCTGTAACACTCACTATAGGGGGTGATAACCCCCTGCCCTGCCAAACTTAAGAAACCTCGTTTAGGCGGATGCTGCGCGATGTGTCCCCTGTTACAAATCAGTACCCTGAAATAACAAACAGTACACAATATGCGATTAAACGATTGAGCTTTATAACTCTTACTTTGACTATATGGTTAGTAGAGAAACAAAATTTTAAAAAGGGCCCAAATCTTATTAAACAGTCTCTGCACAAAGTTGGAGCTCACTCATAGGCCAATCGGTCCCCATCGACCTTTTCCGATCGTCGCTGCCCTTCAGAACCTCACTCCGAGTCCACCCTGTCCAGCGGTCTACCAAATCTCTCCATTCCCATCTTCTCTCTTCCTCTCGCTCTCTCTCCCTCTCTGGCAAAATCCCGCGAAATCAACTGTTTCCAGATTCACAAGACAGGGCTACAAAATCCTGATTGGCTAACATGCATCCATAGTCCTGTTATCTTCAGCCATAACCCAAGCATTGCTGCTACAGAGAAACTGTTACTTCAGCAGTGACCATTTCACAAAAGCCATTACATTAGCAGTGAAACCTTACAGCGTGTTACATATCTCTTAGACTCTTTCAGGTTGTGAGGTGCAAACTCCGAATGCCCTCTGAATAAAAGCATTTTCCTCATCTGACCTCAAATCCGTTCATATACGGCACTTACAATAAATATATGCACCCTAACTTTACTCTGTCTGTCAGATTACAGGGCATTCCTATTTTCGCCATCCAAGCCTTTCATAATTTGATACATCCCGATTAAGTCTCTTCTCTGCCTTCTCTGCTCCAAAGAAAGCAGCCTCAGGTTATACAAACTTTCTTACTGGTCACAGTTTGCAAGAAGTCATCGAGTCATGGAGCTGCACAGCACGGAATCAGCCTTTTGGCCCTATTCATCTGTGCTGACCAAGTTGCCTATCTGATCAATTTGCCTGTGTTTGACCCACTAAGCATTTCCTGTCTATGTACCTGTCTAAATATCTTTTACACAGGTATATGGATAGGAAAGGTCATGGACCCGGTACAGGTCCATAGGAGTAAGCAATTTAAATAGTTTCAGCATGGACTAGAGGGCCTAAGGGCCTGTTTCTGTGCTGTACTTCTCTATGACTCTATGCTCTATCACCATAACTGCAGGCATCTCCAACTGTTCCATATGCCCACCAACCACTGTAAAAAAAAATCTCCCTCAAGTCCCTTTTAAAACTTTCTCTTCTCATCTAAACTCTATAGTTTCAGATTCTCCTATCCTGAGTAAAAATTTGTGACCATCTACCATATTCATGTCCTTCATAATTTTATATATTCATGCAAGGTCACCCCTTTGCTCCAGGGTATAAGGTCCCAGCCGAGTCTCTCCTAATAACGTAATTACTCCAGTCCTGCTAACATCATTTTGAATCTTTTCTGCATCCTTTCCAGCTTAATGACACCATTCCTACAACTAGGCAACCAGAACTGCACACAATACTGCAGGTTTGATCTTACTAACATCCTGTACAACTGCAACATGTTAACATAGCCTTTATATTCAGTGTCCTGACTGATGAAGCTAAGCATTCCAAATACCTTGTCACTGCTTTCAGGGAACAGAATATATATTAATTTCTTTTGCATCTCTTCAGTTTATTCAGGTCTTTCCATGTTGTGACTAGTACTATATGCATTACTCAAGGTATATCCCAAGTAGATTTGGATACATTATACTATAATATCGTGACTCTTATACTTTGTGCCAAATATAATAAAGGGGGGGGCAGCTGTTATTTTTAAGGATCTCTTTTGTCAATTCTCAATACCTCCATTCCATTACACCTCTTTGTACTTTTCCATGTTTAGTAATGTTGTTTGTTCGTTGTAGAACTTCTAAAAATGACTGAATAACTTCCCCATTGAATGTCTTCTTTTGTTGTCCACAAAATACACCTCCTCCAGGTATATTAGCTATGATTAATAAGCATTCATCACCATCTCTCAGATAGCACTAATAGAATTTGTTACTTGAAAAATCTTAGTTTCCATCCTATTATAGATTGTTCTTTGTTTTCTCCACTGCTCCCCCATTTCTGAACATAAAACATATTTTTTATTCTCAATTTTCCTGTTCTGAATAAAGGTCATCAACCTGAAATATTAACTCAGTTTCTCTCTCTACAGATGCTGTCTGACCTTCTGGCTAACTAGTTTATTTTCTGGCTTTTGATTTCACATTTCTGCCATCTGAGTTTTTTTTCTTTTTCAAAGTTACCCCTGAGTAAGGTCCCAGGCTTCAGCTACCTTGCATTATGCATTGCTGAATCTATTCATGTATTTTAAAGCAATTAATTTAAATACATGAATATCTGCACTGAAGGGATAATGTAATTGCGAAATTATTGCTTTACCTCAAATTAGTGAACTAAAGGGATATTGTTAGCCTATAAACAACACTCAAATGCTATCGTAACTTCAATTGCCAGTGAACTAAATCATGCTGATATACCAAATGGACCTCATAATCACTACTTGGCTTTTTTCATGTAGTGACTGTGAAATATGATGAAAGGTTGTCTGAGATAACTTACTCTTCAAGCAAACTGATGGTAAACTACATACATAAATATTTTGACACTCAAAATTGCACACAGCTTGCATTCTTCATTTCAATTGAAGCATTATTAATACCACAGTTTATAAATTTATAATTGTACTGTATAATATGGGACTACTTTATATTGTAGGGACACACCGTTGCATGTGCTATTAAGCACGTATTGAGCATGCGCTATTAGGCGCGTATTGATCTGTACGTGTGTGTTCAGTTCAGTTTCAGTCGGTAAAGAACCCTGTTAACTTAGCTCCTGTCTGCAGCATTTTTACTTATAGCTTTGTTGTGTAACCCGGCGACATACACAACAAATTGGTGATGAGGTTAATGAACCTACATCGTATCGGAACGCAGTGTTTTAATTGATAACGACAATCAGAGGAAGAGCGCAAGGAACGAGCCAAGAAGCGGGAGAAGGAGGCCACGAGTCTGAAAGGAAGCAGGAGCACAGCTAGGGTCCAGGCAAGACCACAGCCAGCGCTGAACACCAGGGCTGAGGGTCTGTTTGCCCTAGAAGGGAGATAAAAAGGAGCGACATACACACATCTAGACGGAGTGCGCTTGTGGCACTAGCAAAAAGTCACGTGAGTCGAAAAAGAAAGAGAGAACGGGGCTAAATTAACATAACAAAGATGACGATGATTGGAACCATTACAGCATTTGATAGTAGCATTGAAGACTGGGCAACTTACATTGAAAGAGTGGAGTTACATTGTGAGGCTAATGGTGTTAATTATGAAAAGAAAGCCAGCGTCTTACTCAGTATTATGGGAGCAAAAACTTACGGGCTGCAACGGAGCTTGTGAACCCCTGAAAAGCCAGCTGACAAAATGTTCAAGCAAATAGTAGACACCCTTCAACAGCACTTAAACCCAAAACCACTGGTCATTGCTGAAATATTTAAATTCCATTAAAGGAATCAGAGCAAAAATGAAAGCATTTCTGAATATTGTGCTGAATTGCAAAATTATCAGAACATTGTCAATTTGGAGCTGGTCTATCAGACGCATTGAGGGACAGGTTAGTGTGTGGCATGCACTGTGAAACCACACAGAAGAAGCTCCTGTGTAGTTCGAGAAAGCGCTAAACATCTAAATATCAATAGAAACAGCGGCGTGAGGTGCTTCCGAGATACTACAAAAATTTCTGGAAAATGCTGCAAATAAAATGTCACTGAGCAGAAATGAAGGAAAGAAAAGTTGCCATTGTGGGAATAGGTCACATGACCTGGATGACTGTTGGTTTAAAGATAAAGAATACAGAAACTGTGGCAAACAGGGCCACATTGGCAGAGTATGCAAAGCCAGTAAACAGCAGAAAAGGGGCAAAATACAGAGAAACAAGAAACCCCGGAAAGGAAAATACAACAAGGTACACAAAATGAAAGAAGGCAGTTCTGATGAAAACGCCTCAGACAAAAGTGAATTGTCTTGTCTGTAACTTCACAGCGTGAAAGAGACAGATGATCGAAGAGTACTATGGATCACTCCACAAGTGGTGGGTGTGAGACTGAAAATGGAGTTGGACACGGGCTCAGCTTTAACAGTGATCTCTGTACACGACTACAAATGAGTGTTTTCTCACATACCTCTGAAACAAACTAAACTACTGCTAAAGACTTACACAGGACAGAAAGTGCATCCCAAAGGTAAAATTAAGGTGATAGTGACCTACAGAGACAAAACACAGCAGCTGAACCTCTATGTACTGGAAAATGGAGGACCACCATTGTTGGGACATGAATGGCTCAGGAAAATCCAGTTGGATTGACACACCATCAAGGCACTAGATGTGTCAACAAAGGAGGGCAGCTCGGCGGGGAAGATGTCTGCAGCTCTCCTCTCACCCATTGTCAACTATTACAACAATGAGAAGGAGCCAGACAGCGTCAACAGGGAGACAGATATTGCCAATAAACAGAATGATAAAGACTACCTGGAAGTAAAAGAGCAGATGTACCAGGAGAAATTGACATCTCTTAAAAGCCAGCTACAGCAGTTACAGGAAGGCATTTTGCAGGAGTATCAGAAAAGGATGAAGAAACTAGGTCAACAATACAAGGAAAGAATATGAAATGCAGAGCTTTTTCTGCAACTGGAGATAGAACAAGTGGAAAAGAATTATGTTAAAGAAAAGAAAGCTGCAGTGAGGGAATTTGAAGATAAAAAGATTGAGTTAGAAGAAAAGAAAAAGATGATTGAGCATGAGAGGCTAACAATGGAACTCACAGGAGATTCTACGGCGGTAAAACCAATAATAACTAGGAAACTAAGGAGGAGACCTAATGACCCTATTCCAATTACAGACAAAAGACGAAAACCTGCACCTGAGCAGTTTAAATTACTTGTTAACAGATGAACAGATAATGGAAGATCTGCAAACTCTCAATAAGCTTAAATCTCCGAAAAGACCAGCATCTCTGTCTTCTCCTGAACAATTTCCTTGGGAAAGATCCATGAAAATTGGTCATCCCATAAAAGCTCTTGGACAAAATCAGTTCCATTCAAACAGAACAGCTTTCGCACAAGGTAAATCTTGAACCAATCATCTCCTCTATTGAGAATCATACGCTTAATCCTTTGCAGGGAAGTTTCTCTTGCACATACATATTTTGAATCCTCAGCCAATGTGTCTTGTTTTGCACAAAGAAGTTGGGAAACAGCATCAAAACACAGGCAAATTCTGGCAACAAACTGTAAGGTTTCTATTGTTGTATTTTCACACTTGTGCTGAATGTGCATCTGAAGGCATTCTCCCTCTTGAGCCTGGTAGCAATCTTTTCTTGCACTGTGTACAACTGGGAGTTTTCATACATAGAATCCTCCAAACAATTCAGAAACAGTGCATAGAGTTCTTGACCAAGATTAGTTTTTTGAACTTCAGACAGCTAACACTGCATGTAATCCATAATATCAGCAAAACTGTACTTTAACAGCAGCTTAAGAACAATGGAACGAACAACAGGATTCGATCAACTGCTTCATCAAACGGGGAAAGATTACTGGTAAAGTATTGTTCTTTCTGTGAGTCATTGGATTGCCCCAATTTTTGAATAATTAGCAGAGTCGGCAGATCACCAACCACTTCTTTTGTTGGAGGCAAGTCATCTTTGAAGGAGACCATAGAAACCAAAGCTATGAAAAATGCATCACACCTCTTGCGAAATATGACTAATTTTGCTACAGCTTCATTTATTTCTTCTGTTACCACTGGTACATAATCATCATCTAGAGAAGTAAGGCACAGTGGGCAGAGTCCCCCCCCCCACAGAGACTTGAGTTATAAATGGGTCTTAGACCAAAAGTAAAAAAAAGGCTTGTTATAATTTGATATTATTACGTTACTTTGTTATGATTTGATATTATTAAGTTACTAAGCAAACAATTGGTAGGCATTTGTATGTTAAGTGTAAACATATTTGTTTAGCGTAGTGCCCCAGTAAAAAAACAGTTGATACACTATTAAAATAAAAGGGGAGGAGTGTACTATATAGCTACTGTATACTATGGGACTACTTTATGTGTAAGGATACATCCTTGCATGCGCTATTAGGCACGTATTGATCTGTACGTGTGTGTTCAGTTCAGTTTCATTCAGTAAAGAACCCTGTTAACTTAGCTCCCGTCTCCAGCGTTTTTATTTATAGCTTTGTTGTGTAACCCGGCCACATAAACAACAATAATATTATATTTTTAAGTGAGAATAAGACAATATTCTGCATTCTCTGTTAGAAGTACTTAAATTTCCAATCTTTCACGTAAGTATAATTGCTAAATAACTGGCTGTTTGTTTCTTCTTTTTAATTCTGAATCAGCTTAGAGTTCTATATAATTTTGAGATCATTCCAACGTATTCACAATAGGCTGAAATATACTTAGCTCTGGGCACTGATTATATGGATGTTCTCCAGTAATGTACTCACTGGTAGGTGGGTTAATGTCATGTGAACCTGTGCATGCCACTGAGTCCTTCAATAAACCATGAAAGAAATAAGGCACTGCATATAACTTGTATCAGTCAAAAGCCTTCTACCTGGAATAATTAGTTTATATGAAGTGACCTACAGTCATTTGACATCAGAAATTATCAAGATCCACAGCCTGCAAATCTGTCACTGACTGGGCCACTCTACCTTTGCAATGCCTGTGGCTGCCGCATCTTGAACTCCATCATAAATCCAGAGGTGCAAATGGTAAGTATGCTCTAGGAATAATACCTTGGACAAGGACAGGTGGCAGGCCATTATAGGACAAACCAATACAAAATCCCTTTTTTTCTGGTATTAGAGACTATAGTAGGTCTTACAGTGCTTTATGGACCTCTAGCGCAGGTGTGATGACAATTCCAAACATAACAGTGTTTCCACCACCTGTTTGGAGCAATTGACCATCAGGCTTGTTGAGATTATCCAGGTGTTATTCTGACTTGTGAGAGAACTCATTCATATCTAATTCAATATCAATGAAAGTCATTGATTTTGAATTGAAGCTTTCAATATTTTTTGTTTTTAATTGAATATCAAATCAGTAAGTGGAATAGAGGGAACCAATTATTGGAAAAAAGACATTGGTAGTGATGAGAGACAGAAAGTAAAATCAATCTTTCGTATCTACAATTAGTAAGAATAATTGTTATATAATTGTTATATGGTTATATAGGTCGGTGGGACTAGGTGAGAGTAAGCACTCGGCATGGACTAGAAGGGCCAAGATGGCCTGTTTCTGTGCTGTAAGTGTTATATGGTTAAATGTTATATGGTTAATAATATATGCTATACAATAAAACGTTATTAGAAATCCAACTGCTGCATTTCTGAAGAAATGCTCAAATTGCCTCTGGTTTCATCATACATGGACTTAAGTAGTAGCATCCAATGGCACATAATACACACATGGGAGATTGCAGCCAGCAGAAAGCCCAGACCACTCATGCAATGAGTATCAGCTCTGTCTTGGCAATACCTAAAGAGGAACTGCCTGACCAAGTCTAAACCTGGGAAGTCTGACACTTGGAACCAGTCTCTCATAAGTTGTTCTTTCATCAGAGTTCTGAACCCTAAGTTGAGTGTCTCCTTCAGGCTACACAACCCTTATTTCCACCAGCACTGCCTCCCCACCCCCACACCACTCCCATCACCTCAACTTCCCTCCTAAAGATCATAACGCACTCATGACTGCCATGACATCACCTATGATGACCTAACCCTTTCCTGTATTTTCCTAGTCAATACCTTCATGCACATTAAAGGCCTGATTAATTGATTGCAACTGATCTATGACCTTGGTCTGTGCATGCAATACAATTTTATAGTTCCATGTAGTATTAATGTGATCACTCGAGTCAAGTACCGTGTCTCCCAAGGGGTTATCAATTGATGAGTCTTCAGATGGCTGTAGCAGCTGGTCCTGGATCCACATCTCCAGGATGTTAAGGCAGATTCTCTTAATGTAGAATGCCTATGTGTGACTTTGTTTAACATCCTGAGACTGATGCATGGGCAACCATCACATGGTGCTTGACAGATCAGGATCATTGTTTAGTGGCATGGAATGCAAGGCAACTGGGAACTATTCACTGCCGCGGCCTTCTTCCGCCTTCGCTGTCATTGTGATGCATCATCACCTTCTACCAGCTCTATCATTGAGATCGTGGTTGAATTGCTCCTTGTTTGGAACTTCTGCCTTGGTGTTACTGCTGTGGGTGACCCTACCAGGAGAAGATCCATGTAGGACTCTCAGTAACCCACTGTGTAATGTCAGTTTCATGCAGTTTTCCCACTGTCAAGTTATAAGTCTATCTATGAAAGGCACCTCAAGGACCTTATCCCAACCTTCATCTAATATCAACAATACATTTCTTTCACCTTGCCTTAATTGCAATTGCTGCCTCAAAAATCAAAGCAAATAGTATCTTCATAAGTTTGCAAAAAAAAGGGGAAAGAATTGGCATTTCTCCCAGCAAGCTTAAATAAGTTATTAGATTCCTAGACAAGAAGAAAACCATCACAGAAACAGGCCATTCACACCACCAAGTCTGCACTAACCAATTATACCAATTCTGTATTAAATTATTTGTTTGTTCTTTCTGCATTGTCACAAACTCCTTCCAGATTCAACCACTTACCTACATAAGAACATAGAAAAAGGAGCAGGATTAGGCCTTCTCCCATCGAACCTGCCCCGCCATTCAATAAGATCATGGCTGATTTGTCCGTAAACTCAGCTCCATCTACCTGCCTTTTCCCTATCACCCTTAATTCCCTTACTATGTAAAAACCTATCTAACGGTATCTTACCACAGATACTCACCACAGATTGCCAACTGGAGAAACACCCATTTATACCAACTCTCTGCCTTCTATCGGTTAACCAATCCACTATCCATGTCAATACATTTACTCCGACTCCATGCATCCGTATCTTATTTATAAGTCTCTTGTGTGGCACCTTATCGAATGCCTTCTGGAAATCCAAGTATATGATATCCACCTGTTCCCCTCTATCCACTGCACTCATTATGTCCTTAAAGAACTCCAGTAAGTTTGTCAAACAGGACCTGCCCTTTCTGAATCCATACTGTGTCTGTCTAATGGAACCACTCCTTTCTAAATGTTTCACTATTTCTTCCTTAATGACAACTTCAAGCATTTTCCCGACTACAGATGTTAAGCTAACTGGCCTATAGTTCCCATCTTTTGCCTACATCCTTTTTTAAAAAGTGGCGTGACATTTGCTGTCTTACCTGCATCCTGGGGGCAATTTACAGTGGTCAGCTAATCATCAACACACATATCTTTGGCATGTGAGTAAAAACTGGGGCATCTGGAGGAATCCACGTGGCCAGAGGGAGAGTGTGTAGACATTACCCAAGTCAGGAGTAAACCTGGATCTCTGGAGTTGTGCAGCAACACCTCTAATAGATGCACCACTGTGCTGCTTTAAATTCTTCAATCTCTGCTTGATAAAATTGGTTTATGTTTCTTTAAAGTTGAACAGACTAAACAACCTGTTTGAATAAAACATTTTTCTCACCACGTTCAAACCTAGCATATAGAAGCATGAACACGAGGAAATCTGCAGACGCTGGAAATTCAAGCAACACACATAAAAGTTGCTGGTGAACGCAGCAGGCCAGGCAGCATCTCTAGGAAGAGGTACAGTCGACATTTCGGGCCGAGACCCTTCGAAGCATGAGTCAGCTGTACAGTCCCTTAAGCCTGCTCAGTACTAAGAAGGTTCATGGCTGATGCAGTAAATTCTAAAGATTTTCGACCTACCACTTGAAGAAATTTCTTCTCATCTGAGTCCTAAATTTTTATTTTATTATTTCTCATTACATGGGTGCTAGTGGCAATACCACCATTTACAACCACCCTTTTCTGCATGACAAATTACTTTTAAGAAAATTATGGTAACCATGGATCCCTGGGGTTCTCCTGCTGAAGGCACTTCTTCAGCACTATTGGAGAGGGAATTTAAATGCAATATCAGCATGAACGTGTGGCTTGGAGCGGAATCCATATGTAGTGATGTTCCTACGTGCCTGACATCTTTGTACTTCCTGGTGGTGGAAGTCACGTGTCTGGATACTGCTCTTGAATTAGCCAAGGTGAGTAGCAGCAGTGTACTTCATAGATGGTACACACTGCAATGTGCGAATGAATGTTTAGGATAGTACGTGTGATGCCTTTCAAGCTTTTCCCTGGATCATGTTGAGTCAGTCAAGGATTTGTATTTGCTATCAGACAAGCTAAGTGTATTCCATTACCATCCTAAAGTGCCTTGTGGATATCAAGAAAGCATTAGATTATCAAGAGTTAGTTACTGAAAACTATCAGGATCCTGACTTGCTCTTGTAAGTATCATGGAATTGATGTTCTGCTCATGATGACACCCCTCCTTCCAGGATATTGATGATTAGGGTCATTGAATGCTGAGAGTAGCTGGTTTTGGCTTTTGCTGAACATAGCCATTACCTGACTTTTTCTGTTGCATGAACGATAATTGACACCTATCAGCCCACATTTGAATGTTGACTAAGTCATGGCCACAGAGCTCTGCTATAATCAAGGGATGAAATTAAACACTTTACTTGAGAAAAATTATTTTTGTTCGCACGCATTCCGCAATCTTGGCACATTCTACGATTGTCAAAATGTTTCAGGTATCCAAAATAAATTCAATTGACGAAACTGACAGTTATACTGTGTAAATCTGTCTACTTTCTTCATTGTTGGTATGTCAGAAAGAATGACTGTCAAAATTACTAGGCCTTTGAGAGAGAACAGTGAATACACAGAAATGCTACAAAGCTTCATAAGAGGACCATAAAGTGGATTTGATGCACATCTCAGCACACAGAGGGTAAAAGGAACTATGTACTTGATTTAGAAGTTTGATGAGAGTAAATCTAAGGTCAAGAGGAAGATCCTCTTCCAAAATAATATTCATGTGATGATGATTCCTCTGTATTTAGCTTGCATATTTATTTTTATTTCCATGAAGAAGAAAGATAGAGAAACCACTGTATGATTCACAAAGGCAGAGGAATATATGGACCCAGATTTTGTCAGAAAATATTGACAGTTATCCTTATAATTAACAGCATTTCCCAACAGGAACATAGAAGTCACAAAGTTGCTGACAGCCATCTGTTGTGTTTTTTTTGTGAATAGCCTCCAATATTGGATTCCTCATGGACTTCATTACCGGAATGTGTGAACGGAGCAGATGAACTTAAAGTAGGTTGGGAATTCATCTGAGAAATACCCCACAGGTTAGATGTAACATAGAAAATATGTGAATGAAGAGAATGGCTACAAGATATAATTTTTTAAGAATCTTTAGTTAAGTAGTATTAATTGGTCTGAGGACCATTTTAGTGTTTTGGTTTTCAATATTTTTCATACTCTCGCTGGATCTCAGTAGTTTTGGAAATTCTTTCAAGTGATGCTAATTTTTTTTTTGCATGTTCCTAAATGTAATTTAGGAGTTCCAATCAAAGTTCATGGGAACAAATTATTAATTGATTCACTCTTTATATATGCTGCTTGACCAGCTGATCATTACCAGGATTGTTGTTCTTATGTCCATTCAAAAAGGAATAAAGGCACAGACTATTGTCTAAACAGGGAGAAAATTCAGTAATCAGAGATGCAAAGGGACTTGGGGGTCCTCATGCTCATGCAGGATCCCCTAAAAGTTAACTTGTAGGTTGAGTCAGTGGTAAGGAAAGCAAATGCAATGTTAGGATTCATTTCAAGAGGTCTAAAATACTAAAGCCAGAATGTAATGCTTGAGGCTTTATAGGGCATTGGTCAGACTGCACGAGGTATTGGGAGCAGTTTTGGGCCCCTTATCTAAGAAAAGATGTACTGGTGTTGGAGAGGAACCAGGAGAGATTCACAAGAATGATTCTGGGAAGGAAAGTGTTAACTTGTGAGGAGCGTTTGATGGCTCTGGGTCTGTACTCACTGGAGTTTAGAACAATGATGGGGGATCTAATTGAAACATATCAAATATTGAAAGGTCTAGATAGATTGGATATGGAGAAGGTGTTTCCTACATTGGGGGAGTCTAGACCAAAGAGCACAGCCTCTGAATAGTGGGCCTGCTCTTTAGATCAGAGATGAGGGGGAGTTTGTTTAACCAAAGGGTAGTGAATCTGAGGAATTCATTGCCACAGGTGGCTGTGGAATCCACATCATTGGGTATTTTTAAAGTGGGTGTTAATAGATTCTCTATTGGTAAAGGCATCAAAGGAGAATGGGGTTGAGAGGAATAATCAGCCATGATGAACTTGCAGGGCAGGATCAGTGGTTTGAGTAGCCTAATTCTGCTCCTAAGTGTTCTGTCCGTACGGCTGGAGATTGTCTGAAGAGTAGCAGAGAAAATCAGGGTTACTGAGACAGGAATCATTAATCTCCGACCCCTGACAAGCTGAAAAACCTACACATATCCCCGGTCTCACTTGCTGCAGAGTAATTAATTTCAGAGTGGGTGATGAAGCATTAGGAATGTTGCAGTTCAAATACAAGCATATTTATTAAAGGAATATAGTTCATTAGTTGGTCTGATTGAGCTTGAGATATAATTCTTCATTTGTTTTATTCCTTTACGTGATTCAGAATGGCGTATCTGATGCTTGATGAACCATCAAGAAGTAATCAGCCAAAATTACAAGGAATAGGACAAGCAAGAGTTCTTCTAAGGCAATGAACAGTGGTAGAGGATATTACTCATTATGCCGTTTCCAATACTGCTTGGAATACAGCAAGGCATTGTTCTTGCATTCCAAATTCCAAAGGGAAATAATAAAAAATACATTTACTGTATTCCAAATTCTCTAATATTACTTGTTTACAATTAAACAAAGTGATTAATAATTCACAGACTCAGCTGAGGCCTAATTGAAAGTTTACACTTCCTACCTGCCACGACACAAAATCAGATTAGAACATATGGTGTAGCCACTGCTATGGTACAATAACAAGGTTCTCTGCTTGACTACTTGGTCATGTTACAGTTACCTAGATTTTTAACAGATAAAATCACTCTCTTGGTAATAGGGAGTAAGAGTTTGCTTACTGAATGGTACTGAATCTATGGAAATCTATCTGAGGGTAGAGAAGTTTTCCAGAAGTTTGTCAGCATGCTTTGAAGCAATAAGCTATTGCAAGTTGTCGACTTCAGAAGAAGAGGAGTTTAAAAAAAATTACTCTCATCCAAAAACTTGCTTTGCTCTAGGAGGTGGAATATGACCAAAAAGTGTATAAAACTAATAGGTCCTGATCTTCCATAAACACTTCATTTTTCTTTGCAATGGAGTCACTTGAGAGGAAAATTGGGCATAATATGTAAAGTTCTCAATTCATTCATTTTGCACTGTGTCTATGTTGAGTTTCACCCTCTTTTTTTTCTTCAATTCCCTTAAATTATTTTACCTGCTTCATGCTTATTTTTAAAGGAGTTGGAGAAAAGAATTCTCTGGTGTACACAATTGAATAAAGTAATATGAAACTACTTACCTGAAATAGCATTCAGTTAGGTTACTTGGTCTGTTCATGTGTAGACACAATACTGTTCTGATAATAGTTGTTAGGGTAGATTCTCTGTGCTCTGTGACAAACCTTAATTCTTTGGTTGACTGGTCTTCATGCCTTCTTGTCAAGGCCTGAAATGGTGCTTAATATTGTCTTGAAATATGAGAGATTGGAGTGTATTGTAACAAAAATATTTTTGTACAGACTTGAATTCTCCCTTAATATACAGTACCTTTGCCATGCTTTAGCTGATAAAATTGTTTTTCAGGTTATTGATATTTATGTTGTTAATATAAAATATCAGTTCTGTATAAGCACGAACATGATTACTTTCACCTTAAACATTTTTCTCGTTTGACCTGCTGATGACAAAATGAAATAAAACACAAAAAAATGCTTCGAGATAATGCAAGTAATTGTTTTTCTTAAACAGCCTGAAGATGTTTACTGCAGAACTTGGAATATGATGATTAAAACAATCCTGTATTTTTGTACATTTGTACAGTTTGGAGAGAAGGTAGATGGTTCAGAATCTATACCCTACTCAAGGATCCATGCTAAGTTTACCATGTCAATGGTGAAAGTAATCTGTCAGCTCCTGTGAACATAATGTAAGCCATAAATCCATGCATGAACCGTCAGTCTGAGCTGTCCCTATAACAGCATTTAGGGATCAGAATCAACAAAAGGCTTGGCATGGCATGAATAGAAAAATTTCTAATCATGAAAATACAGAATAATTAAACATATAATTAAGTAATACTTCAGGAGCATTCCTGTGCATCTAATTCAATTCATTTAGTTATTTAAACCTGTAATCACTGAATTTTAACTCCATGGCTTTGAGTTTTAATGCTGAATTCCCAATCAGAAATATTTGAATATTGAGTTTACTACATCAGAATTTAACAAAATTTGCAAGTTTAAAGTCATCAATCATTCTACCAAATGAAATTCAGGATTGGCCATAGAATATGTCCCCTTTTATTTTACTGACATGACTAGAACTGTCTATGCATCAGGTATCTGAACTTGAATCAATATTGAAAACACTGTGGAACATTGGAAACAATTGTGTTAAAGAAACTTCCATTCTACAGAAGCAAAATGCCAAATTTCTTTAAACAAAAGATGCTGCTTGCCTGTGCAATTAATAAGTACTTTACCTGCTATTTAGCAATATATTATATAGCAATATGTGATATGTCAATGTAATTGACCTATGTATGTTGACTTTGGCAGCAATTCACAATTGTTGCTTTATGTAGCACTGTCACCCTGGTAAGATGACTCAAGAGGCCTAAAAGCTCATCATGTCATCAAGCTGCAAGTCAGCAAGGTCCATATCCACCATTCTACAAATTTCCCAAGTAAATTTGATGAAAGCAACTTTTAACAAGAAATAGAATCTTAACAAAGGAGTTAATAAGAGATTCTGATGGAGAAAAGAAAATGAATTTGCTGAAATTTAATAACAGATACTGTGTTCATGAACTAAGTAGATTTAAGAATAGACTGCCTCAAATATATGACTGTTTAACTTGAATCGGCATGTTCTGATCTATGCTTGCACATCAGCGAGCTGCATCTCTCTACAGACTGTCATGTTCCTTTCATTGAACTAAAGAGTTGGTCCTCTAGGCATTCACAGATTCCACGCTGTAAAGAAAAAAACAGTCTGTATGTGATACGAATACAAAACACAAAGACCTTCTATACTAAATATAGCCACAGTAGCTGAGTACGTGCCTTGCATTCATTGTAAAGTCTCTCAATCCAATTTTTACATTCCAAAAGGTTAAAATGTGCAATAATACTTTCTTTGCAACAGAATTGTGTTTTACTGTTTTTTATTTCTCAAAATATTTTTCGTTTAGAGTTGGCTTGCTTATTATGTAAAATATATTTGAGAATTTTCCATGATTAGGTATGAATGTGGTATGACAGTGAAGTAGTAATGTTGGTTAGTTTAAATGAAAATGTGTGTTTAAATTCTTGCTTGATAGTTAGAGAGTCTAGAAATTTAGATTTTCAAATCCTGTTCCAGTAAAGAATCACAAAATTGTCATAAAAATTCTACTTGTTTGTTAATCTGATTTAAAGAAGATCCTCATCAATAATAATTGACTAATTTTAATTTGAAATGATCTAGCTGGTGACCAATTATATGAAAACATACTCTAAATCCCCACCAGCACTGTGGAAGCTCCTTCAATCTATCATATCCTTCTCGGGAGCTGCAAGCAATGGGCAATAGATATCAATCTTTTTAATGTCTAATCTACAAGAACAAAAAAAGATATAGCAAGCAGACACTGTTCAGGGTAACAGACAAAATTGGGAGACAGAGAAATTAGTCAAGAGATGATTTTTGTAGGATTCTCAGATGCAGGAAAGTGGATGGGCAATTAGCTTAGCAAATACACATCCTTGCATTTTTTTTACAAATACTATTTAATGGTCTTTTAATCTGATGTAATTTGTGAGGAATAGGACTGACCTGTTACTATCTATCAAATAATCCAGATTCCTAACTTTGGGATTTTGAACACAGCCCTTGCCGTATTATTGTTTGCTTGAAAATTTCCCTAAATTTACCTATTTGTATGCGTATCTGAATGTCCACATAGCACGTTATTTAGTGAGAGAATGTTACTTTCTTGAGGTACTGTCCACCAATACACACCTCGTAAATATGGCAATGTTTGACCACAGCCCTTTCTTACAGGAAGAATGTAAATAGTGTGCCATTACTCTCTTCTTCCTTCCATTTGAGTGAAGATGATATGGATGGACCTTGTATTTTAGCTTGGCATTTCTGCCACGAATGAATAATTGATTGGATAGGTTTTTAATCAGGCAGACTTCTTCCTTAGAACACAATTTCACTAAAAATTTCTAATGTAATCACAAGATATATTTTCGTGGCTGTAGTCCTTGGTATTATTGTGTGTAATTCTGTTTTCTCATAAAAAGAAGGCTTGGGAAGGAGTGGAGAAGAGGTTTTTCAGAATGCTGCCTAGATTAGAGAATGTGTTCTATAAGAAGTGGCTGGTCAAACTTTGGGTTGTTTTCTTAGGAGCATCAGACACTGAGGGAGATGTGATAACGATTTAAAAGATTATGAGAGGCATAGGTAGGGCAGACAGTCAGAATCTTTTTCCAGAGTAGAAAGATCAAGTACTAGAGGGCTTGCAGTAAAGGTGAGGGGGGTGTGCAGGGTATGTCTTTTATACAGAGAATAGTCGATGCTTGCCAGGTGGTAGTGCTGGAGCAGGTAAGATAGTGACATTTAAGAGGCTGTTAGAGACAAAAATATGCAGGGAATTGAGGTATATGGATAATGTTCAGGAAAAAAGGGAATTACTTTAATTCAGCTTCATGTTTGACACAGATACTGTCAGTTGAAAAGCCTGATACTGTGCTATACATTTCTATGTTCCATTTAACAATGACTACTTTGTACTTTGCAGCATTTTGTAGATAAATCCTTCCATATAAGAGGGTTATGATATGTGACGAGAATACACATAAATTAAGATGTTTGCTGGCCTGGGCTAGCACCAGTGGCATCAGCAGTTGGTCTGCCACCTGTCCTCAGGGGAGGGAGAGATAAGGAACACAATGAATCAGCATTTGGAGATGTTAATGAAGGAGCCATCAGTCTGGCTATTGTCAAGATCGGCTCCCGCTTTGAACCCTGAACTGTTTGAAGTGATGGACAGGCGATACCCCAGCAGGGGGATAAAAAGGGACAGGTTCGCTAAGGCAGGACACACACGACACCACGAGGTAACGAGACCCTGGAAGCGGTGCGTCCCCCCCCCCGCAAGTTGGCGGGAGTCGTTTTGGAAGGCTGGTGGCGGAACCAAGCCTTAAACGCACAGGGTGGAAAGGTACGATCAGCGGGAACCCGGTGTGTGTCCACCCTCACTTGGGTGCCGGGTTCACTGCAGAGGATCGACTGCATCTGGAGGAGGGGTCACAGTCGGAGACCTCAGGTGACATCACAAAGGACTCGCCTGAAAGCTGCTTGTGAGCAATATCGCAGGTCTGTGAGTGGAAGCCGTTTCGAATGATTATTCGTTCTTGTTCTCTCTCTCCTTCCCCCGACATTGTCCATAGCCATGGCAACGATTACTGCGAACTGAACTAAATTGGACTGAACTTTGCGTCACTTTGAAATTGGTCATTTACCCCTAGACAACGATAGAGCTTGATTGATCCTGTTATCTTAATTCTGTGCACATGTGTGTTTATCATTGCTGAACTGTTGCATTTATTATCCTTTCGATTACTGTGTTGCTTGTTTCTTTAATAAAACTTTCTTAGATCCAGTAATCCAGACTCCAACTGAGTGATCCATTTCTGCTGGTTTGGCAACCCAGTTACGGGGTACGTAACAGATATTATTATTTTATCACTATTATTTTAATGGAGTGAGATACATGTGTTTCAGAATGTTTGGTAACTTTATGGTAACCTTTGATAGGACTTGAACTTTGCTGGAAGGGTCAACATTAATGTCTCAACCTTGGTTGTCCTCAAGAACATAACAGTCAATATGGGCATTGCAAGAACTCCTAAAATGCTGGTTGGGGCAAATTCCAGAATTTAATCCTGCAGTTCTGAAGGATTAACGAGGTATTTCTAATCCAGAATAGTGTGAGACAAAAAGAAACTTGGAGATGGTGCTATTTTCTTAATTCTATTTCCCTTGTCCTGAAGGACAATAGAAGTCACAGGAATAGAAATTGCTGTCGAGGCAGCCTTGACCGGGTGTTGCAGCAAATCTTGCAACTGCTAAGTTCTGCAGTTGTGTTTTGCTGGTGGGCGAAAGAATGAATGTTTAAGGTGGTTAAAAGATGTGAAAGATAATAACCATGTGCTTTCCTTTGTCTTGGATGGTGTTGAAGAAGTATCTACCCAGGCAAGTAGAGTTTATTCCATTACTTACTGGACTTGTTTCACGTAGACAAGGAGAATCTAGTTATTCATCACTTGATATCCACCTTATTAACCTGATCCAGTTAAGTTTCTGGTTAAATCTTAAACATAAGCTATTAATAGCAGGAGATTCATAGTAATGCCTTTGACCATCAAGGAGAAGTTGTTAGATGCTCTGTTATTTGAGATGACCATCGCCTGGCACTCATTTGGCACATATCCATCAACAATGAAAGTGATGAGCTCCGCGTGGCTGCAGGAAGCAGCACCAATGCAGTCGTCAATGTAACATAGGAAAAGTGTAGGCTTGGCACATAGACTATGTAGCCAACAGAAAGGCAGGTATAGCTGGGAACCATGCGAGTGCCCGTGGTTACACCTTTTGTTTGAAGAAAGTAGGAGAAACCAAGGGAGAAATGATTAAGCTATAGAGGAAAGTAGTGGGGGAGGGAATCTATCAACTTCCACCTTAAATATACCCATGGACTTGGCCTCCACCACAGTCTGTAGCAGAGCATTCCACAGATTCACCACTCTTTGGCTAAAAAAACTCCTCCTTACTTCTGTTCTTAAAGATTGCCCTCAGTTTTGAGGTTGTGTCCTTGGGTTAAAGATACCCCCATCAGAGGAAACATCCTCTCCACATCACCTTATCGAGTCGTTTCAACGTTCAGTAGGCTTCAAAGAGATCCCACATATTCTTCTAAATTCCAGTGATTACAGGACCAAAGTTGCCAGATGCTGTTCGTATGCTAAGCCCTTCATTCCTGGAATCATCCTAGTTAAACTTCTCTGGACACTCTCCAATGATAATACATACTGTGACGAGAATACACATAAAATTAAGATGTTTGCTGCCCTGGGTTAGCATCAGTGGCATCAGCAGTTGGTCTGTCACCCGTCCTCAGGGGGAAGGAGAGATAAGGCACAATGAAGCAGGTTTCGCTAAGGACACACGACACCCGAGGTAACGAGATCCTGGAAGCGGTGCACCTCTCACGAGTCGGTGGGAAGTATCGGACCTTAAACGCACAGGGTGGAAAGGTACGATCAGCGAGAACCCGGTGTGTGTCCGCCCTTGCTTGGGTGCCGGGTTCACTGCAGAGGATCGACCGCATCTGGAGGAGGAGTCACAGTCGGTGACCTCAGGTGACATCACAAAGGACCCGCCCGGAAACTGCTTGTGAGCAATATCACCGGTCTGTGAGTGGAAGCCGTGTCTGAATGATCAGTCGTTCCCGTTCTCTCTCTCCCTCCCCCCACGTTGTCCAGTGCCATGGCAACGATTACTGCGAACTGAACTATTAAATCGAACTGGACTTTTGTGTCACTTTGAAATTGGTCATTTACCCCTAGACAACGATAGAGCTTGATTGATGCTGTTATCTTAATTCTGTGCACGTGTGTTTATCATTGCTGAACTGTTGCATTTATTATCCTTTCGATTACTGTGTTGCTTGTTTCTTTAATAAAACTTTCTTAGTTCTAGTAATCCAGACTCCAACTGAGTGATCCATTTCTGCTGGTTTGGCAACCCAGTTATGGGGTACGTAACAATACTTTTTGAGATAAGGGGCCCAAAACTGTTGTCAATGCTCCAAGTGCAGCCTAACCACTGCCTTATAAAGCTTCAGCATTATCTCCTTGTTTCTATATTCTATTCCTCTTGAAATAAATGGCAACATTGCATTTGCCGCCTTTACCACAGACTCAACCTGTGAATAAACCTCCTGGAAATCCTGCACGAGGATTCCTGAGTCCTTGAGGTTCACAAGGATGATTCTGGGAATGAAACGGTTATCATACAAGAAACATTTGATGACTCTGGGTCTGTACTCACTGAAATTTAGAAGGATGAAGGGGGGATCTCATTGAAACCTTTCGAATGGTGAAAGGCCTAGACAGAGTAGATGTGTGGAAAGGATGTTTCCCATGGTGGAAGAGTCTAGGACAAGAGGACAAGCCTCAGGATAGAGGGATGTCCATTTAAAACAGAGATGCAGAGAAATTTCTTTAGCCAGAGGGTGGTGAGTTTGTGGAATTTATTACCACAGGCAGCTGTGGAGGTCAGGTCATTGGGTGTGTTTAAGGCTGCGCTTTACAGTTTCTTGATTGAATATGGCATCAAAGGTGAGAAGGCTGGGGAGCGGGGCAGAGAAGGGGAAAAAAGGATCTGCCATCATTGAATGGTGGAGCAGACTCGATGGGCCAAATGGCCTATTTCTGCTCCAATGCTTTATGGTCTTATGGTCTTTGCACTTCTGATGCTTGAATTTTCTCCCCATTTAGATAAAAGTCTGCACTATTTTTCCTTTTACCAAAATGCATTATCATACATTTCCCAACACTATATTTCATCTGCCACTTCTTTGCCCATTCTTCCAATTTGTCTAAGTCCTGCTACAATCGCATTGTTTCCTCAGCACTAACTACCTCTCCAACTATCTTTGTATCATCTGCAAACTTTGCCACAAAGCCACCAATTCCATTATCCAAATCATTGACAAGTAGCAGTCCTAATACTGACCCCTGAGGAACACCTCTAGTCACTGGCAGCCAACCAGAAAAGGCCCCCTTTATTCCCACTCGCTACCTCCTGCCTGTCAGCCATTCTTCTATCTATGCCAGTATCTTTCCTGTAACACCATAGGATTTTATCTTGTTAAGCAGCCTCATGTGAGGCACCGTATCAAGTACCTTCTGAAAATCCAAGTAAATGACATCTATTTCCTCTCCTTTGTCCATAAGACCATAAGACAAAGGAGCAGAAGTCGGCCATTCGGCCCATCGAGTCAGCTCCGCCATTTTATCATGAGCTGATCCATTCTCCCATTTAGTCCCACTCCCCCGCCTTCTCATCATAACTTTTAGCCCTGGCTACTCAGATAACTATCAATCTCTGCCTTAAATACACCCAATGACTTGGCCTCCACTGCTGCCCGTGGCAACAAATTCCATAGATTCACCACCCTCTGGGGGAAAAAAATTTCTTCACATCTCTGTTCTGAATGGGCGCCCTTCAATCCTTAAGTTATGCCCTCTCGTACTGGACTTCCCATCATGGGAAACAACTTTGCCACATCCACTCTGTCCATGCCTTTCAACATTGGAAATGTTTCTATGAGGTCCCCCCTCATTCTTCTAAACTCCAAGGAATACAGTCCAAGAGCAGACAAACGTTCCTCATATGTTAACCCTCTCCATCCCGGAATCATTCTCGTGAATCTTCTCCGTACCCTTTCCAACGTCAGCACATCCTTTCTTAAATAAGGAGCCCAGAACTGCCCACAATACTCCAAGTGAGGTCTTACCAGCACCTTATAGAGCCTCAACATCACATCCCTGCTCCTATACTCTATTCCTCTAGAAATGAATGCCAACATTGCATTCACCTTCTTCACCACTGACTCAACCTGGAGGTTAACCTTAAGGGTATCCTGCACGAGGACCCCCAAGTCCCATTGCATCTCAGAACTTTGAATTCTCTCCCCATTTAAATAATAGTCTGCCCGTTTACTTCTTCTGCCAAAGTGCATAACCATACACTTTCCAACATTGTATTCCATTTGCCACTTCTTTGCCCATTCTTCCAATCTGTCCAACTCTCTCTGCAGACTCTCTGTTTCCTCAGCACTACCGGCCCCTCCACCTATCTTTGTATCATCAGCAAACTTAGCCACAAAGCCATCTATTCCATAATCCAAATCATTGATGCACAATGTAAAAAGAAGCAGCCCCAGCACGGACCCCTGTGGAACACCACTGGTAACCGGCAGCCAACCAGAATAGGATCCCTTAATTCCCACTCTCTGTTTCCTGCCAATCAGCCAGCGCTCTATCCATGTATGTAACTTTCCCGTAATTCCATGGGCTCTTATCTTGTTAATCAGCCTCATATGTGGCACCTTGTCAAAGGCCCTCTGAAAATCCAAATATACAACATCCACTGCATCTCCCTTGTCTAGCCTGCTTATAAATTCCTCAAAAAATTGTAATAGGTTTGTCAGGCAGGATTTTCCTTTAAGGAAACCATGCTGAGTTCTGCCTACCTTGTCATATGCCTCCAGGTACTCTGTAACCTCATCCTTGACAATCAACTCCAACAACTTCCCAACCACCGATGTCAAGCTGACAGGTCTATAATTTCCTTTTTGCTTCCTTGCCCCCTTCTTAAATAGCGGAGTGACATTTGCAATCTTCCAATCTTCCGGAACCATGCCAGAATCTATCGACTTTTGAAAGATCATCGCTAATGCCTCCGCAATCTCCACAGCTACTTCCTTCAGAACACAAGGGTGCATTCCATCTGGTCCAGGAGATTTATCTACCCTAAGACTATTCAGCTTCCTGAGTACTTTCTCTGTCGTAATTGTAACTGTGCACACTTCTCTTCCCTGCCACCCTTGAGTATCCGGTATACTACTGATGTCTTCCTCAGTGAAGACTGATGCAAAATACTCGTTCAGTTCCTCCACCATCTCCTTATCTCCCATTACAATTTCTCCAGCATCATTTTCTATCGGTCCTATATCTACTCTCCTCTGTCTTTTACTCTTTATATACTTGAAAAAGCTTTTAGTATCCTCTTTGACATTATTTGCTAGCTTCCTTTCATAGTTCATCTTTTCCCTCTTAATGACCTTCTTAGTTTCCTTTTGAAAGCTTTTAAAATCTTCCCAATCCTCTGTCTTCCCTCTAATTTTTGCTTACTTGTATGCCCTCTCCTTTGCTTTAACTTTGGCTTGGACTTCTCTTGTCAGCCACGGTTGCATCCTTTTTCCATTCAAAAATTTCTTCTTTTTTGGAATATATCTGTCTTGCACCTTCCTCATTTCTCGCATAAACTCCAGCCACTGCTGCTCTGCCATCCTTCCCGCTAGTGTCCCTTTCCCGTCAACTTTGTCCAGTTCCTCTCTCATGCCACTGTAATTTCCTTTACTCCACTGAAATACCGACGCATCGGATTTTGGCTTCTCTTTCTCAAATTTCCACTGAAATACTGACACATCGGATTTTGGCTTCTCTTTCTCAAATTTCACAGTGAACTCAATCATGTTATGATCACTGTCTCCTAAGGGTTCCTTCACCTCAATCTCTCTAATCACCTCCAGTTCATTACACAATATCCAATCCAGTACAGCCGATCCCCTAGTGGGCTCAACAACAAGCTGTTCTAAAAAGCCATCTCGCAGACATTCTACAAATTATCTCTCTTAAGATCCAGTGCCGACCTGATTTTCCCAGTCCACCCTCATGTTAAGACCCCCACAATTATCATAACACTGCCCTTCTGACAAGCCTTTTCTATTTCCTGTTGTTAATTTGTAATCCAAATCACTGCAGCTGTTTGGAGGCCTGTATATAACTGCCATCAGGGTCCTTTTACCACTGCGATTTCTTAGCTCAACCCTAAAGATTCTGCACCTTCCGATCCTATGTCACCTCTTTCTAATGATTTGATATCATTTATTACCAATAAAGCCACCCCACCTCCTCTACCTACCTGCCTATCCTTCCGATATACCATGTATCCTTGAACGTTCAGCTCCCAGAGACATGCATCCTTTAGCCATGTCTCAGTGATGGACACAATATCATACCTGCCAATCTGTAGCTGTACGACAAGATCATCCACCTTATTCCTTATGCTGCGTGCATTTAAGTATAACACATTAAGACCAGTATTTAGTACTTTTTGCTTCGATTGCACTGCAAAGGAGAAGACAGGAGTGAACTTTGCAGCTCTTAGCTTCACCCCTTCTCCTCCTGTCTTCTCCTATCATTTCGGATTGCCCCCTCCCCCTCCCCCTCCCACTTTCAAATCTCTTACTATCTCTTCTTTCAGTTAGTCCTGACGAAGGGTCTCGTCCCGAAACATCGACTGTACCTCTTCCAATAGATGCTGCCTGGCCTGCTGCGTTCACCAGCATTTCTTTGTGTTGCTATAAGTTCCTCTCTTTTGTCTTCCTCCCTTCTTAAAGAGTGAAATGACATTTTCAATTTTCCAGTCCTCCGGGACCATGGCAGATCAAATGATTCTTGAGAGATCATGACCAATGCATCTGTTATCTCTTCAGCAACCTTTCTCAGGGCCCTGGGATGCAGTCCATCTGGTCCAAGTGACTTATTTACCTTAAGACCTTTCAGTTTGTCTAGCTCTTTTTCCTTTGTATTAGCAATGGCATTCACTCCTGCTCCCTGATACTCATGGATCTGTGGCATACATCTAGTGTCTTCCACAGTAAAGACTAAAAGAAGTTCATCTGTCATTTCTTTGTCCTCCATTACTACCTCACCAGCATCATTTTCCAGTGGTCCAATATCAATTCTCACTTCCCTTTTACTCTTTATATAACTGAAAAAACTTTTAGTATCCTGCTTTATATTATCAGTTAGTTTGACTTCATGTTTCATCTTTTCCCGTCTTATAGCTTTTTTAGTTGCCTTTTGTAGGATTTTAAAAACTTCCCCAATCGTCCAACTTCCCACTCACTTTTGCAACCTTATATGCCCTTTCCTTGGCTTTTATGCATTCTTTAACTTCCCTTCTCAGCCGCGGTTGCCTAGCACTGCCATTTGAGAACATCTTCTGTGGAACATATCTATCCTGGGCCTTGTGAACTATTCCTAGAAACTTCTGCCTCCTCTGCTCTGCCATCATCCCCGCCAGTATTCCCTTCCATTCCACCTGAGCAAGCTCCTCTCTTATGCCTCTGTAATCCCCTTTATTGCATTGCGATACTGATACATGTGACTTGTGCTTCTCAAAATGCAGTATGAATTCAATCACATTATGTTCACTGCCTCCTAAGGGTTTCTTTACATTAAGCTGAATAACATCATCTGCAACAGTTTCACAGTTTGTATTTGTCCACAATACCGTGCATAAATATGCTTTAAACTAGGGGATTGATTTCATCACAGCAGGTAATATCAAGATGGATATGGAGAAAATAAAAATAAGGATCTTGCTGCTGTATTGTCACGCACAGCACATGAAAGGGGAGATAGTAGTGTCTACCAAGGTGGTAGCTGGTGAAAGCTATTATTTTTAACTAATAATGAAATCAGAAGTACTATCAAAATCATGGCCCAGTGGGGCAAAGAAAAAGAGCTGTTCTCACTGTTAGGGAGTATTTTGGAGTTATATGAAAATAGTAGATAGTAACTCAAACAAGAACCAGGCTTCAGATCTTCCTGTAAATGCAAGTAAGTTCAGGAACCTTACCTTTGGTCTTCAGTTTCAATTTTGTAAATTACAAACAGTAAATTGACATTACAAGCATAGGCGGTTCCACAGACTAACAAATTGCATATGCATCAACCATAGGTTAAGACAATAGAGTTGCGTTAATTACACCGCATCAACTGTGGGATTAAGGCATTGTGTAAATTCAGGGAAGTGTCCCAGGGTACGTCCCCACTACGCTGGATAATTTTGAAAATGCCGGTTTCGAGTAAAAACAACAGGCGTACACACTAAGCATTTTTCAAAATATCTCTGTCCACACTGACACAGATATTTGAGCGAATCTTCTCTACTGGGCACGTGAAGGACACACAGAAAACAAGCGAAGAGAAAACAGTATATTAGTGCGTGTCTGTCCAGTTACAGAGTAGAAAAACTTAAAAGGAATTGCTCTTGGCTCTCGCGCAGGAGGACTTAACAAAAACAAATACTGGAGCGTATGGAGGCAACCGACAGGGAGTTCATGGACAGTATGACCCGCCTAAAGACAAACATTGAAAAACTGACTAACTCTGTTGCATTAATAAAGCACCTTGTTAAATGTATAAAACATGTCTGCATTGATGTTATCTTGTATTTCCATACAATGTTACATTAGGCTGTTACACATCTATTGTCAGAGAAGTACTTGCATAAATAGGTAAACCACCTTCATGCAAGCAAGGACAGAAAACAGGACAAAGTGAGTATACTTATTTATTCAGTAAGCTATGGGTCAAAGTATTTGGTGAGTACATTTCTAACTCTTTTGGCTTCAGTCTCGTTGCCGTCTGTTCTAAAACTGTTCGGTTCTGCGAAGCGCAGAATCAAATATCGCTGTGATGATTGTACGGCGACAATAAAGTAGTAATAATAATAATAAGAAGAAGAAGAAGAAGAAAACAATGAAATGCCGGGCTGCCGCCATTTGTTCCGGCACGTCATCACAGCGGTTTTAAAAAGCTCTGGTTACCCCGTACACACTGCAACGGATATTAGGCGTTTTCAGATTTATTCACTCCGTTCTGAAAATCTCCATTTTCGGGGGCTGAAAACGCCATTTCAGTGTGGATGGAAGGTCAAAACGAAGAGAAAAAGCTTTGTTTTCAAAATTATCCGGCATAGTGTGGACGTAGCCCCAGTCAAGGTATTTGAACATTCAGAGGTATCCCCCACTGTAGATATGCAATTGAAAGGAAGCATTGTCAACCCAAAATATTGAAGCAAACAATGTCATTGCAAACATTGAAACTGAATTGAATCACCTACTGCTACCATTGATCTTAAGGGTATGAAAAACGTGATGTACAAGAGTTTGTAAGTGTCTATTGAGAGTGTCTCCAGAACGATTCCTGCTTGTTGTGATGAATAAAGACTTCTGTACCACCAGCTTCAGTGTCTCTCCGGTGACTTCGATCGCAGCCATAACACTCATAATGGAAGCCTGAACTTTATTAACAAAGATTTACAAACCAAGTATCCATAGGTTATTTTCTAATCAGTTCACCCTTTGAATCGTTATTCTCAACACTTCCAAAATATTGCTATCTGTGAAATTGGAATGAAAATTTTGACAGCTGTTAATAAATTTACATTCATTTGCCTGAACTAATGGCAACTTTCATTCTTATTACAAATGAAAATTAAGGACATAACTGCAATTATTGCCAGATGGTACAGAACAATTTAAAGAAGCATTGTATGGCTTGAAGGGAGATCTGAATGGAGATTAGGGCAAGGATCGAGTGGGTACATTTCTATCGAGATTCTGCCAAAGCTTCCAGGTCTTTTACCTTTATTATCATTTTGCAGTACAGTTAAAATATTTTATCTGCTTTTACATTATCAGTAGGAGGTAGGGGTTGTGTTGGCAAGGTGAGCACAGCTCATCTGGCTAGAGTGAGTGAGCAGACCTCAGTTACCAGTGAAGATATCTGGGATTTGCTGCATGGACTATTTCCATTCTGCCAGTTCAGTTAATAGTTACCAACCACATCACTGAACCCCAGTCCCCATTTCATCCCACCTCGATTCATCAAATGCTTCTTTAACTCATCTGCTGAGTTATAGACTATTTGACTAAGATCATCCATAATAAAAATATTTGTGCACCATGGTAGTGTAGTGGTTAGCATGAGGCGATTATAGCACCAGCTGTAAGATTTGCATTCAATTCCTGCTGTTGTCTGCAAAGAGTTTGTACATTCTCCTCATGATCATTTGGCTTTCCTCCGGGTGCTCTGGTTTCCTCCCACATTCCAAAGACATACAGTTTAGGTTTACTAAGTTGTGGGCATGCTGTGCTGGTGTCAGAACTGTGACAACACTTGCAGGCTGCTCAGCACAATTTTCACTGATTTGATTTGACACAAATGGCGCATTTCACACTATAGTATGTGTTGATGTACATGTGACAAATAAAGCTAATCTTTAAAAAACTATATTTTAAAATAGATGCTGCCTGGGCTGCTGAGTTCCTCCAGTATTTTGTGTGTGTTGCTTGGATTTCCAGCATCTGCAGATTTTCTTTTGCTTGTGATTGGAGTAATTTATCTGCCATCTTTTCCCTGTGTCCATCATTTCCCTATGTCCATCGAGTTCCGATGCAGAAACCTTTACACTACTCTCACACATCCTCCAGTTTTGTGTAGATTCCATACTGTTGACACCTGTTCTTTTTTGGATCCAGAAATAATGCTGGTTGGAGACACAGAGACATCATTGTCTTCATATCTGTCTTGTACTTCCCCTATTACAATGAACACAGTAGCTGGAATGTGCACTAAAAGGAAGTTTCTCTTTCCTCCTCTTATGCAACGAAGTCCAGAGAAATAACCTCCACAACCACGCTGCTGGCCTTAGCTATTTCTTCTTATACTCCAGCCCACTTTTAAAAGCATCTTTCAGGATCACGGGGTCACCAACAAGCCAAACATTTATTCCCCATCCTAACTGCCTGTGAGAAGGTGGTGATGAATGGCTCTCTGGACCTCATGTTACTTCTAACTTAACAGTTGGTCTCAGCACACAATCCTAATCACCTCCTCAGAATCCCTCTCCTTTTATGCATGTTGCTAATGTTTGCTATGTTTAAACTGTTTTTGTTGCATTTTTCCTTCTGGATGAGGCTGAGCAAGTCTCAAACACATCCAGATTCTACTGTATATTGGCATTTCTGCAGGGTGGTATCACGTCATGCAGTGCCATGCATCCTTAGCCATTTCATTTTGCACCAAGTTTTATTTACCCTTCCTGCATTTAACATAATGCTTATAAAGCCTCCTGATTACCTCTAATTGCATCTGAACACTATCTTCCTTCGTGCCAGTGGAGATCAAACCATCATCTTAATTATAGAGACCGTGTCTGACATTGTGCTCATAATGACCTGAAATATTTTGGCGCGATAACTTAATGCCAACTTGATATATGAATAAACCCTTTATGAGTGTTGATTATTGTTAAAGAGTGTTGACTTCCTCTATCCATTTAATATTGCGAACATCCGGTCATATATTTCTATTCAAAATGCCATGTCATACTGTAATGTCACACCAATGTATATGAATTACAACCAGGGCGTGGTGTTACTTCAAACTTAAGGTTCTGTGCAAAATTATTGCTTCATTGATCAGCATGCCCTCCAGAAAGATATATCAATGCAATCATGAAGCCGACACACCAGCAGCTGTACTTTGCTAGGAGTTTGGGGAGATTCGGTGTGCCACCATAGATTCTTACAAATTTATATAGAAGTACAATGGAGAGCATTCTGATGGGTTGCATCACAGCCTGGTATGATGCAACTCAACACACAGGATTGCAAGAGGCTGCAGAGGGACTTTACCTCAGCCAATTCCATCACAGGCACAACACCCCCACCAGCGAGGATGTCTTCAAGAGCAATGCCTCAATATGACGCCATTTATTATTAAAGGCACCATAATCCAGGCATGTCCTCTTCTCATTACTACCATCAGGAAAGATATACAGGAACACGAAGACTTATACTCAACAACTTAGGAAGTTTCTTTCCCACTGCCATCATATTTCTGAACAGACCAGAGATCCATGAATACTACCTTATTATTGTGATTTTTTTTTTACTTTCTCTTCTTCTTAAGCCGATCATCCTTACTGGGGCATAGGCCACTGGCAGCAACTCGCCAGAGTCCTCTGACCTGGGCCAGTCTTTCAAGCTGTCCCCGGATGTAGCCCATCAAAGATCCCTCCTCTCCGAATGATAAGGTCTTTGGAGCTTCTGTTGGCATTTCTGTAGCTCTGGCTTTTTACGGGATGGGGTTGCTAGGACGATGCCCGACCCTCCTCCTACTGCAGTTGGGCTTGAGACTGTTCATGGTGGAGTTATGATTCTTTAACCTCATTTATTTATTGCCTGTTTTTTTTTAAATTTACTTGCTTGTTCATTATTTATTTATTAACTGATTGATCAATTGATTGCAATTTATAGATTTTTACATTTTTGCTCTTTACTGCTGCTGCAAAGCACCAAATTTCACACCATATGTCACCGATAATAAATCTGATTCTGATTCTGAGGGGAATTTACTGGGTGCTTCCTCACCATATTTTCTACCAGGTATTTCATCCAGCTATGTTATTAATGTTCCTTGTGGCAGTCTGGTACTATTGAGTCATTTAGGGTAATTTGGACAAAGTCACATTGGTGTGGGTCTGGAGTCACCTGTAGCACGTCAAGAACAGAACATATCCTTCCTTCTAGTGTAGCAGATGGGTTTTACAACAATCCAGCAATTTACAGTCATCATTACAGACACTGGCATGTTCTACACATTTATTGCTTAACTGAATTTAAATTCCCCTGAGGGGAATTTATATCTCTGAATTATCAGCACAGCCTAATAGTTTATTGGTGTATTACGATAACCACTGTGTTAAAATTCCTTAAATGTTATGTTATCCCTTATTAATAAAAGATAGAGTTTACAGTTTATTGCTATCTGCCACTTAGACTGACAATGTCACACCAAACATTCTCAGCTGCATCTTAAGACACATCGGACCATCTCTGATGTGTGCTTTCGCATTTTATAGGGATTCAAAAAGTGAAACAATAAAGGTTGAAGGATAGGTGGGTCAGGTCTGGAATTCATAGAAATGGAAATCAGAGATCAGGACATCGGGCTGAGACGTTATGAAATATGACATCAAAGATGGGGATCAAAGAAAAGGAAAACAGGAATTGGGAAAAAGAAAGAATAAAACATCAAAAGGCAGGGCAATTGGGACAAAACATATGGATTTCATATGTATAGAAAATTCAGTAGAAATTTTGAAAACTGTACACAAAGATTGTATAAATTAAATTCCTTCATGTTGCACGCAACAGTATGTGTATATTAAAATATGAGGGGTGATTGATAAGTTTGTGGCCTAAGGTAGAAGGAGTCAATTTTAGAAAACCTAGCACATTTATTTTTCAACATAGTTCCCTCCTACATTTACACACTTAGTCCTGCGGTCGAGGACCATACAGATCTTGGACCTCCAGAAAGTATCCGCAGCAGGGGTGATTGATAAGTTCGCGACCTATGGTAGAGGGAGATGAATTATACAGCTCTCATTACATGCACACTTAGGTCAACTCTTTGAGTGATTATGCAGAAAGTTTGAAGTTAATAACTCATCAGGGGTGATTGATAAGTTTGTGGCTTAAGGTAGAACCATAGAACCATAGAAACTACAGCACAGAAACAGGCCCTTTGGCCCTTCTTGGCTGTGCCGAACCATTTTCTGCCTAGTCCCACTGACCTGCACACGGACCATATCCCTCCATACACCTCCCAACCATGTATCTGTCCAATTTATTCTTAAATGTTAAAAAAGAACCCGCATTTACCACCTCGTCTGGCAGCTCATTCCATACTCCCACCACTCTCTCTGTGAAGAAGACCCCCTAATGTTCCCTTTAAACTTTTCCCCCCTCACCCTTAACCCATGTCCTCTGGTTTTTTTCTCCCCTTGCCTCAGTGGAAAAAGCCTGCTTGCATTCACTCTATCTATACCCATCATAATTTTATATACCTCTATCAAATCTCCCCTCATTCTTCTACACTCCAGGGAATAAAGTCTTAACCTATTCAACCTTTCTCTGTAACTGAGTTTCTCAAGTCCCAGCAACATCCTTGTAAACCTTCTCTGCACTCTTTCAACCTTATTTATATCCTTCCTGTAATTTGGTGACCAAAACTGAACACAATACTCCGGATTCGGCCTCACCAATGCCTTATACAACCTCATCATAACATTCCAGCTCTTATACTCAATACTTCGATTAATAAAGGCCAATGTACCAAAAGCTCTCTTTACGACCCTATCTACCTGTGACGACACTTTTAGGGAATTTTGTATCTGTATTCCCAGATCCCTCTGTTCCACTGCACTCCTCAGTGCCTTACCATTAACCCTGTATGTTCTACATTGGTTTGTCCTTCCAACGTGCAATACCTCATACCTGTCAGTATTAAACTCCATCTGCCATTTTTCAGCCCATTTTTCCAGCTGGTCCAAGTCCCTCTGCAGGCTCTGAAAACCTTCCTCACTGTCTACTACACCTCCAATCTTTGTATCATCAGCAAACTTGCTGATCCAATTTTCCACATTATCATCCAGATCATTGATATAGATGACAAATAACAATGGAGCCAGCACTGATCCCTGTGGCACACCACTAGTCACAGGCCTCCACTCAGAGAAGCAATTCTCTACCACCACTCTCTGGCTTCTTCCATCGAGCCAATGTCTAATCCAATTTACCACCTCTCCATGTATACCTAGCGACTGAATTTTCCTAACTAATCTCCCATGCGGGACCTTGTCAAAGGCCTTACTGAAGTCCATGTAGACAATATCCACTGCCTTCCCTTCATCCACTTTCCTGGTAACCTCCTCGAAAAACTCCAATAGATTGATCAAACATGACCTACCACGCACAAAGCCATGTTGACTCTCCCTAATAAGTCCCTGTCTATTCAAATGTTTGTAGATTCTGTCTCTTAGTACTCCCTCCAATAACTTACCTACTACTGACGTTAAACTCACCGGCCTATAATTTCCCGGATTACTTTTCGATCCTTTTTTAAACAACGGAACAACATGAGCCACTCTCCAATCCTCCGGCACTTCACCCGTAGACAGCGACATTTTAAATATTTCTGCCAGGGCCCCCGCAATTTCAACACTAGTCTCCTTCAAGGTCCGAGGGAACACTCTGTCAGGTCCCGGGGATTTATCCACTTTAATTCTCCTCAAGACAGCAAGCACCTCCTCCTTTTCAATCTGTACAGTTTCCATGGTCTCACTACTTGATTCTCTCAATTCAATAGATTTCATGCCAGCTTCCTTAGTAAATACAGACGCAAAAAACCTGTTTAAGATCTCCCCCATTTCCTTTGGTTCCGCACAAAGCCGACCACTCTGATCTTCAAGAGGACCAATTTTATCCCTTACAATCCTTTTGCTCTTAATATAGGAGATGAGTTATTAACTTCAAACTTTCTGCATAATCACTCAAAGAGTTGATCTGCATGTGTATGTAACGAGAGCTGTAAAACTCACCTCCTTCTACCTCAGGCCACAAACTTATCAATCACCCCTTCTGTGGACACTTTCTGGTGGTCCAAGATCCATATGCTCCACGACCGCTGGACTAAGTGTGTAAATATAGGAGGGGACTATGTTGAAAAGTAAATGTGCTAGGCTTTCTAAAATTAACTCCTTCTACCTTAGGCCATGAGCTTATCAATCACCCCTCGTATTTCATGCCCTGGAAGTGTTTTTTTTAAGCAAATAAGCTACTTGCTTTAGTTTAGGTATTTTAATGTACATATTGGATTCTTATATTTGGGAACCATGGATTTTAGGTAAATGTTATGGAATAGCCAAATATAGACTCAAGCAAACAAATGATGTTTATAAAGTTGCCTGCATTTCAGTCACTTTGTAAGCTTGAGCAGGCATGATTAGAGGCACTAAGGACCTCGACTTTGATGGGAGAGGCCTCAGGAGATATGAGGCTGCAGCATAAGATAAGAAACAAACAGCTGCAGGATCCACACAACTTTTGTGACAACCTGGCTATAGGAACCGAGATTACACAGATTGCCACTGGGAATAACATAGGATGATGAAAGACAACTCATGAATTTCACTGCCTAATCAAGGAAGGATACAGAGCTAGAATCTTTATTCAGAAATAGAAGACTAGGAACGAGAGTATGGCAGACAGACTTCCAAAACTAGTTTGCTATTCAGTACAACAATGTTTGTTTTTCTGTCTCAGTACTGTATTCCCACAGTCACCCATAAACATTGATGCCCTTGTGTCAATCAATCTATCTCCTTCTTAAATATGTTCAATGACTTGACCTCCACAGACCTCCACCACACTTTGCATGAGGAATATTTTTGTCATCTCAGTCCTTAATTTCTCATCCCGTATGCTGAAGCAGTAACCCCTGGACCAGAAACCCCGAGCCTTGGGAGGCATCCTTCCTGAATCTGAGACCCATCAAAAATGTGTATATTTCAGTGAGATCTTATCTTATTCTTCTAAACTCTGCAGAATACAGGCCAGGCCTAGTTAATCCAATCTTCTCACATAGCAGTTCGTCCATCTCATGAATCAATTGGATGAACCTTTAGTGCACACCATCTATGGCCACTGTCTTATTTCCTTTGGTAAGGAGAACAACACGACACACAATACTCCAAGCATTGATTACACCAAGGATCTGCATAATTATAGTAGGTGATCCTTGGTCCTATAGGCAAAGCCTCTTGCAATGAAGGCAAATGGACCATTTGCTTTTTTTTGATAGTTGTTGCACCTGCTTGCTTAATTTCAATGTCTGGTCTACAAGGAAACCCAGTTCTCTCTATATGTCAACATTTCTGTTTAATCTGCATTTAAGTAATACCCTGTCTTTCTGATTTTTTTCTATTAAAATGTATAACTTCACATTTATTTATATTATACTGTATTAGCCATATATTTGCCCATAGACTCAACTTGTCTAAATCATCATAAAGTCTCCTTTCATCCCCCTCACAGAACACAATTTCACTTTGTTTCATGTTGTTAGAAGACTTAAAAATATTTTATTCAATTCCCACATCTAAATCATTGATCTGCGTTGAGATTTTAGTACTGATCTCATTGTATCCTACAGGTTAAGTCCTTCCAACCTAAAATCAATCTATTTATTCCTACAACACACATCAAAGTTGCTGGTGAATGCAGCAGGCCAGGCAGCATCTCTAGAAAGAGGTATAGTCGACGTTTCAGGCCGAGACCCTTCGTCAGGACTAACTGAAGGAAGAGTTAGTAAGAGATTTGAAAGTGGGAGGGGTAGGGGGAGATCCAAAATGATAGGAGAAGACAGGAGGGGGAGGGATGGAGCCAAGAGATGGACAGTGATTGGCAAAGGGGATATGAGAGGATCATGGGACAGGAGGTCTGGGGAGAAAGACAAGGCCGGGGGGGAACCAGAGGATGAGCAAGGGGTATAGTCAGAGGGACAGAAGGAGGAAAAGGAGAGTGAGAGAAAAAATGTGTGTATAAAAATAAATAACGGATGGGGTACGGGGGGAGGTGGGGCATTAGCGGAAGTTAGAGAAGTCAATGTTCATGCCATCAGATTGGAGGCTACCCAGACGGAATATAAGGTGTTGTTCCTCCAACCTGAGTGTGGCTTCATCTTTACAGTAGAGGAGGCTGTGGATAGACATGTCAGAATGGGAATGGGATGTGGAATTAAAATGTGTGGCCACTGGGAGATCCTGCTTTCTCTGACAGACAGAGCGTAGGTGTTCAGCAAAGCGATCTCTCAGTCTGCGTCGGGTCTCGCAAATATATAGAAGGCTTCAGCAAAGCGGTCTCCCAGTCTGCGTCGGGTCTCGCCAATATATAGAAGGCCACATCGGGAGCACCGGACGCAGTATATCACCCCAGCCAACTCACAGGTGAAGTGTTGACTCATCTGGAAGGACTGTCTGGGGCCCTGAACGGTGGTAAGGGAGGAAGTGTAAGGGCATGTGTAGCACTTGTTCCGCTTACAAGGATAAGTGCCAGGAGGGAGATCAGTGGGGAGGGATAGGGGGACGAATGGACAAGAGAGTCGCGTAGGGAACGATCCCTGCGGAAAGCGGGGGGGGGGAGGGAAAGATGTGCTTAGTGGTGGGATCCCGTTGGAGGTCGCGGAAGTTACGGAGAATAATATGTTGGACCCGGAGGCTGGTGGGGTGGTAGGTGAGAACCAGGGGAACCCTATTCCTAGTGGGGTGGCGGGAGGATGGAGTGAGAGCAGATGTGCGTGAAATGGGGGAGATGCGTTTGAGAGCAGAGTTGATAGTGGAGGAAGGGAAGCCCCTTTCTTTAAAAAAGGAGGACATCTCCCTTGTCCTGGAATGAAAAGCCTCATCCTGAGAGCAGATGCGGCGGAGACAGAGGAATTGTGAGAAGGGGATGGCGTTTTTGCAAGAGACAGGTTGAGAAGAGGAATAGTCCAGATAGCTGTGAGAGTCAGTAGGCTTATAGTAGACATCAGTGGATAAGCTGTCTCCAGAGACAGAGACAGAAAGATCTAGAAAGGGGAGGGCCGTGTCGGAAATGGACCAGGTAAATTTGAGGGCAGGGTGAAAGTTGGAGGCAAAGTTAATAAAGTCAACGAGCTCAGCATGCGTGCAGGAAGCAGCGCCAATGCAGTCGTTGATGTAGCGAAGGAAAAGTGGGGGACAGATACCAGAATAGGCACGGAACATACATTGTTCCACAAAGCCAACAAAAAGGCAGGCATAGCTAGGACCCATACGGGTGCCCATAGCTACACCTTTAGTTTGGAGGAAGTGGGAGGAGCCAAAGGAGAAATTATTAAGAGTAAGGACTAATTCCGCTAGACGGTGCAGAGTGGTGGTAAAGGGGAACTGATTAGGTCTGGAATCCAAAAAGAAGCAGAGAGCTTTGAGACATTCCTGATGGGGGATGGAAGTATATAGGGACTGGACATCCATGGTGAAAATAAAGCGGTGGGGGCCAGGGAACTTAAAATCATCGAAAAGTTTAAGAGCATGAGAAGTGTCATGAACATAGGTAGGAAGGGATTGAACAAGGGGGGATAAAACCGTGTCGAGGTATTCCCATTCTGACATGTCTATCCTCAGCCTCCTCTACTGTAAAGATGAAGCCACACTCAGGTTGGAGGAACAACACCTTATATTCCGTCTGGGTAGCCTCCAACCTGATGGCATGAACATTGACTTCTCTAACTTCCGCTAATGCCCCACCTCCCCCTCGTACCCCATCCGTTATTTATTGTTATACACACATTCTTTCTCTCACTCTCCTTTTTCTCCCTCTGTCCCTCTGACTATACCCCTTGCCCATCCTTTGGTTCCTGCCCCCCCCACGTCTTTCTCCCCGGACCTCCTGTCCCATAATCCTCTCATATCCCCTTTGCCAATCACCTGTCCAGCTCTTGGCTCCATCCCTCCGCCTCCTGTCTTCTCCTATCATTTTGGATCTCCCCCTCCCCCTCCCACTTTCAAATCTCTTACTAACTCTTCCTTCAGTTAGTCCTGACGAAGGGTCTTGGACTGAAACGTTGACTGCACCTCTTCCTAGAGATGCTGTCTGGCCTGCTGCGTTCACCAGCAACTTTGATGTGCGTTGCTTGAATTTCCAGCATCTGCAGTATTCCTGTTGTTTGCCTATTTATTCCTACTCTCTCTTCCCTTTATGGAAAAAAATCAATCCATGACTGTATATTATTGTCAAACCCACGAGCTTTAATTTTGTACACCAATCTTTAATATGTAAATCTAAATATATTACATCCACTGGTGTGCTCTTATCTGTTCCGCTAGTTACACTTTCAAAAATAAGGCACAATTTTCCTTTCATAAATCTACGTTGACTTTGTCTAACCCAACTAATATTTTCAAAGTATTCTGATGTCATATCCTTTATCACAGACTCTAGCATTTTCCCTACAATTGATGTCAGATTAATGGATCAGCAGTTCCTTGTATTCTACCATCCTCCTTATTTAAATAATGAGTTTATACCTGCTAACCTCCAAATTGCAGTGATCTTTTTTTTGTCTGCAGAATTATTAACCTGATAATCAATGCATCCACTATGTCCATGGCTATCTCTGTTAGTGTTCTAGGGTGTAGATTATTAGGTCTCTGTGGGCTTTTATTTTCTTTTTTTTCTTCCAGCCCTTTTTATTATTGATTTCCCTAAATTCTTCTTTTTCATTAGGTTCTCAGTTCCTTAGTATTTCAGGGAATTATGAAAACAGAACCAAGATCTTTTGATCTGCCAGTTCATTATTCCTCATTGCAAATTAACCCATTTCTGACATGAAGGGCATTACAATTCTAATCACTAACCCTTTTCATTTGACATACTTATGCAACAATTTACATTTTGCTTCAATGTTCCTTGCAGATTTACTTTCTTTCTCTTTTTTTCCACTCTTAATCAATTTTTAGCCCTTATTTGCTAATTCTAAAACTGCTCCCAAACTTCAGGCTTGATATTTTTTTCTGATACATTTATGTCATAGTCATAGTCATATTCATACTTTATTGATGCCGAGGGAAATTGGTTTTCGTTACAGTTGCACCATAAATAATTAAATAGTAATATGTAAATTATGCCAGAAAATAAGTCCAGGACCAGCCTATTGGCTCAGGGTGTCTGACCCTCCAAGGGAGGAGTTGTAAAGTTTGATGGCCACAGGCAGGAATGACTTCTTATGATGCTCAGTGTTGCATTTCAGTGGAATGAGTCTCTGGCTGAATGTACTCCTGTGCCCAACCAGTCCATTATGTAGTGGATGGGAGAGATTGTCCAAGATGGCATGCAACTTGGACAGCATCCTCTTTTCAGACACCACGGTCAGAGAGTCCAGTTCCATCACCACAACATCACTGGCCTTACGAATGCAACCCCTCTTTGGACCTATTCTTAACTTGTTTCATTTACCGTGGTTCAATTGCTTGTGAGGTTTTTGCACCAGAAGGAATGTATCACCTATTATAATTTCTACATTCATTTATTAAATGTTAGCCATTCCTGATCACTGTCATGCCTTTCAATCAAGCTCCCCAATCTACATGAACTAAATCTCTCCTAATACAATTTTTGTTTAAACTTAGGAACTTACTTTAAGATCAAATTACTTTCCATCTTAATTTAATGAAGAATTGTTTGTAATGCCATTATTTAAACATTAAGACTTAGTTGTGTGCAGTAAAGGATTAATTGCAGTCTATTAATGTGAATTTGAATTAGAACTTTTCGGGCTGAGTAATTCAGCAAGTAGTGACTTGTAATGCTTGATCCATTGCTTATGCCTAATTTGGGATCAAAATATACTGATTTTTATCAGTGCAAGTGAGCCTAGATTAACCATGCTTCCCCAATTCATTGCTACATGAAAGTTTGCATAAATTGAGCATATCACCAAAAACTTTGACAAATTTCTATAGGTGCACAGAGGAGAGTGTCCTAACTGGTTCCAGCATGGCCTGGTATGGAAACACCAATGCTCAGGAACAGAAAGATGTAGAGACAGCTAAGCCCAAGACAGGCAAAGTCATCCCCACCATTGAGAACATCTACATCGAGCACTGTCACAAGAAAGCAGCATCTATCAACAAAGTTTGTGAAATTCTAGCAACACACATCAAAGTTGCTGGTGAACGCAGCAGGCCAGGCAGCATCTATAGGAAGAGGTGCAGTCGACGTTTCAGGCCGAGACCCTTCGTCAGGACTAACTGAAGGAAGAGTGAGAAAGGGATTTGAAAGTTGGAGGGGGAGGGGGAGATGCAAAATGATAGGAGAAGACAGGAGGGGGAGGGATAGAGCCAAGAGCTGGACAGGTGTTAGGCAAAAGGGGATACGAGAGGATCATGGGACAGGAGGTCCGGGAAGAAAGACAAGGGGGGTGACCCAGAGGATGGGCAAGAGGTATATTCAGAGGGACAGAGGGAGAAAAAGGAGAGTGAGAGAAAGAATGTGTGCATAAAAATAAGTAACAGATGGGGTACGAGGGGGAGGTGGGGCCTTAGCAGAAGTTAGAGAAGTCGATGTTCATGCCATCAGGTTGGAGGCTACCCAGACGGAATATAAGGTGTTGTTCCTCCAATCTGAGTGTGGCTTCATCTTTACAGTAGAGGAGGCCGTGGATAGACATGTCAGAATGGGAATGGGATGTGGAATTAAAATGTGTGGCCACTGGGAGATCCTGCTTTCTCTGGCGGACAGAGCGTAGATGTTCAGCAAAGCGGTCTCCCAGTCTGCGTCGGGTCTCGCCAATATATAAAAGGCCACATCGGGAGCACCAGACGCAGTATATCACCCCAGTCGACTCACAGGTGAAGTGTTGCCTCACCTGGAAGGACTGTTTGGGGCCCTGAATGGTGGTAAGGGAGGAAGTGTAAGGGCATGTGTAGCACTTGTTCTGCTTACACAGATAAGTGCCAGGAGGGAGATCAGTGGGGAGGGATGGGGGGGACGAATGGACAAGGGAGTTGCGTAGGGAGCGATCCCTGCGGAATGCAGAGAGAGGCGGGGAGGGAAAGATGTGCTTAGTGGTGGGATCCCGTTGGAGGTGGCGGAAGTTACGGAGAATAATATGTTGGACCCGGAGGCTGGTGGGGTGGTAGGTGAGGACCAGGGGAACCCTATTCCTAGTGGGGTGGCGGGAGGATGGAGTGAGAGCAGATGTACGTGAAATGGGGGAGATGCGTTTAAGAGCAGAGTTGATAGTGGAGGAAGGGAAGCCCCTTTCTTTAAAAAAGGAAGACATCTCCCTCGTCCTAGAATGAAAAGCCTCATCCTGAGAGCAGATGCGGCGGAGACGGAGGAATTGCAAGAAGGGGATGGCGTTTTTGCAAGAGACAGGGTGAGAAGAGGAATAGTCCAGATAGCTGTGAGAGTCAGTAGGCTTATAGTAGACATCAGTGGATAAGCTGTCTCCAGAGACAGAGACAGAAAGATCTAGAAAGGGGAGGGCCGTGTCAGAAATGGACCAGGTAAACTTGAGGGCAGGGTGAAAGTTGGAGGCAAAGTTAATAAAATCAACGAGTTCTGCATGCGTGCAGGAAGCAGCGCCAATGCAGTCGTCGATGTAGCGAAGGAAAAGTGGGGGACAGGTACCAGAATAGGCATGGAACATAGATTGTTCCACAAACCCAACAAAAAGGCAGGCATAGCTAGGACCCATATGGGTGCCCATAGCTACACCTTTAGTTTGGAGGAAGTGGGAGGAGTCAAAGGAGAAATTATTAAGAGTAAGGACTAATTCCGCTAGACGGAGCAGAGTGGTGGTAGAGGGGAACTGATTAGGTCTGGAATCCAAAAAGAAGCGTAGAGCTTTGAGACCATCCTGATGGGGGATGGAAGTATATAGGGACTGGACATCCATGGTGAAAATAAAGCGGTGGGGGCCAGGGAACTTAAAATCATCGAAAAGTTTAAGAGCGTGAGAACGGTCATGAACATAGGTCGGAAGGGATTGAACAAGTCCAGCTCTTGGCTCTATCCCTCCTCCTCGTGTCTTCTCCTATCATTTTGGATCTCCCCCTCCCCCTCCAACTTTCAAATCCCTTACTCACTCTTCCTTCAGTTAGTCCTGACGAAGGGTCTCGGCCTGAAACGTCAACTGCACCTCTTCCTACAGATGCTGCCTGGCCTGCTGCGTTCACCAGCAACTTTGATGTGTGTTGCTTGAATTTCCAGCATCTGCAGAATTCCTGTTGTTTGTGAAATTCTATTGCATTTTGTTTCCTATTAATGCCTGCAAGAAAATGAATCTCAAGGTGGCAATGTACACTCAGTGACCAGCATATTAGGTGCCTCCACTTTAAGGTTCAATGTGTTGTGCGTTCATGAATGTTCTTCCGCACACCATTGTGTTACTCAAGGTTACAGTATATGTGTTACTGAGACTTTCTTGTCAGTTTGAACCAGTCTGGCCATTCTCTTCTGACCTCTCTCATTAACAAGGCATTTTCATCCAGAGAACTGCCGCCCACTGGATGATTTTTTTTTAATTTTTGCACCTTTCTCTGTAAACTCTAGAGACTGATGTGCGTGAAAATCCCAAAAGATCAGCAGTTTCTGAGATAGTCAAGCAACCCTGCTGGCACCAACAATAATTCCATGATCAAAGTCACTTAGATGACATTTCTTCCCCAGTATGACTTTTGGTCTAAACGACAATTGAACCTCCTGACCACGTCTGCATACTTTTATGCATTGAGTTGCTGCCACATGATTTGATGATTGGCTGATTAGATATTTGCATTAATGAACAGATGTACCTAATAAAGTTGTCACTGTGTATAAACTTATTTGATAATACATTTATTTTGAATTTTGAACTAAGTGATCAACATTTCAGAGTAATCACAATATGGTATTGATCACCCCTTCATCTGTTAAATGCTTAGGTGATTTGTGATATGCCAGGAGTCAAACAGAAAATAGTGTTGTATCACACACAATATGGTGGAGGAACTCGGCAGGCCAGGCAGCATCTATGGAAAAAAGCACAGTCAACATTTTGGGCTGAAACCCTTCATCTTGCCGAGGGATTTCAACCCGAAATGTCAACTGTAGTTTTTCCCATAGATGCTGCCTGGCCTTCTGAGTTTCTCCAGCATTTTATGTGTGTTGCTCAGGGTACCGTATAGCTTACATTATAATAAGGGACAACTTTATGTTTTAGTAACTTGTTGTTGCATGTGCTATTAGGCGCGTATTGATCTGTATGTGTGTGTCGAGTTCAGACTCTACCAGTAAAGAACCATGAAACTTAGCTCCCATCTCCAGCATTTTTATTAATAACATAGTTGTGTAAACAGGCCACATACACAGCAAATTGGCGATGAGAATTATGAATCTACATCTTATCAGAATGCCGTGTTTTAGTTGATAACAACACTCGGTGGAGAAGAGAGACCAGGGAGAGGAAAAGGAGCGACACACGAATCTAGACAGAGTGCGCTCGTTGCGCTAGCAAAAAGGACACGTGTGTCAAGTGGAATGTGCAGTGATTGCAAAGAGCTAGCTAAAAAGAAAACAATGAAAATTGGGACTAAATTAATAAAACAAAGATGGCAATGATTGGAACCATTACAGCATTTGATAGTGGCATTAAAAAGTGGGTAACTTACATTGAAAGAGTGGAGTTATATTGTGATGCTAACGGTGTTAATGAGGAAAAGAAAGCCAGCGTCTTACTCAGTGTTATGGGAGCAAAAACTTATGGGCTGCTACGGAGCTTGTTAACTCCTGAAAAGCTAGCTGACAAAACCTTCAAGCAAATAGTAGACTCTCTCCAAGGGGGTGGGAAGTTCAAGGGGGATATTAAAGGAAGGTTTTTTACTCAGAGAGTGGTTAGTGCATGGAATGCCCTGCCTGAGTCAGTGGTGGAGGCTTGTACACTCGTGAAGTTTAAGAGACTACTAGACAAGTATATGGAGGATTTTAAGGTGGGGGGTTATATGGGAGGCAGGGTTTGAGGGTCGGCACAACATTGTGGTCCGAAGGGCCTGTAATGTGCTGTACTATTCTATGTTCTATGTTCTATTTAAACTCCAAACCACTGGTCATTGCTGAAAGATTTAAATTTCATAAACGGAATCAGAGAAAAAAATAAAAGCATTTCTGAACATTGTGCTGAATTGCACAAATTATCAGAACATGGTCAATTTGGAGCTGGTCTATCCGACACATTGAGGGACAGGTTAGTGTGTGGCATGCACTGTGAAACCACATAGAAGAAGCTCCTGTGACCTTCCATTAGAGAAGGCGTTGAACATTGCAATATCATTGGAAACAGCAGCACGGGGTGCTTCAGAGATACAACAGAAATCTCTGGAATATGCTACAAATAAAATGTCACTGAACAGAAAAGAAGGAAAGAAATGTTACTGTTGTGAGAACATGTCACATGACCCTGATGACTGTTGGTTTAAAGACAAAGAATGCAGAAACTGTGGTAAACAGGGCCACATTGGCAGAGTATGCAAAGCTAGTAGACAGCAGAAAAAGGACAAAATACAGAGAAACAAGAAACCCCAGAAAGGAAAATACAACAATGTACACAAAATGAAAGAAAGCAGTTCTGATGAAAATGACTCAGAAAAAAAATGAATTGTCTTGTCTGCAACTTCACAGTGTGAAAAAGACAGAGGATCGAAGAGTACTATGGATCACTCCACAAGTGGCAGGTGTGAGACTGAAAATGGAGTTGGATACAGGCTCGGCTTTAACAGTGATCTCTGTACATGACTACAAATGACTGTTTACTCACATACATCTGAAATGAACTAAACTACTGCTAAGGACTTACACAGGACAGAGAGTGCATCCCAAAGGTAAAATTAATGTGACAGTGACCTACAGAGACAAAACACAGCAGCTGAACCTCTATGTACTGACAAAAGGAGGACCACCGTTACTGGGACATGAATGGCTCAGGAAAATCCAGTTGGATTGGCATAGCATCAAGGCACTAGTTGTGTCAGCAAAGGAGGGGAGCAAGACTGCGTCTGAGAAATTGTCACAAATACTTGCTGACTCTGACGAAGTGTTCATGAAAGGAATAGGAACACTTCAGGGCATAAAGGCAAAGATTGAGCTTGAGAAAAATGCATGTCCAAAATTTCACAAAGTCAGACCAGTGCCATACGCAATCCATCCTACAGTAGAGGCAGAGCTGAAAAATCTGGAGCAGACTCGGGTCCTGTCAAAGGTGGATTGAAGTGAATGGGCCACGCCTATTGTTCCAGTGATGAAGAAAGCCTCCAGCACAAAACCAGGAAAACCAAGCAAGGTGCGCACATGTGGAGACTTTAAAGTGACTGTTAACCCAGTTCTCCGCACAGTACAGTATCCCCTACCCCGTATTGAGGACAACTTTGCTTCCCTGTCAGGAGGGGAACATTTCACAAAAATCGATTTGGCCCAGGCTTATCTCCAAATGGAAATCAATGAAGCATCCAATAAATACCTGATAATAAATACACACAAAGGACTTTACCAGTACAACAGGTTGGTGTTTGGGATAGCATCAGCTCCTGCAATCTGGCAAAGGGCAATGGACCAGGTCCTGCAGGGGATTCCAGGGACTCAGTGTTACCTGGATGACATCATTGTCGCCGGCAGAGATGATGACGAACATCTTTCTAACCTTGAACAAATGCTCACCAGGTTACGAGAATATGGACTCAGAGCTAATGGACAGAAATGTGAGTTTTTCAAAAAGGAAATCTCATACTGTGGGCATGTGATCAACAAGGATGGCTTACACATGTCTCAAGACAAGATAGAAGCTGTACTTAAGGCACCACAACCTGAAAATGTGTCTCAGCTGAGAGCATATCTTGGACTGGTGAACTATTACCTCAAGTTCTTGCCTAACCTATCCACAGTTGTACACCCACTAATTGCACTGTTACAGACAGGGACACAATGGAAGTGGACTGAGAGCTGTGAGAAAGCATTTCAAGAAACTAAAAGACTCATAACTTCCGAAGGGGTTCTCACACACTTTGACCCCTCCTTACCAATGTGACTAGCTTGTGATGCCTCGCCCCGTGGGATAGGAGCTGTGTTATCGCACAAGTTTCCAGATGGCTCAGAAAGACCAATAGCCTTTGCCTCAAGAACGCTAACTTCAGCTGAATGTAACTATACACAGATTGACAGAGAGGACCTAAACCTCGTGTGGGGAGTCAAGAAATTCAGTCACTACCTGTTTGGTCAAAAGATTAACCTGTTGATTGACCATCAGCCTCTTGTGTCAATCTTCAATCCAAGAAAAAGCATTCCAGTGATGACAGCACAAAGGCTGCAGCGATGGTGTTTATTCTTAGGAGGTCACATATATGACATTGAACACAAGGGGACCAAGCAACATGGCAATACAGATGGTTTGTTACATTTACCACTGCCGACTTCAAAGATAACTACACAAATGGATCAGCAGAGGTCTTTCACTCAACAATAGTTGAACAATTACCAGTGACAAACAGCCTCATTGAAAGAGAAACACACAATAACCCTATGTTGTCAAAAGTGTATGACCTCACGGTAAAGGGGTGGCCAGTGCGGGGTAACACACTGTTTCCAGCCTTCTCAGCGAGGAAGGAGCAGTTGTCAGTGTGTCAGGGAACACTAATGTGTGGTTCACAAGTTGTGATTCCTCCCAAGCTACGCACCAGAGTGCAGGAGGAACTGCACAAGGGGCACCTGGGTACCGTGAAGATGAAAGGTCTTGCCCGTGCCTATGTGGGGTGGCCAGGAATTGATAAACAGATTGAGAACGTGACCGAGAACTGCGCTGGATGTCAAAAGATCCAGAACACACCACCACAAGCCCCTCTCCATCCATGGGAGTGGCCCTCATCACCATGGCAATGACTGCGCATCAACTTTGCTGGACCATTCATGGACTCTATCATTTTAATCACCGTTGATGCACATTCCAAATGACCAGAGGTCATCAAAATGAAGACAACCACATCGGAAAAGACTATCACAGTGCTGAGGGCCACGTTCGCCGGGAATGGCATACCAGAACAAATCTGCACAGACAATGAACGACAATTCGTCTCTGAAGAACTCCAAAGTTTTGTGAAGAACAATGGAATTAAGCACTTTACATCTGCCCCTTACCATCCATCCACAAATGGCTTGGCAGAAAGATTTGTGCAGACATTCAAGGAAGCCATCGAGGCAATGGACAGCGAAAATCAACCCATCTCCAGCGTTTTCATTAATTACATAGTTGCGTAAACAGGTCACATACAGAACACTCAGATTTCCAGCATCCGCAGATTTAGTCTTGCTTGTAAATAGTGTTGTATTTCTGTTTACTAAATCACATCTAATCACACCATCTTACAAATCTGGAAGTCAGTTATGGGATGAAATGTGTGTAGCTCAGACCTTTAGAGATATAAGTAATGTTTTCATTAATCTGATACATAAAAATAAAGGCGCATGGAAATTGAATAGCAACTGCAAGTAAATATTTTACTCATGAGTACACAAGGTCAAAAGAGTTATGTGCTTCTATAAAGGCCTTTGTCTCTCAAAGACCTTCCTCTCACACTCTTGTCATTGTAAAACATGCACAAGAATTTTGGGTAAATCGGACTATGAGAAAAGGTGGGTTTTGAGACAATAAAGAAATGTCTAATGGGTCAAGGATGAGTGGAGGGAGAGGGTCAGGCCAGGCGCAGCAGCGATTAGAAAGAAGACTTGGGCTGCTTGGTAGCTTAGTAGAAGAATTTTCAATGAGATCTGGCTGAGATTTTGCCAAAGCTCAATTTGAGATTTGTGTATTACTGAGGCAAATATGTTAGAAGTATTCCTCTCTAAGTTTCCAGCATAAAATATGCACAGACAAGCATTGCCTGAGACTCTTAGAGTACAAATTAAACACCTTTAACTTGACAATAAACTACAACACAATTGTATTAAATATTACTCAGTGAACAACAGTAGAAACACTTGCCAGATTTACAATAATAGCCCTTGTTGAAGAGGACACTTATTTCTGATGAACCGATGGTTATTATGAAATGGCTCGAACTCCCTGCATTAGCTTGCTTGACAACACAGTATACTGATGACCTTTCATGAAATCTCTCTACCATGTCTATATTTTTCTCTTATGGCTGGAAATGGACTAGTGCTGTATTTGGAGAGACCTAAAGCACTTAATTATGTTTCTCTTAAATAGAAATGGAGATGATCCAGCATGTAATCAAATAAAGTGTGCAAAGATGATGCATTTAAATTAAATATCATATCATTTCTTCAGATGCCTTTCAGACAAATGGCCATTTTAGATTCTGTTAAAGACCAGAAAACCAGTTATCAGTTCCCAGAGTTTAAACAGAGGGAAATGATGCAGATCTTTTGTGCCTGAGGCACACAACTAGTGGTAGTTTAGGGAAGGACATCAGATGTTAATTTAAATAGAAAATGTCTGGAAGTGATATGTTTCTCCCTTCTTTATTCATCCCAAACAACTGATAAATTTATAATCTAATACTACCCATATGAACTGGACTTTATCTGTTGTTTGAGCAGCATTCAAGATCCACCGGCTCTGTGTGGTGGCACTGCTCTCTCTACATCAATCCTTTATGATATCAGGTTACTGAAGATTCACTTTGCAAAGTCCAGTCATCCTTCTTCCATCAAAAAGTTCACGCTCCCACAGGCCTCTATAAAGCTCATCTCTTCACAGCTTTGATCCTGTATCACCTTTGCAAGTCTGTATTACTTCCAAGTAATTCAATGTCTACTTTAAGATTATTATCCTCATTTTTGATCTAATGAATTGCCATGCTCATTACTGTATGTCTCTGTATCTCATTTGGCCCACCTTCCCCAGATGCAGAACTTTTCCATTTCTCTGCCAGCCTAATGTGCAATACTTCTCCCAGCTCAGGTACCTATATCTACAATGGCCCAGGTAATACACTTCAGACTTTCCCTTCCTGCACCTCTTGGCCCTTTTACTTCCATCTGCCTATTTTAAGACTGTCCTTGCCTCCCTTTCTAATAACTCTTTTAAGTTGACATCCATGAGTCTCACGGGGACTCTTTTCAGCATTAAAGAGTGATGGCCTATTCGAAGCACGTGGGTAATCAGCTCGACTAACTTAAATTCTTACATACTAAGATTCAATTCCTATGATAATCAACTTTAAATGAGCCAGCAGTATATCGAGGTCCAAAATAAAGCACCCATACCAGCATTAAGAAAATTATCTGCGATTCATGATCCTGATTATCTGTATCATACTGTGCATGTATTTGCTGTCACCTTTACCCACAGGACAATAACTTCAGTAATTCAGACATAATCACCTGTCCTAGAGCACTTCAGGATGTCTTAACTACATAAGAATACAGAATCTTTCTATCTCTATTCTGCCCAGCATCCAGTGACCCCCTACTGGTGCACTGCATAGAAGATTTTGGATAAGCACATGATAAAGCTTCACAGTAATTCTATCCTCTGTTAAGTAATGCAATGCCTCATTAACAGGGCTCCCTAATGAACAATAACATCTCAGTAAGTACTGGCAGCCAACCGGCAGCCAATGAAACATTCTAGCAATTGCAATCTATTCAAAAATAAAATATCATTTAAAAAGAAACTTAAAAGTAAAATAAATCAGCTGAAAATCACCTGTCTGTGCTATACGACACGAATGCTAATTGCAACCCATCTGACATCTGATAATCGGTCATTATCGGGACAGATTTCAAGCCAGATTAAAATGTCGAGGCCTGAGAGTGGAAAAATAGACCAGTGTTCAGTCCCACTATTTTTGGCCAGCTGAGATCCAGCCACACCCTCCCCCCCCCCCTCCAAAGCCTATGCCATCTGCCTGCATTTGACCCATCTCCTTCTTTTCTCGCTATTCCTATCGGGTGGGAAATGCAGGGGTCTTGGGTCTGATGCCACCAGGTCCATCAACAGTTGTTACCATGCTGCCATCAGCCTCCTGGACCAGCTTCACTTGCCTCAGCCCCAAACTGACTCCACAGCTCGTGAACTCACTTTCAAGACCTCTGGAGTTTATGTTCTATGTATTATTTGTTCACTTGTTCCCAGGTCAGGCAGCTTCTAGATAGTCAACGTTTCAGGCCGAGACTCTTCTTTGGAATTTAAAATGTTGCTTTTATTAGTGTTTCTGTACATTTATGAGTCAGCCAATATCAGTATTATGGCAGCAAATTGTTTTAAATGTATTATGTTTTTTACCACTCTGTAGCACCGTGCCAGTATATTCATCTTTGCTCCTTTGGGTTTAAGGCTGTGACAGAAGAACCAAGCAGAATATTTTCTGAAAATAATTAAACAATAAATTCTGAAATAAACAGTCTATGACTCACAGAAATTAGTAAATTGGTAAATTGTTTTATAATTCCCATATGCATCGGGGTACAGTAAAAAACTTTGTTTTACATGCCATTAATTCAGATTGTTTCATTGCATCAGCACATCAAGGTGGTACAAGGGAAAAACAATACCAGAGGTAAAAAGGAAAGGAAAATACTGCATAAAACTGATTTGGTAAGTGCATTTAAGTGTCATGTGGTGGAAAAGTATAGTGATTATACTCACATTTATACGGATAGGGCAAAGGAACCTGAAACAGGAGTGACAGGGTTTGGGGTGGCTATACCAGCAAAAGAAATTGGAATCAGCAGAAGGACATCTAATAAGTTAGGGGTGTGTACAGTGGAGATGCTGCTGGTGTTGGTTGCATTGCGATGGGTGGAGAAAGCTAGACAAGTCAAAGTGTTGATATGCTCAGATTCATCCTCAGTTCCAGCAAGTTTAAGGTCTTTTTGCTCAAACAGTCAGCAAGATGTACTTTATGAAGTCCTTCAGTCAGTCACAAGAATTGCAGAGCAGGAGGGTCAGGTAAAATTTCCATGGGTTCCAGCACATGTAGGGGTGAAGCGGAATAAGAGGGTGGATGAGTTGACAAGAAAGTTAAAGAAAGAAAATATAGAAATACGCATTAGTATCAGTAAAGTAGAGGTTAAGTGTGTAATCTGGGAAAAAATCAACCAAATGTGGCAAGAAAGATGGGACAGGGAGGGGAAAGAGAGGCATTTATATCAAATACAAAAGAGTGTTGCAGGTAGGTAGTGGATACAGAAGAGAGGAAACTGTGTGGACTAGGTTAAGGCTGGGGCACTGTGCATTAAACAAAACATTGAAAATGATAGGGAAACACCAGACAGGATTGTGTGAGGAATGTCGAGAAGGGGAGTCAGTAGAACATGTAGTTCTGGGTTGCAGGAAGTATGGGATACAGAGAGAGATGATGAGAATAAGGGAATTAGGGGTGCAGGAATTCACATTAAAAGGGTTGCTGGGCATGGGTGAGAGAGCACAGGTCCGGGTATTTTTAGCTTTCTTAAGGGGTACAGGGTTTTTTTTATAGGATATGATGGATAAGCAGGAATAGGGTACTAGGATGGCCAAAGATGGGAGGATAAGGTGTAGGTTAGGGTATGTGTGTGTGTGTGTGTGTGTGTGTGTGTGTGTGTGTGTGTGTGTGTGATTGGGTGAAAGGATTTAGAATATAAGTCTATTGTACACTCCGGAGCAGAAGGTGGCAGTAATGCATCATTAAGCTGGGTGCCAACCACCATAAAACAAAAAAAAGAAGAAGAATATATCATTCCCACACACTGTCCTGTCCCCACTCCTTGGTTGGCGCTGTTGCCTTTCTGTGGGCCATGTTAGCTATCTGGGGATCACATATGTTTGCCGTCCCTGTCTTCTCTTTGTTATTTCTCCCTTTCCTGAGTCTAGTACCTGCTTTTTCAGTGTTTCTATCCACATGACAGTATTGTCATTGTGTGGGCACATCCAAAAATCTGCAGGAAGCTTCACTCCCTCAATTTCAAGTACCTGAGGCTCGCTTCTCTCTGCCCTTATGGTTTCACCCCCTGCACAGGTAATATGAATCGCTTCACCAATCATGGGAAAGGGTAGATCAGTTACCAACACTACTGACCCTGTGTCCACTGACATGTTACATTGCCAGTTCTCCAATAAATCTTTCATCTACATCCGGGGGTGACCACTACTGGCAATGGAGGCTGTTGTCAGCCATTTCTCTGACCTGGACACCAGCCTCACCAGCTCTATGATCTGGTCAGCAGTCCAACTGGACAGAGAGGTGCTGCTCAGCTTTCTGCCTAACTTATTGGATGACGCTCACACCTTCCTTTCCTTTTTAGGACAGTGCCTCCAACCATAGCCTGAGAACCCTTTACCCTTTTATGTCTATTCCAGTACCTCCTCGCTAGCTGCCCCAGTTGCCGGCACACAAAGCATGTCCTCTGTGTCTTCACAACAGCTACATCCACTTCACAACTTCTCTTCCCTTCCTCGTTTCTAGCTCCATGGTCCATGACACTATCATAGGGCAGGTTGATCCCCTGCTATCCCCAAATCCAAAACTTCTGAATGGGCTGAGCTCAGGTCTTACTTCAACATTTTCAGGAAGACTAGATCACCCCTCCCTGGATTGTCCAGCCATGAGCACTCCTCATGTGCTTGATATTTACATTCTGCATAATCTATGGCAGGTTCTTAAGCTTTCATTATCAGTTCACAGTTACTCTCACCTCTCCCAATCACTGCCTCACTTCCCCCTTAAAGCAGTGATATCTTTCCTTGTTCCTGGCATTCACTCCACTTGCCCAGGTACTATCCTTCATTTCCTAGCTAATACCATCCCACACATTCTTAGCTTTTTCTAACACATGTTATCTCTGTGGTGCCTTTGGTGAATTTCCATCATTTCTTTGAGCTTGCACCAGAATTCTGAATTCCAACAAGAAAATTTAAGTGAGGGCAACTCAGACAAAATGCTCTGCTTCTCTGCAGGGCAGAAGGGCTTGTGAACAGTAGTAATCAGGGTCAAGGGCAGGCTGGGGTCATCAGGACTCTCAACCTGTCATTTTCTGACCTCAATGGGTGCCATTCTGACAGATATACTTGAGTATAACCTCAAACATTTCCATAAGTCCCATATTAAGAAAAATATAAGAGGTGGATTAAAAATTAAACAGTACAGAATTAAAACCACAGAGTACATACTCTACAGTCTTCCACTTATGTGCTGCCGAACTCCTGATGCTTGTTGTATTCTCTTTTATATAAAAGTATGTTACCCCCCCCCAAAGTTTCAAACATTCTTAAAGCACATAACACACTTATAAACAAGTACACTATTATACAGTTGCCCTGAATGGGTATACACGCTCCCCTCTCGCATTGCGAATGGTCAGTAACCATTTTGTAACTGATGGTTCTGTCACACCAAGCTACCCAAAACTCTCTGATAGCTGGTTCCTTACACAAACACGCAACTTTACTGTGCCTCTAAAAAGTATTCACACCCTTCAGCCCCGGAAGTTTTCATGTTTTATTGTTTTACAATATTGAATCACAGTGGATTTAATTTGGCTTTTTCGACACTGATCAAAAGAAAAATACTCTTTCATGTCAAAGTGAAAATAGCTCTCTACAACATAATCTAAATTAATTATAAATATAAAACACAAAATTATTGATTGCATAAGTATTCACACTCTTCAAGTCAGTATTTAGTAGATGAACCTTTGGCAGCAATTACAGCCTTGAGTCTGTGTGGATAAGTCTCTTTCAGCTTTACACATCTGGATACTACAATTTTTCCTTATTCTTATTTGCAAACTGCTCAAGCTCTGTCATATTGCATGGGGATTGTGAATGAACATCCTTTTTCAAGCCCAGCCACAAATTCTCAATTGGAATGAGGTCTAGATTCTGACTTGGCCACTCCAGGACATTAACTTTGTTGTTTTTTAAGCCATTCATGTGTAGCTTTGGCTTTACGCTTTGGGTCATTGTTTTACTGGAAAACAAATCTTCCAATTTGCAGTTCTCTTGCAGACAGCATCAGGTATTCCTCCAGGAATGTATTTTGCTGTATTCATTTTACCTTCTACCTTCACAAGCCTTCCAGGGCCTGCTGCAGTGAAACATCCCCACAGTATGGTGCAGTCACCACCATGCATCATGGTAGGAATGGTGTTTTTTGATGAAGTGCGGTGTTTGGCTTACATCAGACATAGTGTTTAGTCTGATGTCCAAAAAGCTCAATTTTGGTATTTAATTAGAATCTCAATTAGAATCTTCTTCCAGCTGACTTCAGAGTCTCACACATGCCTTCTGGCAAACTCGACCCAGGATTTCATGTGAGTTTTTCAAAGGTTTCGAAGGTACATCCAATGTCAGAGAAATGCATACAATATACATCCTGAACTGGTTTTTCTTCGCAACCATCCACAAAAACAGAGGAGTACCCCAAAGGATGAACGACAGTTAAATGTTAGAACCCCAAAGTTCCCCCCAGCTCCCCTCCCTCCCACGCGTAAGTGGCAGCGAGCAACAATCCCCCCTCCCCCCACTGGCAAAAAAAACAGTGGTTTTCTCTTTGCTACTCTCCCATAAAGCTGCAACTTGTGAAGCACCCGGGCAACAGTTGTGTCTCAGCCACTGAAGCTTGTAACTCTCCCAGAGCTGTCATGGGTCTCTGGTAGCCTCCCTGACTTGCCCCTGCTTGCACAGTCACTCAGCTTTTGAGGCTGGCTGCTCTAGGCAAATTTACAGCTGTGTCTTATTCTTTCCATTTCTCAATGATTGACTTAACTACACTCCAAGGGATATTCAGTAACTTGGAATTTTTTCTTGTATCCAACTCGTGACCTGTGCTTTTCAATAACCTTTTTGTAGAGTTGCTTGTAGTGATTTTTTTTTTGTCTTCGTAGTGTAGTTTTGTTGGGATACTGACTCACCGGCAGTTGGACCTTCCAGCTACAGGTGTATTTTTACTATAATCAATTGAAACGCCTTGAATGCACACAGGTAGTCTCCATTTAACTAATTATGTGACTTCTAAATCCAATTGGCTGCACCAGTGATGATTTGGTGTGTCATATTAAGGGGGGAGGGGTAAACACTTATGCAATCAATAATTTTGTGTTTTATATTTGTAATTAATTTAGATCACTTTGTAAAGATCTGTTTTCACTTGGACATGAAAGAATCTTTTTCTAAACACAGGACAACATAAGGAGAACTCTGTAAAACACAGGACAACATAAGGAGAACTCTGCACATATTAGAACAGGTTAATAAGAACGAGACAGAGACAATGGTAGTAGGATTGGACGCGAGAAAGCTTTTGATTCGGTTAGTTGGGCATTCCTATACAGAGTGTTAGGAAGATTCGGCTTTCAAGAAAGGTTTATTAAAGTAATTCAGACTCTATATGACAGCCCTACAGCCCGAATTAAGATAAATGGGGACCTCTCTGACTCCTTCATTTTAGAGAGAGGCACTAGACAGGGATGCCCAATTTCTCCTCTCCTTTTTGCGCTATATATTGAACCACTTGCTCAACTAATAAGACAGAGCGAAATCGTAAAAGGTATCAAGGTGGCAGGGATTGAACAGAAAGTGGCGTTATTCGCAGATGATGTTTTGGTCTATCTGAGTGAACCAGAAAAATCATTTATAGGATTGTTTACACTGTTGGATGACTTTGGGAAAATATCAGGTTATAAAATAAATGTAAAGAAAACGCAGGTTATGTCCCTAAATTATACACCATCCAAAAAATAGCAGGATACATACGATCTTAAGTGGGAAGTTAAATCATTAAAATATTTAGGAATAACCCTGCCGAAGGATCTTTCAACACTGTCACAGGTAAATTATGGGCCATTAATCTCAGAGATAAAAGCAGATATGCATAGATGGAATCTTATCCCCTTTTTAAGTTTAAATTCAAGGATAAATTTTATAAAAATGAATATTCTTCCTCGGTTATTATATCTTTTCTGTACTTTACCAGTGGAGGTGGATGATAATCAATTCAGGGAATGGGACAAATGGATTTCCCGCTTCATTTGGCAAGGAAGGAAACCTAGAATTCGATATAACACCTTACAGTTAGGGAAGGAAAGAGGAGGTATGGTTCTTCCTTGCCTGAGAAATTATTTTTATGCCTCACAGATAACCCCTCTGTTATATTGGTGTAATAGGGAATATAAGGCTAGATGGAAGGAAATAGAATTTGGATTAGTTGACAGTTTTCCTCTTCAGGCCTCAATAGCTGACAAAGGATTGATGGCCCAGTTGGAAAAATTTAATAATGCTTGGATAAATCTTACATTAAAAGTATGGCAGAAGGTGGTTAATTCATGTGGAATTAATAACATGCTAAAACTCTTTAGATGGTATGCATATGATATCGAATTCCTTCCCAACAGAGGAGATAAAAGATTTGAGCTATGGATAAAGAAAGGTCTTACAACCTACCTCTCATTTATAGATAAAAGAGTATTACAAAGTTTCCAAATCCTGCAGGACAAACATGGCCTAGAACATAATGACTTTTTTAGGTACCTTCAAATACGAAACTATGTTAACCAGAGTTGTAGATATACAGACCTATCAACAGTAGAATTAGAATTTTTCAAGATTCTGAATTCGGCTTGCAGTTCAATACCTAGTAAATCAGTTTCTCGCCTATATAATGCACTCTCCCATGCTAAAAATGTAAATACACTGTATATTAAAGAGAAGTGGGAGAAAGAAGCGGGGTTGGTACTTTCAGAGGAGGCTTGGGGGAAAATCTGCAGCTTTCAATGGTCCTCGACTAATTCTTTGACTTGGAGAGAACATTGTTGGAAAAACATTATAAGGTACTTCAAGACCCCATATCAGGAAAAATATAAAGATACAAATGTGATGTGTTGGAGAAGGTGCGGCTCCAAGGAGGCAAATCATTTTCATATTTTCTGGGATTGCCCTAAATTAAGTCTATTTTGGGAAGGTATTCATAGAACATTAGTTAAGGTACTTAGGTCCCAGATACCTCTGAACTTTGAGATGCTCTATTTGGGGCATGTATTGTTCCTTGAACAGAAGGAAGATATAAAGTTGCTGCAGGCCCTCTTAGCGGCAAGTAAGAAATCAATCACTAGAAAATGGCTAAATCCAATACCACCTACATTAGAAGATTGGTACGAAATTATCTTGGAAATATTTAAAATGGAAAAGTTGACTTACTCCCTGAGAACTCAAAAAGAAACATTTTATCAAATCTGGAATAAATGAATTGAATATATAACCCCAATGCGAGCAGACTTTAGATGACTCTCCTAATGATTTATATTGCTCTTCTCATCAACACAGTAATATTGCTAACGTAAGCACCCCTAGTCTAAATGTTTGTTTTTTTTTGGAAAATAGAGAATTAACACAAGTAAAGGGAAAGATTTGGGAAAGGGATAAAAAAAATGAAAAAATTAAGTAAATAAGTACATAGGGATTGGATAATTATGTCTGCGGGCAGGAACAAGCACGAACAAATTGGGATATAAACACCTACAATGGTTGGTATATAGGCTTGTATGCAACATTTTGGACCAGTGGAAATGGTCCAGAAGGGTTGTATGGAAACTATTATTACCATTTTTCTTAACAACTAATTTCATTACTTAGCCTAATAGTTTAGATTTACCACAGTACATAATTATCTATTTAAATGTTTATTTTCCTTTTATATCATCTCAATGTGTACTTAAGAATGTATAAATAATTGTAGTTTTATACATATAAAAAAATGGAAAAGGTTATATGTGTGAAAAAAGTACATGATAATTGTGAATTCCTTATCCAAATAAAAATAAAATTAAAAATAAAAGAAAGAATCTTTTTCTGTTGATCAGTGTCAAAATAAAAACAAATTAAATCACTGCGATTCAATGTTGTAAGACAATAAAACATGAAAACTTCCAAGGGGAAAGTGCTTGTACTTTTTCTAGGCACTGTATGTCAACCAGTCAGCTCCTCACCATGTTATTTGAGACTTCATGATGCCATGGTTATTGACCTGAAAAAATATCTTAAAAATATGTGCCTTTCTTAAAAATATTCACCCCTTGGACTGTTTAAGTCACTGCCACACAGCAGGTCATAAAGGTATCCTGAATGTTGTGGATACCTTATATCAAGCCCCTAAATATTGTGACTGTGATTGAAGTCACCAGAGAAACACGGAATCTGGTGATATAGAAATCTTTACTCATTACAACAAGCAGGCATTCCTCTGGAGACACCGTCAGTAGAGTTTCACAATTTTAATGATACCATGACATCATTTACTTCAATATTGTGGATTGACAATGTTTCCTTTCAGTTATATGTTGACAGTAAGAAACACCTCTGAATGTTCAAATGCCTCTGCTGGGACAAACTAAATGTATAAAAGCTTCTGAAGACAGAGAGCAAGACATCCAAATTTATTGTTGACAGGGATGTTCTGATTACACAAATATCCTGAGCACACAGAAAAAACTATAGGACTTAAGACATAGGAACAGAAATATTGATTTCCTAAACACAAAATAATCTGCAGATACTGGGATCAAACCAACACTCACAACACGCTGGAGGAACTCAGCAGGTCGGGCAGCATCAGTGGAAACGATGAGTCGAAGTTTCGGGCCGGAACCCTTCGTCAGGACTGTAGAGGGAAGGAGCAGAAGCCCTATAAAGAAGGTGGGGGGAGGGTGGGAAGGAGAAGGCTGGTAGGTTCCAGGTGAGAAACCAGTAAGGGGAAAGATAAAGGGGTGGGGGAGGGGAAGCAGGGAGGTGATAGGCAGGAAAGGTGAAGAAGGAATAGGGGAAAATACAATGGGTAGTAGAAGGAGGCGGAACCATTAGGGAGGTGATAGGCAGCAGGGGGAGGGGGCAGAGTGAAATAGGGATAGAGGAAGGGAGGGGGAGGGAACTACCGGAAGTTGGAGAATTCTATGTTCATACCAAGGGGTTGGAGACTACCTAGACGATATATGAGGTGTTGTTCCTCCAACCTGAGTTTAGCCTCATCATGGCAGTAGAGGAGGCCTCTTCTACTGCCATGATGAGGCTAAACTCAGGTTGGAGGAGCAGCTCCTCATATACTGTCTAGGTAGTCTCCAGCCCCTTGGTATTAACATAGAATTCTCCAGCTTCCAGTAATTCCCTCCCCCTCCCTTCCTCTATCCCTATTTCACTCTACCCCCTCCCCCAGCTGCCTATCACCTCCCTCATGGTTCCGCCTCCTTCTACTGCCCATTGTGTTTTCCCCTATTCCTTCTTCACCTTTCCTGCCTATCACCTCCCTGCTTCCCCTCCCCCACCCCTTTATCTTTCCCCTTACTGGTTTTTCACCTGGAACCTACCAGCCTTCTCCTTACCACCCTCCCCCCACCTTCTTTATAGGGCTTCTGCTCCTTCCCTCTACAGTCCTGACGAAGGGTTCCGGCCCGAAACTTCGACTCATCGTTTCCACTGATGCTGCCTGACCTGCTGAGTTCCTCCAGCATATTGATTTCCCATACCTGTGGCCATGCTTGATATGCTAAGTCTGACATCAGTATGGTCTACCAGCCTGAACTCAAGCCACAATGGTGCAAATAACTTAGCATATGTTGCCTGGTTTGATGCAGGCCAATTAGTACAACCCCATTGTCTTAACATTTGGCTGTTGCACAGGCGAACTCCTCATTATCACCATTTTGCAAAACATATCTCTTATCTGTGGGCCAGCTAGTGCTTCACAGACACTGCAAAGGCATGCTTTTAATTTCAATTTACTATTTTCAATTTACAATCCACATTAAGAACTGAAAACTGGCTCTTGCTTGAATTAATATCTGCTATTTTCACATAACTCCAGAATACTCCTTAACAGGGAAAAATTCATACAGCCTCAGAGCATTGAGCAAAACATAAAATCAATTAAAGATTCAAAGTATGTATGCAGTATACAACCTTGAGATGCATCTTCCCCCAGCCAGACATAAAACAAAGAAGCACCATGGAACCCATTCAAAGAAAACATCAAACACCCAACATGCAATAAAAGAACAAATCACACAAATGACAAAAATCACAGAATATAAAGCATAAAGAATATACATCACAGATGCTTGAGTTATTGAAACAATCTGGAAATGTTCAGTTTATTTTAGTTCAATTCCATTTATCACTGTATCATACATTGACTTGCAGGCCACCGAGCCAGTCCACCTCGATCAAAATCGCACAAAATAGCAGTAAAAAAGGAGTAACCGGAAACATATCATCATATGAACAACAGAGTCCAATCCACAAACCATGTTGATTAAGCTTCGCCCAGACCCAAGACTCTGATGGCAGAGAGCTATAGGTCAAGAGACCGGTCAAACACAGGCACCTTCCTGTGGGAGCAGCGAGTGAGAGGGAGAGAAAGATTGGTCAAATGCAGGCAGATGGCACACAATGCCCGCTCAGCTTCCACTCCCATCCGCGTTGATTTCAATCTTGATCAAGACAAGTCAAACCATGTTAATTGTCATTTAACTATAGACATGTATACCGTCAAATGAAACAATGTTTCTCTGGACCAAGGTATAAAGCACACTAGTACACATAACACGCAATAATTTAGGAAAGTAAAAATTAATCATAAATAAACAAAATAATGCGCGCAAATTAAATATTGTAGGATACAGAACAACTTAACCAGTGACACTTCAAACGCAATGCAGCAGGGAGTCCGGTTGGCTAGTGGCCTGAGGGAAGAAGCTGTTTCCCATCCTCATCATACTTGTCTTCATGCATTGGAGTCTCCTGCTTGATGGTAGAAAGTCAAAGAGGATATTGGATGGATGGGTGGGATCTTTGATAATACTAAGGGCCCTCTGTATGCAGCGCTCCTGATACATGTTCTCAAAGGGTGGTAGGGAGATCTCTATGATCCTCTTAGCCATTATCACAGTCCGATGCTCTGCTGCTTCCAAACCAGATGGAGATGCAACTTGTCGTGATGCTCTCTATGGTGCTCCTGTAAAATCCAGTTAAAGTTGTGGGGGGAAGGGACTCACTCACCTCAATCTCCTCAGGAAGTGGAGGCACTACCGTGCTTTCTAATTCAGGGAGGTGATATTGAGGGACCAGGTGAGGTCATCTGTGATGTGAACTTCCAGGACTTTGGTATACTTAACTCTCTCTATGGAGGAGCCATGTGCATGCAGAAGGGAATAGTTCATTTGCATCTTCCTAAAACCTACAATTATTTCCTCGGTCTTCCCCATGTTCAGACTTCGGTCGTTCTCACACCAGTCCACCAGCTGCTACTCTTCCTCTCTGTACTCCAACGTATCATTATTGTTGATGAGACCAACTACTATTGTGTTACTCACAAACTTGATGATATGGTTTGAGCTGAATCCTGTGACTCGGTGATGAATTAACAGTGTGAACAACAGCAGACTGAGCACATGGCCTTGAGGAGCACCAGTGCCCAGCATAACGGGACTAGAGACGCTGACCATGGAGCCTTCCTGTTAAAAAGTCCAGGATCCAGTTACAGAGGTACATATTGAGAGCCAACAAGGGCAGTTTCCCTTCCAGTTTCTGGGGCATAACAGTGTTAAATGTCATATCGAGATCTATAAACAGCAGCCTGGCAGATGAGACCCCATTTTCCAGGGGAACAGGACAGAGTGGAGGGCAGAGGCAATGGCATCATCAGTGAATCAATCTGAGCGATAAATAAACTTCAAAGGGTAGCTGGGAGAAAGGCCTTAATGTGCACCATGACCAGACGCTCAAAGCATTTCATAGTTGTTGATGTTAGTAACACCGTTTAATAGTCATTTAGATAGGTTTACTGTCACCTTCTTTGGCACTGGAATAATGGATGCCACCTTGAAAACCGAGGGGACAACAGACTGTTCCAGAAAGGTGTTGAATATGTCCGTCAGCATCTCGGCCAGCTGGGCTGCGCAGTCTTTCAGAACCCAACCTGGTATATTATGGGGCCCTGCAGCTTCACGTGGGTTGACCAGGGTCCTCCTACCTCAACTTCAGCCAGATAGCGTGTCTGCTCCCCTGGGGAGGGATGGTTGCCTTCCTCACCAGCACTTTGTTCTGTGCATCAAACAGGGCATAAAAATCATGCTGCTTCTCGGGGAGGTGGGGGCATCCTGGAATCTGATGCACTGGGTAGAGTTGTAGTCTGTAATCATCTGAATTCCTTGCCACCTGTGCCTCGTGTCTCTGGTATCACAGAAGAGGTTATATATTCTCTGATAATTCTCTTGTTTTTCCTTCCTGTTGAAGTGGGAAAGCACAGTTCTTGCTTCCCTGAGACCTGTTACTGTCCCCAATCTAGAGGTAGCATCACAACCCCTCAGCTGCACACAGACCTCCGTAGTAGGCCACGGCTTCTGATTTGCCCTCACACAGGTACACTTCTCTTTGTAGCTGGTCACAGAATGCCCATATTCCTCGGTATTAACGAGGTTACCAAAGGCAGCAGCCTCCCTGAACGTTCTCCAGTTCATGTTTTCAGCTGAGCTTTTTGCCACTTGTGGAGCTGGTTTGGTCTGTTTGATCAGCGGTTTGTATACTGGAACTAGAATAACAGGTAAGTGATCTGAGAGACCACTGTGGGATCAATGGACTGCTTTATATGCACCTAGTATGTTAGTATAAAACAGGTCAAGTGTATTTTCAGGTCTGGTTTCCAAAACCAACATTCTGGTGGAACTTAGGTTGGACTGTGTTTAGATTTGCATGGTTAAAATCACTAGCAACAATGAAGATACCATCAGGGTGTTTGTTTTGAAAATCATTGAGGGTTTTGTAAAGCTCACTCAGTGCCTTGCTGGCATTAACAGGAGGGGGATATATACAGCTACCAGCAAAATTATAGTGATCTCCCTCAGTATATAAAACAGTCTGCACTTCACTAAAATGAACTCAATCATTGGTGAACAGTGGAATGTCACTGCTAAAGTGTCTGTACACTAGTTATGTAAACACAGATACCACCACTGCAGGTCTTGCCTGAGATCGCTGGAATCCTGTAGGGCTGAAATGTGGAAAAACTCTCCAGGTGTGTAGCTGCATCTGGGATGGTGACCTGAAGCCACATTTCCATGGTAATGAGAACACAGTTGTTACTTCAGTTGCTCAATGGTTTAATTGATGAGGTTGCTGAGAAATGGCGTAGATCATGGATTTGTGCTCCTTCTGCAGGCTTCTTGGTCTCCAGGTCGCATACACCGCTTGAAGCCTCACCGAACTCCCGTGGAGACAGCGAAGCACCAGATGACTCAATTGTCCTGAAAGCACACCATCAAAATGCAATTCAGGCCTTCTAATAGTAGCAGAAACATACTTGAAGGAAGAAGTAAAAGAAGTGAAAGAAGTATTTTTTTGTGAATTGTATCAAGGATGTTGCCTTGGGTCGCATCGTTCACTGTTACCATCTTCTTCATCAGTTAATATGTTGAACTAGTACTGAGTTCCAACCTACTCGAACTTCATTTGTTAATCTGACAGTATGGAAACCATTCAAAAAAGTGAGGGTAAAAACCAAATGGAAATGCAATGGGTTAAAGTACCCTTGAACCTGATTTCAAAACCAACCCAGACTCTTGAATAAAAGCATGTCTATATATTGGATGTAAGTTCCTTATGAGAAATAGGTTTATAATAAATGTGTATTCAAGCTTTTCCAATAATATCTCTCTAACAGGAAAATTTAACTATATGAAATTTTAATAGCTAAAACATTATTCATCATTCTGGGCTGATTCACAATGGAAATAGTTTTGAGGCAGTTTCAATTTCATCCAAAAAGGTGCAATTTACGCAAAGTAATTTACATTATTTGTCAGAGATTAAAAATTCAACCTGCTCTTTAGGTTAGCTGAGAATGGAGATTACAGGATACAGAAAATGTGGAAGGCTATTTGACATTGTCTGGATGATCCTGCCCAAAAACTCTGTAGGATTTCTATCCCATTATGAAATCAAATGTTTACTCCACAAAGACCTTGTCTTCAAAATCACACTCCACAATCATATGCACATATTGAACATTTTTCAGCTAAGGGGAACATTCTAGCCATGGTAGTGGCACACTCCTACAGTAAGTGTGGATGAGGCTGGAGATGCCCTTAATGTGATATCTAATTAATCTGTTATTCAAAAAACTGAAAAAATTGAGGTTTGGGATGAAATCAAGGATGGATGTCTATGACAATTCACAAGAGTTAGAAATTCTTGCTTCCAATGTGCAAGGATTTGAGGAGACCACATGCAGTTTTGGTTTACTTAGTATTGAAAGAATACATTGTAGCAAAAATTTGCAATTTTAGGTCCTGGGATAAGGCAGATGTCCTAATAACAAGAATGGAGAGCGATGGATCTATGCACCTTGGAGTTCAGAAGAATGAAAATGAACTCATTGAAAAATACTGTATAAGACTAGGAGTTATCTTAATGGGTTAAATGCTATAAGGATACATATCATTGAGTATATTCAGAGAGTAAGTGATCTACCTCTTAAGAATGAAATTAGAAAATATTTTCTTCTGATGTAAGATGTAAACACATCTTAACCATCCCCCTCTCTCTGCTCTTTGCAGGGATTGCTCTCTCTGTGATTCCAGTGTCCATTCATTCCTCTGCACTGATCTCCCACTTAGCAGTTACCACTGCATGCAGGAGAAGGGCTATATCTGCCCATACACTTCTTCCCTTACTTCCATTCAGGGCCCCAAAGAGCCCTTCCAGGTGAGGCAACACTTCACCTGCAGATCTGTCAAGGGCATCTGTGGTATCCTGTGCACCCGATATGGTCTTCTATGCATTGGTGAAACCCAAAATAAATTAGGAGACTGCTTTGTCAAGTGCCTTTGCCCCATCCACAACCAGCAGGATTTCCCGGTGGCCAAATATTTTAATTCTAATTCCCATTCCAATTCTAACATGGTCAACTCTACTGCCATGATGAGGCCAGTCTCAGTTTGGAGGAGCAACACCTCATTTTTGTCTGGGTAGCTTTCAAGCTGATGACATGAACATTAGTTCTCTAACTTCCTGTAATTTCTCCCCACTGCCCCTTCTCTCTCCTTCCAATCCCCATTCTGTCTCCTCCTCTTGAATATTCTCTTTTCCTCACCTGCCTGTTACCTCCCTCTGATTCTCTTCTGCCTTCCCTTTCTCCATTGGTTCACTCTCCTCTCCAATCAGATTCTTCCTTCTTCCGTACTTCACCTTTTCCACCTATCACCTCCCGGCTTCTCACTTCATCCCGCTTACCTGGCTTTACTTACAACCTTCTAGTTTGTACTCCCCCATCTCTTATTCAAGCTTCTTCACCCTTCCTTTCTAGTCCTGATGAAGGATCTCAGCCCGAAACATCAACGTTTTATTCATTTACGTAGATGCTGCCTGACCTGCTGAGTTCCTCCAGCATTTGTGTCTGTTTTTTTCTCATTTCCAGATTCTGCAGAATCTCCTGTTTAAATACTTTCTTCTGTTTAATGGTTGTGAACCATTGGTAGACTCTGCCCAAAGAGCTGTAGATGTTGAGTTGTTATAAATTCAATGTTGAGATAGATTTCTGGGCTACTAGGGATTCAAGGAATCAGACAGAAAATTAGAATTGATGCCAAAGATCTGATAAACAGGATGGCAGTCCAAACCAAAGGCTGCCTGCTGGTCCTGTTTCTATTTTCTGTCGCTCTTGCCATCCTCGGTAGATCTATTTGATTATATCCCTCTTGCAGGCACAAAGCTCTATTGTCTGGCTGAGATGAAACTAGGCAGTTTCAATTCAGTCAGGAATTTCACATATTATTTCCATGTACAGTACAGAAATGCATTTTAGTGGAGGTAGTCATTTAGTTATTTTATGCAGACTTGAGAGCTAAATTAACATCATCTGTACTTCCTTCACTTTCAGATGTTGTTTTTCTGTCTCAGCTCAGGAACAGGCTAATACTTTTGCATATGCTTCTTATTTTTATTATCAAATTAAACATTATTCATAATGAAATATTGAGAAGAATAAACCATGCAATGCCGATTCATTCTTTACAAACACTGTCAATGCTTTCCGTACTATTCAATTACATTCCCACACATCAACAGCACTATTGCTACTCATGAGGCACAGGGGTGGTATAATACTGCAAGAATTGAGGGGTGTCTGACCCCTCCCTCTCCAATAGCAGAAGAACCCCACTGTGGTCCTTTCTTCTCTTCCTCTTCCAGCAGCATAATGCATTCCTCAATTTGAACCCACTCTGGAGTTCTTTGTTACCAGCTTCACATATGTGGTGTTCCTCCATGTTCAAAACCATTACTTTGCTTTTGTCTTGTCTATTCATTGATAGTTGCTATTTTTGTCCTCTTCGGTGGGTACTTCTGGGGCGCCATCAAGAAGGTGACTCATGTGAGCAGCTCTGATGGGAACCATCAAGTATTCCCGTTTTAGACTGCTACAGCTGAAAACCACAGCTACATCTATGCGGTTAGCAGCATCATTTTAAGGCGATTTAAAAAATCTATTGCGAATCAAAGTCAATGAAACTCGAACAGACTCTGGTCGCTGGCACAGTTAAGACAGCAGAAGAGAGGATGCTGTTCACTTAAGAAAGCATGGCGTTCGTCTCCCAGTATCAAACATTTTGCTGGCAAACGTACAATCTCTGGGAAATAAAATCAAAGATCTCGGAGCGAGATTGCTGCACTAGAGGGACATTAGAGAATGTTGTGTCTTTTTGTTTCATGGAATTTTTGATGACCTCTGCCATTCTGGATGCAATGATACAGCTTGATAGTCTCTCAATTCACTGTCAAGAGAAGACTGCTGTGTCCTTCAAAGGCAAAGGAGTAGGAATATCAACTTCTTGTGGTGTACAAAAGTTGTGGTGCTGTCCCATTCCTGCTCACCCAACCTGGAGCATCTCACGATTAAGTGGAAGCCATTTTATCTGCTGTGGTGATATCACGTATAATGATGTGCCAGTACATGATTGGACAGAACACTCAGTATGCGAAGGATTGCCAGAATGTTCCAGCGTGTGGCAGGGTTAAGATGTGTTTGTTTGTTACTGTAAATAAAAGTTCTCTAATTCTTCCAGAATATGATTCTTTACTGTTAACCCACCGTATGTTTAAACAGAAGTAACATAACATGGTGTCAGAAGTGGTTCTGGAAGAATAATACAGGAGAATCAAGAATCAAGAATCAAAGATATTTGGAAAAAAAAGAGAAGAAAAAAGTTTGAACTGTAAATGGTAAAATGGAAGGTTTACAACCCCGACCAAAACTTCATCTGACTGGCAATGTAGCTGAGAATTGGAGGATATTCAAGCAACAGTTTGAACTGTACTTATCAGCGATCAATTATGAAGAAAAATCGGAAAAAACCAAAGCTGTGCTTTTGCTCCATGTAATCGGAAATAATGCAGTAGACGTATATAATAATTTTGTCTTTGAAGATGGAGATAATTTTAATTTAAAGTCAATAATGGACAGATTTGAAGTATTTTGTATACCTAAGCGTAATTTAACATATGAGTGATATAACTTCTTCATATGTGCGCAGAGAGCCACTGAAGCAATTGATCAGTATGTTACTGAGTTAAGAAAACGTAGTAGAACATGCGAGTTTGGATTGCTCATGGACTTTCTCATTAAAGATAGACTTGTTTGTGGCATTCGAGAAATTGCTCTGAGAGAAAGGCTGTTGAGAGAGCAAGATTTATATTTTGAAAAAGCTTTGGCGCTTTGCAAAGCTTCTGAGACCATGATGTTGCAGGCTGAAGAGCGCTTTGTCGAAAACTGCAATGTGAATGCCGTAAAAAAGCGTGAATACATCAAGAAATATAATAATACATCGACAAAACTGACAGAAAGCAAGACAGCATTGGAAAGAAAAAAGTCATGTGATCGCTGTGCACGGGAACATCGTCCAAATCAGTGTCTCACATATGGCAAAATTTGCAATGGCTGTAGTAAGATTAATCATTTTTCATGCTGTTGTAAAAGTAGAAAGAAGGAAAGTAAAATGAAACAAGTAAATGCTGTGCTTGAAGATGAACGTGAGGAATTTTATATAGAGGTGCTTTGTGAAAAGAAGCAAAGTAAGAATGACTGGACTAACAGTTGCAAGTGAATGAAGACAATATTCTGTTTAAACTTGATACTGGAGCGCAAGTAAATGTTCTTGCAGAATCCGAGTTTAATGCTTTAAAGCCAAGCCCAAAGTTACATCAGACAAATATAATAGTGACTGGGTGTTCAGGTGCAGACATTCCAGTTAAAGGAACATACGTGGCAAAGGTATCACACAAAAATATTCTGCATATGCTTTCATTTGTGTCGTGCCAAAAAAATGTACAGTCAATTCTGGGTTTATCTGCCTGTGAAAGACTTAATTTGGTGAAAAGAATTTTAGTCCTGGATAGCGACACAGAGTCAGAATACAGTGACTTGATGAAAGAGTATGAAGACTCGTTTAAAGGGCTTGGATGTCTTCCAGGAGAGCACTAGATTAAAATTGACAATACAGTGCAACCCGTAATACATCCATGCAGAAAAGTACCTTTTGCATTACGTCATCAACTGAAAACAGAGCTAGACAGAATGCAAAGGCTAGGAGTCATAAAAAAAATTGATGAACCAACTGAATGGGTCAATTCGCTTGTCATTGTTGATAAGAAAAATGGAAAACTGAGGATTTGTTTAGATCCAAGAGACTTGAATCGGGCCATTAAAAGAGAGCATTTCAAATTGCCTACTCGTGAAGAAATTATGTCACAGTTTGCTATTGCAAAGTACTTTAGTAAATTAGATGCATCCTCCGGATTCTGGCAACTCAAACTAGATGAACCGAGTTCAAAATTGTGTACCTTTAACATTCCTTTTGCCAGATATTGCTTTCTTAGTCTCCCTTTTGGAATTGCATCAGCTCCTGAAGTGTACCATAAAACCATTCACATGTTATATGAGAACATTGAGGGCGTAGATACATCCATGGATGATATTATTATTTGGGGATCGACTAAACAGGAGCATGACGCCAGACGCAGACAAGTCTTTGAAGCAACATGCAAGGCTAACCTGAAATTGAATAAAGACAAATGTCAGCTAGGAGTGACTGAACTTACATTTGTGGGTGATATCATCAGCAAAGAGGGTGTGTGTCCTGATCCATTGAAGGTTTCTGCTATTGAGAACATGCCAAGACCGCATGTAAAAAGGATGTTCAGAGGTTTATGGGAATGGTTAACTATATGGGAAAAATTATATCCAATCTCTCGGAACAGCTCGCTCCATTGAGGCAGCTAACAGAAAAGAGAAATGAATGGAACTGGAACCATGGACAGGAAAAGGCATGGCTAAATCTCAAGAAAGTACTCACAAAAGAACCTGTGTTGAAGTTTTATGATGCTGAGAGACCCATCAAAATCTCACGTGATGCATCTCAAGCAGGCTTAGGGGCAGTATTACTCCAAAAACATGATCAGGAATGGCTACCAATGGCATATGCATCTTGTTCATTATCTGATCCAGAAATAAGGTACACCCAAATTGAAAAAGAATTGCTCAGCACTATGTTCGCTTGTGAGAGATTTCATCAGTTTGTGTCGGGACAACCTATTGATGTTGAAACCGACCATAAGCCGTTGATTGCATTGTTTAACAAACCTTTAAGCGACTGTCCTTTGTGAAATCAGCGAATGATGATCAAATTGCAAAGATATGCGTTGAATGTGTCATGCAAACCTGGAAAATTCATGTACACAGCTGACACACTTTCCAGAGCTGTGGATCCAACAACAAAAGACAGTCACAAGAACGTTATTGATGTTCAGGTATTTATTGATTCTATGGTCATAGAAACTGTACCTGTTGCTCCCAAAAAGTTGGAACTGCTGCATCTTGACACAGAGAAGGACAAAATTCTCAGTCAGGTAATACAAGTGGTGTTGGATGGATGGCCAGATAATAGGCATGACTGTACCTCAGTAGTACAAGATTATTGGAACCACAGATCAGAACTGTCTGTTGTGGATGGGATATTGTACAAAGGTAGAAGAATTGTTATACCTAAAAGTCTCCATAAAGAAATGCTTGACAAAATTCATGAAGGCCACCTAGGCATTGAAAAATGTAAGAGAAGGGCACAAGAAGTGATGTTTTGGCCCAGGATGAATCAACAGATTGCAGGATTGGTGTCTTCCTGTCAAATATGCCTTAAATACCAACCTAGCAACCCTAAGGAGCCACTGCATGCACACCAGAATCCTCAGAGACCTTATCAGAAGGTAGGCGTTGATCTTTTTATAACTAAGAACAAAGACTATCTATTAATAACAGATTACTACTCACTGTATCCTGACGTGTGTTGGCTGGGCAGAATGACTGCAGAAAATGTAATTACATGCATGATATCAGTTTTTCAAGACATGGTGTACCTGATGAAGTTTTCACAGACAATGGTCCACGATTCAGTAGTGAATGCATGAAACATTTTGCTCGTGAATGGGGCTTTGTTCAAACAACACCTAGTCCATTTTTCCCTCAGTCTAATGGATTAGTTGAGAAATTGGTAGGAATTGTCAAGAAACTGATGCACAAAGCAAAAGATAGTGGAAGTGATTTCTATTAAAGCCTTGTTAGCCTACCGCAGTACTTCACTTGAATGCGGATTTTCGCCTGCTCAGCTCTTGATGGGACACTGTTTGAGATCCAATCTGCCAATGGATGAGAGCCTTCTGAGAACAGGGGAAGGTGAACAAGTGAAAAGATGGAAAGATGAACATAAAGCAAAGCAGAAAATATACTTTGATAGACGTTCTCGTTCATTCCCTGAACTGCATCAGGGAGATGAAGTGAGGATACAATACAAAATGAACACATGGACACAGAAAGTTACAGTATTTGAAGAAGTACAATCCAAATCATACAAACAGAGGAGGGAGCAGTGGTAAGAAGAAATCGCAAAGACCTCAAGAAAGAGCCAACTTCAGAGATTCAGTTAACTGATGCAGACGAGACAAAACATGTAAATAATAACAAGTCTCTTGAAAAAGTCTCTAAATAAAAATTACCAGCAAATCACTTGTAGAACAAAGAGGAGTCAGCACACCGGACTATTGTTACACCACCATCAAGAGTGCTTACCGAGCCATCCCACGCCCACACTTTGGAAAGTTTGATCACCTGGCTGCACTTCTACTCCCTGAGTACAGGCAGAGACTGAAGCCTGCAGCACCAGCAGTGAGGGGCAAGAAGGTTTGGAGAAGGGAGGCACAGGAACGCTTACAAGATTGTTGTGAATCGGTGGACTGGACTGTATTCAGGGATTCATATTTGAGTCTGAATGAGTATACTACAGCTGTCACTGACTTCATCAAAACTTGTGTGGATGAATGTGTGCCGATGAGAACTCACTGTATATATCCAAATCAAAAGCCATGGATGAACCAGGAGGTTAGGGCTACACAAGAAAACCAGGTACGACTTACAGAGGGCTAGCTCAAGAGCAAATGAACAATTCTGAATGAGCTCGGAGGCAGAATCAGATGCATTTCAACCCTAGCAGGATTTACAGGCCATTACTTCCTGCAAAGCGAAACCTAACATGAATAGCAGTGGTGTTTCACTCCCACATGAGCTCAATGCCTTTTATGCATGGTTTGAAAGGGAGAATAAAATTACAGCTATGAGAATCCCTGCAGAGTCTAGTGATGCTCTGATCTCTATCTCGGAGGCCGAAATCAGAATGTCTTTCAAGAGGATAAGCCCTCGCCAAGGTGACAGACATGGAGAACGTGGTAGGATTCTGAAAACCTGTGCTAACCATCCAGCAGGTGTGTTCAAGGACATTTTCAATCTCTCTTTGCTACAATCGGAAGTTCTCACCTGCTTCAAGAGGGCAACAATCGTACCAATGCCCAAGAAGAGCAGGGCAATCTGCCTTAATGACTATCGTCCAGTGGCACTCACATCTGCTGTGATGAAGTGCTTTGAGAGTTTGGTTATGGCTAGAATTAACTCCCATCTCAGCAATGATCTGGACCATCTGCAATTTGTCTATGACCACAATAGGGCTAATGCAGATGCGATCCCATTGGCTCTGCATGCGGCCTTGGATCACCTGAACAATACCAATACCTCTGTCAGGATGCTGTTTATTGATTAAGCTCAGTGTTTAACACCATCATTCCTGTAGTCCTGATTATAAAGCTCCAAATCCCTCTGCAACTGGATCCTTGAATTCCTAACTGGAAGACCACAATCTGTGCATTTCAGAAATACCATCTCCACCTCACTGACAATCTACATTGACGCACCTCATGGATGCGTGCTTAACCCACGGCTCTGCCCTTTCTACACCCATCACTGTGTGGCTAGGCACAGCGCAAAAGCCATCTATAAATTTGCTGATGACACAACTATTGTTGGCAAAATTTCAGGTGGTGACAAGAGGGTGTACAGGAGTGAGATAAATCAGCTAGTTGGGTGGTGATGCAGCAACAACCTTGCACCCAACATCAGTAAAATTAAGACCAAAGAACTGATTGTGAACCTTGAAAGGGTAAGACAAGGAAACAAACACCAGTCCTTATAGAGGGAGCATAAGTGGAAAGAATGTGCAATTTCAAGTTTCCCAGTGTCAATGTCACTGAGGAACTATCCTGCATCACAAATATCGAAGCAGCTACAAAGAAAGCACAACAATGGCTATATTTAACGTAGAACATAGAAACCTACAGCACATTGTCATAGTCATAGTCATACTTTATTGATCCCGGGGGAAATTGGTTTTCGTTACAGTTGCACCATAAATAATAAATAGTAATAGTAATATTACTATTAGTAAATAATAAATAGTAATAGTCATAGAAATAATAAATAGTAATAGAATAAATAGTTAAATAATAATATGTAAATTATGCCGGATACAGGCCCTTCAGCCCACAATGTTGTGCCGACCATGTAACCTACTCTAGAGACTGGCTAGAATTTCCCTAGTGCATAGCCCTCTAATTTTCTCAGCTCCATGTACCTTTCTAAGAGGCTCTTAAAAAATTCTTATTGTATCTGCTTCCACCACTGTCGCCAGCAGCCCATTCCACGTACTGACCACTCTGCATAAACGCCTTACTCCTGACATCTCCTCTGTACCTACTTCCAAGCACCTTAAAACGATGCCCCCTCATGATAACCATTTCAACCCTGGGAAAAAGCCTCTGATTGTCCACATGATCAATGCCCTTCATCATCTTATACACCTCTATCAGGTCACCTCTCATCCTCCGTCGCTCCAAGGAGAAAAGGCCAAGTCCACACAACTATTTGCATTAGGTACGCTCTCCAATCCAGGCAACATCCTTGTAAATCTCCTCTGCACATCCTTGTAAATCGCTATAATATCCACATCCTTCCTGTAGTGAGGTGACCAGAGCTGAAAACAGTACTCCAAGTAGGGTCTGACCAAGGTCTTGTATAGCTGTAACATTACCTCATGGCTCTTGAACTCAATCCCACAGCTGACGAATACACTTTACAACTTCTTAACAACACTGTCAACCTGCGCAGCAGCTTTGAGTGCCCTATCAACGCAGACCCCAAGATTCTCTTAGATCCTCCACACTACCAAGATCCTTACCATTTATATTACATTCTGTCTTCAAATTGGACCTACCAAAATGAACCACTTCACACTTATCTGAGTTGAAGTCCATCTGCCACTTCTCAGCTCAGTTCTGCATCCTATCCATGTCCCGCTGTAACCTCTGAAAACCCTCCAGCCTATCCACAACATCCCAACCTTTGTGTCATCAGCAAACTTACTAACCTACCCTTCTACTTCTTCATCCAGGTCATCTATAAAAATCACAAAGAGGAGGTGTCCCAGAACAGATCCCTGCGGAACATCACTGCTCACCGACCTCCATGCAGAATACGAACCATCTACAACCACCTTTTGCCTTCTGTGGGCAAGCCAATTCTGGATCCACAAAGCAAGGTCCCCTTGGATCTCATGCCTCCTTACTTTCTGAAGGAGCCTTGCATGGGAACCTTATCAAATGCCTTACTGAAATCCATATGCACTACATCCACTGCTCTACCTTCATCAGTGTGTTTTATTACATCCTCAAAGAATTCAATTAGGGTCGTAAGGCCCGACTCGCCCTTGACAAAGCCACGCTGACTATCCCTAATCAGATTATATCTCTCCAAATGCTGATAAATCCAGCCTCTCAGGATCTTCTCCAACAATTTGCCCACCACTGAAGTCAGACTCACTGGTCTATAATTCACTGAGTTAGCTCTACTCCCTTTCTTGAACAAGGGAACAACATTTGCAACCCTCCAGTCCTCCAGTACTTCCACTGTCCATATTGATGATGCAAAGATCATTGCAAGAGGCTCAGCAATCTCCTCCCTTGCTTCCCACAGTAGCCTGGGGTATATCTCATTCAGTCTCAGTGACATATCTAACTTAATGCTTTTCAAAAGCTCCAGCACATCCTCTTTCTTAATGTCTTCATGCTCAAGCATTACAGTCCACTGTAAGTCATCCCCACAATTGCCAAGCTCTTCTTCCCTGGTGAATACAGAAGCAAAGTATTCATTAAGTACCTCCGCTACCTCTTCCGAATCCATGCACACACTTCCACTATTGCACCTGATTGGTCCTATTCTCGGACGGCTCTTCCTCTTGCTCGTCACATATTTGTACAATGCCTTGGGATTTTCCTCAATCCTACTCACCAAGGCCTTCTCATGGCTCCTCCTAGCTCTCCTAATTCCATTCGTAAACTCCTTCCTAGCAACCTTGTAATTTTCTGGAGCTCTAACTGCACCTAGTTTCTTGAACCTTTTTTCAGCTTTTCTTTTCTTCTTAACTAGATTTTCTATATACTTTGTACACCATGGTTCTTTAACTCTATCATCCTATCCCTGCCTCAATGGAATATACCTATGCAGAACTCCATGCAAATATTCCCTGAACATTTGCTGCATTTCTGCCGTGCATTTCCCTGAGAACATCTGCTCCTAAATTATGCTCCCAAGTTCCTGGCTAATAGCATCATATTTCTCCCTACCCCAATTAAATGTTTTCCCAAATTGTCTGCTCCCATCCCTCTCCAGCGCTATGGTGAAGCAGATAGAGTTGTGATCACTACCTCCAAAATGCTCTCCCACCGAGAGATCTGACACCTGACCAGGTTCATTTCCCAATCCCACATCAAGTACAGCCTCTCCTCACATATTGTGTCAGGAAACCTTCCTGAACACAACTAGCAAACTCCACCCCATCTAAGCCCCTTGTGCTAAGGAGATGCCAATCAATATTAGGAAAGTTAAAATCTCCCATCACAACAACTCTACTATTATTGCACTGTTCCAGAATCTGTCTCCCTATCTGCTCCTCGATATCCCTGTTTTACAACTGGGGGTCTATAGAAAACACCTAGTAGAGTCATTGCCCCTTTCCTGTTTCTGACTTCCACCCACACTGACTCAGTAGACCATCCCTCCATGACTTCCTCCTTTACGGCAGCCTAATTATACACTAGACCCTAATTAGCAATGCCATTCCCCACCTCTTTTGCCTCTTTCTCTGTTCTTTTTGAAACATCTAAAGCCCAGCACACTCATCAGCCATTCCTGCTCCTGAGACATCCAAGCCTCTGTAAGAGCCGCAACATCACAGTTCCACGTACTGATCCACTCTCTACGTTCATCTGCCTTGTTTATGATACTCCTTGCATTAAAATAGACACATCTCAAACTGTCTGGCTGAGTGCATCTTTGCTCTATCATCCACCTATCCTTCCTCACAAACTCCCTACAGGCTGTCTCTACTTGTGCACCATCCACCCCATCCTCTGCCTCTCCACTTCAGTTCCCACCCCCCTGCAAATCTAGTTTAAACCCTCCCTAATAGCATTAGCAAACCTCCTCACCAGGATATTGGTCCCCCTCAGATTCATGTACAACCGGTCCTTTTTTTACAGGTCACACCTGCCCCAGAAGAGGTCCCAATGATCCAAAAATCTGTATCGCTTGCCCCCTGCTCCAATCCTTCAGCCACGCATTTATCCTCCACCTCATTCTATTCCTATACTTACTGTCACGTGGCACAGGCAGTAATCCCAAGATTACTACCTTTGTCGTCTTGCTTCTCAACTTCCTTCCTAACTCCCTGTAGTCTGCTTTCAGGACCTCCTCCCTTTTTCTACCTATGTCATTGGTACCAATATGTAACATGACCTCTGGCTGTTCACTTTCCCATTTCAGGATATTTCATTAGGGATTTGAGGAGATTTGGTATGTTACCAAAGACACTCACAAATTTCTGCAGATGTACCATGGAGGGCATTCTAACAGGCTGCATCACCATCTGGTATGGCGGGGGGGTGCTACTGCACAGGATCAAAATAAGCTGCAGAGAGTTATAAACTCAGTCAGCTCCATCATGGACACCAGCCTCTGTAGTACTCAGGATATCTTCAAGGATCGATGCCTCAAAAAGGCAGTATCCATCATTAAGGGCCCCCATCACCCAGGACATGCCCTCTTCTTATTGTTATCATTAGGAAGGAGGTACAGGAGCCAGAAGGCACACACTCAACGATTCCAGAGCAGCTTCTTCCCCTCAAACAGCCAATATCCGAATGAACTTTGAACCCATGAGCACTAACTCACTACACTTTAAAACATTTTTATTTTTGCACTATTTTATATACACTTACTGTAATTCACAGTTTTTTCTCTTTATTATATATTACATTATACTGCAGCCACAAAGTTAACAAATTTCACAACATATGCTAGTGTTATTAAACCTGATGCTGATTAAATATATCAATATTGATCCTTTCAACACCAATATGTATATTTTTGGCATTTCATTGATAAAATGCTCTTTTTAGGTTTTATATCTCTAAGTATTTGCATAACTAATCAGAAGTAGTTTGACTGTTACTCAAGCAAGAATATAGGACTCCAGAGATCCCACTCACAGAGCTGTTACTGGGGTTGAGCAGTTGAACGTCATCTAAGTTCATGTCTCACATCTGTTGCAGCAGTGGTGTACTCTTTCACCGATTTTTATTTTTGTGTTGTAGATGGACCATTGCTTTCCTGAACTCTGTTTACACTTAACACACTAAACAATTCAATGATCTGCTATTACTGCAGCTGCCTTTAAAATTAGTTGATATTTTCCTATCATGAACTTTCAGGCAATGAGAAATTGCCATATGGAGGATCACTTGTTGAAATTCGAAAGCAGCTAGTGGCATTAGCTCAAGGGCAAAATTATACAGGCCCAGTGCAGGAAGCATATGCTTGCACTTGGCTTTGATCCACCCAGAATACCTTTTCTTGTTCTATTACTGACTGCCAACTAACATACTGTAGGTTGACAACAGTTTTTCTAAATCTTGCAGAATGAATGGTGCTGCTTGCAGAAACTACTTAGTGCAAACATAGTCAGTGTAGGTAGCATCACCAAGTAATTAGAGAAAATATTCAGAAATAATAGTAGAAGACATAGACAGTGTATTAAATTTCATTCCACCTTAACTCTTTTGATTAGTGGTCAGCTCTGTGGGCTGTATTGTTCCAACCCACGATGTTTAACAGGCTATTTCTAAAGACAGATTACTATATTTCCATTTACTTCTTTTTAATTGAGTGTTGAAACTGATTTTAAGAAGTATTGAATAAATTACTTGTTCCAGAAAATGATGTATGCGAACCTTTAATTAACAACCACTTAATTCACTCTCTTTCAAAAGCTACCAAATGACTTTTCTTATCTCACCCACATGCACTTAAATCCAAACCCACATCCATGAGCTTGATTTTTAATTGTCTTCTGGGCTGAACTAAACATCCAATCAATTGTACAAAACACAATAACAACAAAACTGGATGGACAAATGAACCTTCATCTAAGGAGCAAGTTCAGGCAAGATACATGTATACCCATATTAATTAGCCTGCAAAATTACTCTTCATGGACATCTGCAGATTTGTGGCTCTGTAGCTGTCCCACCATCAGTTTGATCAATAATCAACCCCTGTCTTTCTCAAAGATTCATACCTTTCACTCAATATCCCAATCCTCTCTACCACAATCCCTATCTGCAATACACAATTGACTTACTAGACTCATCAGATTTGGTGACACAGTGGTATACCATTGGCAGGGAGTGGCCTTGCGAACCATTGTCTGACTTATTGCAGAGTTGGAAAATAGACATAGAAAAATCTGGCAATGTTCAATGACACATACATAACTTAATTTCATATATTGAGTAAGATGAGTAAATTAAATGTTATCCCTATCAGCAATTCTAACATTGTAAAGTAAAAATTTTTAAAAATTGTAAATGGGACTCTGGGGACCTAAGACATGCCCTTTTCTCATAGTTACCATCAGGTAGGAGGTACAGAAGCCTGAAGGCACACACTCAGCAATTCAGGAACAACTTCTTCCCCTCTCTCATCTGACTCCTCAATGGACATTGAACCCATGAACACCACCTCACTTTTTTTAAATATATATATTATTTCTGCTTTTGCGTGATTTTTAATCTTTTCAATATACATATTCTGCAATCGATTTACTTATTTATTTATTTTTACTCTTTTTTTTTTCTTCTATATTATGTATTGCATTGACCTGCTGCTGCTAAATTAACAAATTTCACAACACGTGCAGTGATAATAAACCCAGTTCTGATTCTGATTCATATGTCCATTTAGTGCACCGAGGTTTTTTTGGTTGACAGGTTTGAATGGCTGAACATAAATTTTGAGGAGTCATTGGTAATTTGTAAAATTATTAGTGATAGCTGAGAGGACTATTTCTTATATTAATTAATGCAAGAAAAAATGGTACTTCATGTGCTAAATTAGTCAGTATATTAATTATTCCTATCAGTAACTGCAGGCAGGCTACTCTCGGGAGATATTGAATTGTTTGTAGTCTTTCTCTAGAAGTGTAAAAGTCAGTCAGCATCCATTTTCTCTGCAACAATTTATAGATGGTTATACCAGTTGTGTGGCAGCCCACAGTGGATTTCGATCTTTTGATTTGATTTATGGGCAAAGGAATTAATGAACCGAAACCCAGTCCGAGAAAATTCTAAAGTTTTGTTACAGTTGTGACTATCACTGAAACCAAATTCTCTCAGCAATTTTCTCTCATAGATACATTTTTTAATTTAAATATCATTTCTTTGATTGTTTTTTCTAAGACGCCTAGCCAATTTACCACTTCCTTGTCCCTGATCGTACCCTACTAAGGAGCACTAGGTCACTGTGTCCCGCACCATCATTACTACATAACAGCCCTCTTCTTGGTAATATTCTCTCTATACTCTGCAGCAGTTTGTGTTAATATATTTGGATTTTTAATAATCCAATTACATGAACATAACATAGTAATAATTGTATTTATATCATTGCTTGCCAAATTTGTCCTACATCTTATACATGCAAGTAACAGTGCTGCCTACATAAGAACATGTGAAGATTAATTTGCAAACATCATTACCATATCCATTTAATAAAAGAAAATTAAAGACTTACAATAAGGTAAGCAAAATGGATCTGTTTTGAGATCCCATTTTCTTGTTCCTCCTGCCTGCTCTGGCTGAAAATCGGAATAAATAATTTTCATTAGCTGAGGCTTCCACTGGCAAATACCACCATCAAATTTCACCCTTAATTACCAGATATAATCTGGTTACTGGTTGTCTCTTTCTAGTTGGATATTCTCTGGAGACTGTAACTTGTCACGTGACAGCCCATTATTTTTATTATGATTCTGATTAGCTTTCAAGATAAAATAATAGAATTCCTGATCAGCAGGTGTATCATGGAGTTCACTTGTAAATTTGTTCAGGAGGTACACCACCACAGACATGGTTTGGCTTGCAAACTAGAACGCTTAATTGTCAAGGAAAGTTCAGTGGACTCTTACAATCAAACCTTGGCAGGCAAAAGCCAGATTTTGTGACCAGGGACAGGTTCATGACTGATGTCAGTCTTTTCTTGCCAAACGACCGTCTCTGACATGTCGTAGCATAGCAGTTTCAAGCACAAAAGATGTTAAGATTTTTTTAAATTCATTAAAGGGATGTTGTTATCACTGCATTTATTGGTTAATCCTAATACTCCTCAGGAAGGAATTTGTGAGCCTTTTCTTGGAACACTGCATCTATCCAGGGAAGATGCTCCCACAATGAAATAGGTAGGGAATTCCAGGATTTAGATGAAGGAATAAAAATAAATTACCAAGTGAGGGTGGTCTGGGACATGGAGGGAAATCTTTAGGCGGTAGTGTTCTTGTGTACCTGCTGCCCTTCTACTTTTGAGTGGTAGAGGTTGGGGAGGAGCTGTGAAAGTAGACTGGTGCATTTGCTAAATGGTACACGCGTAGAGCAACATGGTGGAATGAATGCTTAGGGTTATGGGCGGTGGATGGTCTGTCAGTCAAGCAGCCACTTGGTCCTGAATGGTGCCACACTTCTTGAGTGATACAAAATATGAAACTGGTGAGCTGAAGCCGTACTTGAATAAAGGACTTGTGCCTTCGAAAACCGCTTGCTTCTGATTCCCAATATTTGGAGAGCGATATTGGTCAAACCTGGTGACAGGGAGGTAAGAGTCTGATGGAACATCCCTGCGACAGTGCACATTGATGAATTAAGCTGAATTTTGCGTGTTTTGAACAACACTATCCTCGTGCACAGTACTCTTCTACAGAATACACAAAACGTAGTGCTGAATTCCAAAGGGTGAAGGTTACACTCCTAATCTGAAGCCTGCCAATTTGCTGAGAAGGTTATTAAGAGTCTTGATCTTTCTTTCCACCTTGCTTAATGACTTTTGTTTGCTGGTATTTGGTCAAGTGTGATACTAATATAAACTGCATATGTATTAATGTCTGTTCATTATTCCTGCAAGACCATTCCTGTCATGAATGCTGTCTAGAGATTGCTACATATGGGCAGTCCACTTATCCGTCAAATGGTTTTACCCTATGATTGAGAAATTCCCGCAGTAATTCCCTGGAAATGAGGTGACAGTCCTCCACCAAACATAACCATCTACATTTGTGCTAATTATGATGCCAGTCAAGACAGATTACTCTCTTGCAACACACATAAAAGTTGCTGGTGAACGCAGCAGGCCAGGCAGCATCTCTAGGAAGAGGTGCAGTCGACGTTTCAGGCCGAGACCCTTCGTCAGGACTAACTGAAGGAAGAGTGAGTATCCCTTACTCACTCTTCCTTCAGTTAGTCCTGACGAAGGGTCTCGGCCTGAAACGTCGACTGCACCTCTTCCTAGAGATGCTGCCTGGCCTGCTGCGTTCACCAGCAACTTTTATGTGTGTTGCTTGAATTTCCAGCATCTGCAGAATTCCTGTTGTTTGAGATTACTCTCTTGATTCCTTTTTCTTAAATTTTACTAGAACTGCTTTATCACACATTCAAGCTAATATTGTTTTCATGTTGAGGATGGTCTATCACATGTTGCCTCCAGTACTCAGCTGCTTTGTCAAGATCTGGACTAGAGCTGTATTCGTACCTGATGCTGAATGTTCCCTGTAGAACCCAAAACATGCATAGTGTAGGAATGACTACGTGCTGTCTACTAACAAAGATAATGATACCCTCCATCATTCACCTGAGGGTTGATGCCATATTTTTCTGATGTACTTTGGAAAATTAGATTTGTCCTGTCTTATGAGAACTGAACATACCTAAATAGTCTGCAGAAGGACATGAAACATAAGGAAGTAGGAGCATCATGGGTCACCTGGATCCTTCAGTTTGTCCTGCCATTTAGGGTGAGCCTGGCTTATCTGAACTCGGCTTTATCTTCTCTTCTGTGCCTGTTCTCCAAAGACTTCAATTCCATGATATTTCAAAAATGTACCTACTTTCTCAGGAATATTTAATCGTATCCGTCGAGTTGCACTGCACAAGATCACCCTCAAGGAAGATAAGATAATCCCATTCTTCTGAACTACAAAAAATATGCAGTAGATCAAATTTCTTCATCTACTTCTGGTAGGACATGTCATTCATACCAGGAGTTAGCCTCCTGAACCCCTTTTGAGCTGACTCCAATTTAAATATGTTCTTTCTTAAATAAAGAGATCAAAACTGTGGATAGTATTCTGGATGTGCCTCATAATTTATATCCTGTAGAGCAATAACAATACTTCCCTATTCTCCAACCCTTTTCCAATAAAAACCAATATGCCTTTTGCCTTTCTAAACGCTTGTCACACCTCCTGCTAACATTTTAAGGCTTGTGTACAGGACACTTAGATCACTCTGTACTTAACATATCTGCAATTTTTCTCTATTTAGATAATAGTCTGTCAATAGATTCTTCTGACCAAAGTATTTAGTCTATGTATTTTTTGATATGATGAGTGAAAAATTGAAAGCAGGATTGATTCTCAATTCAAGCAGATTTTGCTTTCAAAGTTCAATAGAAGGACAAAGGACAAAATGACATCATGCACTTGTTAGAAGGCACATAGATTCAAACAGCCATGTAAGTTCAAGGATAGAGCCTACTTAGTCAAGCAAGGTAGATTGCTTGACTCAAAGATTCAAAGTACTTAACACGGCACAACAAATTTTTTGAAAATGCTACTTCTTCAGAATTTTTTTTTTGCTTATGTTTTTCTGCATGAAGCTGAACACAAATATAATTTCAGAATATTTATATCATGTAGGAATTTGGAAAAACAATAAATTAACTTTTATTGAATATAATGCATTTAATTGCATAATGGTACTAATGCTTTGCAATATTTCAACTAAGCTAAAAATGTTTTGTTGACGATTTTCATTTGTACTCAGTATCTGAGGCTCCTCATTTAAGGGTCCAACAATAATCAGCCAGCATTGATAGATTCCATTTCCCTGATACCATTTCTCCATGACCGCAATGCCCTGACAGAGAAGAAGTCTAATTGGGAATGCAGAAAATCAAACTTTAGTGACATGTTACACTTCATGGTTTTATATGCTTGAAACATGTTGTCAACCAGTTCAGTGTTCTGTAGTTGCCAGGAAAACTTTCAACAATATCCCTGAATGCCTTTCATACGATTTTCTCTGGTCCCACTAAAAGTTCTTTGAATTGCCTGTCATTGATGACCTGTTTGATTTGTGGACCAAAAAAAATGCCTTCCTTAATCGTGGCTGTGGTTATTCTGGGAAACATCTGTCTCATATGTCAAAATCCTTCACAGAAATGTATAGCCTTTCTGAAACCTACCCCACCACACAGCATCCCCCTTGCCTCAGTATGCCCAAGCATGCCTGGACAGGATAAAAAAATTACAGCTTACATTGTGGGCAACATTTTAATTGACATGAACTTTGAATTGAAATAACAAATGCAGACAATTTCCAAAAAAAAATAAATAGAGCATAATAGGGAAATTTCATGGTGATCTTTATGATCAGCAACCCAAAATCCATAAGATATACCTTAGAATTCATGAAGCAAGATCTTTGTTTTCCTGTATTATCAAAGTACGTATGCAGCATTCAACCCCGAGATTCATCTTTCCACAGGCAGCTACAAAACTATGGAACACGTTCAAAGAAAAACATCAAATTCCTACAACACCCTTGCCCCGACCAATGCATTAAAAAAAACAAATTGTGCAAAAAGCACAGAATATAAAACACAAAGTTGAAAGAGTCAAGGCATGCTCAGTTCAATTCAATCGAGCACTGCATCATTCATTATCTGCAGGCCACCCCAAGCAAAATTACCCAAAATAGCAACAAAAAAGGAGGAGCCACAAGAAACCAGAAACACATCATAATGTGAACCACAGAGTCCCCAAACCACAAACTTGCCAAGTTTAAACCTTACCCAAGACCCAGGACTCCAGCAGCATCAGGTGAGAGGGAGAGGGAAACTATCACACACAGACCCCTTCCTCTGCCAGCAGCAAACGAGAGGCTAATAGACAGTGCTGAACACCCACTTATCTTCGGCTCATACCTAGACAATTTCAATTTTTCTCAACACTCTAAATGGCGAGATTGACAAGAAATGGTGTTGTTCATGGGCTTGTGCCCCATCTCCAGGTTTCTTGGCCTCAAGGCTGCACGGTTTGCTTGAATCCTCACAAACACCCTCGGAGACAGCAAAACACCAGATCACTCAATCAGCCTGAAAGCACGCCACCAAAATGTAGATCACATGCATCAACAGCAGCAGAACCACATTTGATAGAAAAAGGAGACATAAAAGAAATGAAAGAAGTAGCTTTGTGAACGGTGTGGAGGATGTTGCTGTTGGTCGTGTTGTTCAAAGGCAACATCTTCATCTTAAATTTCAATCTATAATGTGCAACCAAGAGATAATTATTTGATACTGGTGACAAAATGTATTGTGTTCATGTAAATCCAATACTGTCATCTGTGATAGTAGCTGGCTGGGTTGAAATCTGTCTATTTTAATGCGAGAAGTATCAGGAAAAAGAGTGATGAACTTAGAACATGGGTTAGTACCTGGAAATATGAGGCTGTTGCCATTACAAAGATTTTGGTTGTTACAAGGGGAAAAACTCCTGCTGGCCATTCCATGATTTAAATGATCCAAAAGGGACAGGGAGGGAGGTAAAAGAGGTGGGAGAGTAGCATTGCTAATCAGGGATAGAATTACAGGTGCAGAGAGGGAGGACATTCTGGTCAGATTGCCCACTAAGTCAGGATGGGTGCAAGTCAGGGACAGGAAGCGAACAATCACCCTGTTGGGAGTATTCTGTGGACATCCCAATAGCAACAGAGACACTGAGGTGCAGATTGGGAGAGAGATTTTCAAAAAAAAATGCAAAATAACAGAGTTGTTGTCATGGGTGACTTCAACTTCCATAATATTGATTGGCCCCTCCTCAGTGCAAAAGGTTTGGATGGGACAGAATTTGTTTGGTGTGCGCAGGATGATTCCTGACACAGTATGTATTGTAGGCAGGCAGGCTGGAAGAGAGACTATTCTGGATCTGGTACTAGGCAAAGAACCTGGTTAGGTGACAGATCTCTCAGTGGGTAAGCAGCTTGGAGACAAAAACGACAACTATCTAACCTTTACTATATCGTTGGATAGTGATAGGAGCAGATGGTATGGGAGGTATGTAGTTGGGGGAGGATGAATTATGATGTTATTAGGCAGGAACTTAGGAGTGTAAATTATGAATGGATGTACTGAAAGAAATGCAGAGGTTGTTTAGGGAGCACTTACACGGGAGTCTGGATAGGTTGTCCCATTGAGGCGAGGAGTGAATGGTAGGGTGAAGGGCTCACAATTGACGGAACATCCAGTCAGGAGGAAGAAAGAGCTTTTTAAAGGTTTAGGAGGTAAGGATCAGACCAGGCTTTTGAGAGTCACAAGGTAGCCAGGAGAGCTATAAGGTGACATGAGAAGATCTTGATGTGTAGGATTAAGAAAATCTCCAAGGCATTCTTCATGTATATGATATACAGGGAGATGACTAGAGTGAGGGTAGGATCAATCAGGGATTAAGAGAAAATGCATGCCTGGAGTTGGAGGAGGTGGGGGAGGTCCCTAACGAATACTTTGCTTTAGTATTCACTAGTGAGAAGGATCTTGACAAATGTGAGCTAATCATAGAACAGGCTAAAATGCTTGAGCATGCTGAGGTTAAGAAAGAGAACGTATTGGATCTTCTGAAAAACATTAGGACAGGTAAGTACCTGGGGCCTAACAGGATGAACCCCAGGTTCTTACGGAAAGCAAGGGAAGAGATGACTGTGGCTGTGACCATTGTGTCCTCACATGCCACAGGAGTAGTGCAAGAGGAATGGAGGGTATCAAATGTTATTCCTTCATTCAAGAAAGGTAATTGGGATAAACTTGGGAACTATAGACCAGAGAGTCTTACATCAGTAGTGGGCAAACTACTGGAAAAGATTCTTAGAGACAGGGTTTTTGAGCATTTGGAGAAGCATAGTCACATGGTTTTGTGAGGGAAGGTCATTCCTTATGAGCCTGATTGGATTTTTTGAAGAAATGACAAAACATATTGATGAAGGCAGAGCAGTGGATGTGGTGTATATGGATTTTAGTAAGGCATTTGACAAAGTTTCCCATAGTAGGCTCATTCCGAAATTCAGGGGCATGAGATCAGTGTAGGTTGAAATTTGGCTTGCCCACAGAAGGCAGGGGGTGGTAGTAGATGGAGAGTATTCCGCATGGAGATGCATGACTAGTGGTATTCTGCAGGAATCTGTACTGAGACCCCTGCTCTTTGTTATTTTTATAAATGACTTGGATAAAGTGGAAGGGTGGGTTCACATGTTGCAGATGACATGAAGGTTGGTGGTATTGTGGATAGTGTAGATGTTTGCCATAAGTTACAACAGGACATTGATAGGTTGCAGAACTGGAAAGAGAAGTGATAGATGGAGTTCAATCCAGAAAAGTGTGAAGTGATTCACTTTAGAAGTTTGAATTTGAGAGCAGAATACATGTTAATGACAGTATTCTTAACAGTATGGAGGAACAAAGGCAACTTGGGGTTCATGTCCACTGATCTCTCAAAGTTGCAGTGCCCGTTGCTACAGTGGTTAAGAAGGCCTATGAAGGGTGTCATTAGTCAGAGGCTGAGTTCAAGAGCCACGAGGTAATTGTTGCAACTCTGTTAAACTCTGATTAGATCACATTTAGATCACATTTAGAGTATGTAGAAGCTTTAGAAAGAGTGCAGAGGAGATTTACCTGGATTAGAAAACATGATTTATGAGGGTAGCTGAGCAAGATAGGGCTTTTCTCTTTGATGAGAGGTGACTTGATAGAGGTGTAAAAGATGGTAAGAGGCTTAGACTGGCTGTGCACACACAGATCTTTTTTTTTCCCAGGGCAGAAATGCCGAATGCATGGGGCATAAAATCAAGTTTTTGGGAGGAAAGTATAGGGGAATATCAGAGGTAGGTTTTTATACAGAGAGTGATAGGTGCGTAGAGCATACTGCCAGGGTGATAGTACAGGTAGATACATTAGGGACATTTATGAAACTATTAGATAGGCAAATGGCTGAAAGAAAAAAGCAGTGCTAAGTGGGAGGAAATGGTTAGAGTGTTCTTGTGGTAGATTAAAGGGTTGGCACAACATAATGTACTGAGGGTCAAAACTGCTGGTGTACTATGTTCTATGTTCTATGTTCTAGGAACCAAATCTTGGTATTGAACCCTTTGATCATAATCTTGTGTCCGAGTTGAATCCTGTGAAGATTTTGGGAACTGAAGAATAGTATCCATATGAGCCTAACTATGATTCAGAATCTTTTTGAAGCTAAAATCCAGAAATAGAATCCAAAAATTGATTCAAAGTTAAAACCTCTGAGGAAATCTGGAAGTCTTTGAAAACAGTTACTTGATTAAATTTATGGATGTTGCTTATTAAAAGTTTATATTATGTTTCATGTATTTCACTGCTACTTTAAAAAAAAACAAAGGGGTGAGATTATAACGTAAAAATTGTAAAGTCTGGAAGATATTGCTTTCACTGGGTATAGTGCATTTTGATGATACTGGGCAGCAGAAACAGATGGTAAGTCTACTTCTCAAATAATGTAACAGGAGCTCAATAGTGCAGGCAGCTTGGATGAGGATGGTAGGGGTAAAAGTAGAAAGGAAAATAGAGAAGCAGGTGTAGGGTTTGAAAAAGTTTCCAAGTAAAATTAAGGAAAATTTAAGGATGCTTCATAAAAGCATGCAGGCAGGAGAATAACTAACGAAATATGGTTCTGAATGATATTTTATATTAGTCCACAAAAGTTTAGAATGATGCAGACAATGTAATTAAAGCAAAAACTGAAATATTAGATAAAATGTACATGGAAAGTGAAGAAATATTAAGAAGTAAACAACATTAAAAGTAGATAAACTGTCTGTTCTGAATAAAAAGTTATGTTTGTTAATAAGGAAGGAAATGACGATGTCTCTGATCGTCGTTCCCCATTTTTAGTGCTTAAGCATTGCAAATGTTTAAGAGAGGTGGTGATAGACCAATCTCAGTGATGTTAAATTATTAAACCAAAATTGTGAACAATATTTTAATTATCGTTGTGAAAAGTATTGTTTAATCAAGAACAGCCAACACAGATTTATTAGGAAAGATTATGTCTGACTATCTAAATTGAATTTTTTTGATGAGTAAACAAGAAGACTTCTTGTGCTAGTATACTTGATATCTTAATGGATTTTAACAAAACACTTGGGAAAATCCTACACAACAGATGAAGATCTCAAAGCTACACATAGCACTGAAAATACCTCAACATCGGGAAGTAGATGAAAAGAGACGAGTTTTATTTGTCACATGTACCAAAAAATATCGAAACAAACAGTGAAATGCATCATTTTGCATCAACAACCAATACAATCTGAGGATACATTGAGGGCCAGTGGCACATGTCATCATGCTTCTGGCACCAAAATGCATGCCCATAACTTACTAATTCTAACCCATACAACTTTGGAATGTGGGTGGAAACCAGAGCATCCACAGGAAACTCGTATAGTTACAGGAAGAGCGTATAAACTCTTTACGGACAGTGACAAAAATTGAACCCCTATCGAAATCTCCTGTCGATTTTATAGTTGGCACTGCAAAGCATTGTGCTAACCACTATGTTAGTGTGCTGTCCTTAAAAAATATTATCTAATGATGATATTGTCACTGGAAAGATACATACTATGGGTTCTATTGACTTTAGTATTACTATAACAGTAATGGTGCATTTTGAATGCTTATGTTAAAACATGGGATATAATTAAGAAGACTGCAAATTATTTTAAAATACGTTTGTGGTTCATAAGAAGAAAGCTATAAGGTGAAATTTTACTGGTTGGATGCACAAATATGTGGCATATGAAATTCAATCCAGCTAATAGACTGCACCTCCTCCCACCTGATTTCTTTTAAGGATGTCATCCCTTTCTCTCAAATTCTTTATCTCTGCAATATCTCTTCTCAAAGTAAGGCTTCCTAGACCAGGAGATCTAAAATATCTTCCTCTTGTGGTTTCCTCTCTACTGTGGTTGATAGAGCCCTCATTCACATTTCCTCTATTCCCAGACTTATGCTCTTAATAGCCCCTTCCCTAGACAGAACAAAGCTATAGTTCCCTTGTTCCTCATCTTTTACATTTAGCACATCATCTTTCATAATTTTCACCAGCTCCAAAGGGATCCCACCACCATTCGAATATTCTCCTCCCCATCCCCTTCTGCTGTCTGCAGGGACTATTCTCTCCATGACATCCTGGTTTGCCCATCCCGAGAGCATGCCATTTTAAATCTCTATCCCATTCCCATGCTGACCTGTCTGTCCTCGGCCTTCTCCACTACCATGGTGAAACTGAACAGAAGAGGAACTACACCTCATACTCCACCTGGTTAGTCTGTGACCCACTGGTAGGAACTTTGAATTCTCTAGTTTCAGATAACCCACACCTCCTGCACTCTTTTCTCCTTCCTTCCAATTCACCCAGGCTTATTGAACCCCCATTAGCCAAAATATTTCCCCAAGCCTTGTTTTTCCTGGTTTTGTTGCTGGTTTTGTACCCAACCTTGTTCCACCTGCCTAACATCCACACACTTAATCTATTGGGTTTCCTACCACCCTCCCAAATGGCTCCATCTGCCCACCAACTCTCTCTTATCCAGGTCCGCTGACCAACCTCTATACATATCAGGTTCCAGCACTTGCAGCCTCCTGTGCTTCCATTATTTGCTTTCCAGTCTCTCTCTCTCCACCTCATCTCTCCCCCGCCTAGCACCACCTGCTCCTTTTATCTCTCTCTCTCTCCTTATCACTCTCTCTCTCTCTATCATCCATTTCTCTCCAACTCACAAGAGATTTCCATCACCAGAGGCAAAATGTCAAAATTAAGTGTTTTTTGGACAACTATATCATGAGTTCAATATGATCATGGGTCCTCTGCAGAAACTAACTGCCTATAGAAATCACTGACTCCTGTAGTTTTGCATGCTTGCCACATTGTGACTTGCTGGTATAACACTTCCAATTTTTTTTTGCTGGATTATGAATCATTGTTCCTCGTGTTTGGCTTGGAGATGTCTAGACACAATCACTTAGTACTTAGAGGCTGTCAGCTTTTCTTCCTGAGCTTGAATAAGATCACACTGCATTGTGTTCATGATCTTATCCACTATTTTTACAAATATTCCAGCATTCACATTAGGAGAAAGTCAGCCTCCTGAGCCTGCTTCACTGTTCAATAATTGATATGAACATAACTTCAACCCCACATTTCAAATACACGTCATCTCTATCATAGTAGCAGATCCCCTCGTATTACATTCCCTGACATTCTCTCCCCATCTATGCTGTAAATTTCTTTCAGTACCTTTAATGTTCAATTAAGTTCCCTCTTCCCTTTCTAAATTCCAGAAGATACAAGTTACAGTTCTTCGTATGATAATTCGTGGCATCAGTGTCCTCCGAACCATTTCCAACACATTTGCACCCCTTCTTAAATAAGTAGGCTAATACAGTGCTCTGGATGTGCACTCAACAATGTCCTGTATAACTGAAACATAGCTTTCCTGGTTAGTAGTCAATTGCTCTTGCAAGAAGTGACAACATTCTGTTACGTTTCCTAATTACGCACCAGTCCTGAACACCAGCCGTTTGTATATCATTCACTAGGACATCCAGATCCCTCTGCATCTCAGAAGTCAGCAGTTTATCAACATTTAGGTAATTTGCCTCTTCTATATCTTTCTTGCCAAAATGGACAATTTCACATTTTCTCCCATTATGTTCCATTTGCTGGAATTTGCCTACTTGAACTATCCATATCCATTTTCAACCTCCTTATGTTCTCTTTATGACTAATTTTTCTACCTACCTTTGGGTCATCAACATACTTAGCAACCATACGTTCATCCAAGAAGTGGATTATGTTAATTGTACAAAGTTGAGGTCTCTGATACATTATATCTTGCCAACCAGAAAATGACCTGCTTACATCTTTTGTCTTTCTTTTGATTCTTCGCCAATCTTCCATCCACATAATATTACCTTGTTAAAGGCCTTCTGGTAGGTTTATTGCATCTACCTTTATCAACACCACAAGTTACTTCTTCAGGAAGTTTAATGAGGTGGTGAAAACTGATGTTTCTTTCATAAAACTATATTGAATTGCATCATTACCTTAATTTTTCCTAGACATCCTGATATAAGATTTTTAATAATAGCATTAAACATTTTCCCTATGACAGAAATTAGATTAAATGGTCTATAGTTGCCTGCTGTTTGTCTCCCTTTTTGAATAGAGATATTTATTTTGTTTCTTTTCCTTTCCTTTTTATTGATACCTTTCCCAAAACAAGGGCACTCTAGTAAAGTGAAGCCAACAATTTTTATCACTTGATCATTTTGTGGCGCATGGCTGTCAAGGCTCAAGTTCATTAACTAACCCTTTGGCCTCATGAAGATGGTGTGAGCAGCCTTGGAGTCATAGAATTATATTGCATGGATGCAGGTCATACAGCTCACCAAATCCATGCCAACTAGTGAGTACCCATCTGTAGAAAGCTCATATCCCAGCACTCAGCCCATGGGCTTGTATGCCAAAGGGATTCAACTCCTTACCGAGAACTTCATAAATGCTGCCAGTGACTTTGCTTCCACCACTCTCTCAGACAAGGTATTCCACACAGTCATCGCAACCTAAATGAAGAAGATTCTCTGCATAACTATCTAAGTCCCTCTCTGTTATCTTAAATCTATGTCCTAAATCTAGTTTACCTACTCTGGACTGGGAGAAGGTTTCATGCAATTTGCCCTATCTATACCCCTTATAATTATATTGGTAACCCTTAATTATAAGACCAAAAGACATAAAAGCAGAATTAGGCAATTTGGCCCTTCAAGTCTGCTCCGCAATCTGATCATGGCTGATTTATTTTCCCTCTCAACCCCATCCTCCTGCTTTCTCCCCATAACCTTTGACGTCTTTACCTATCAAACTCCGCTTTAAATACATCCAATGACTTGACTTTCACAGCTGTCTGTGGGAAAGAATTTGACAGATTCACCACCCTCTGGCTAAAGAAATTCCTCCTCATCTCTGCTCTGTTCTGAGGCTGTTTTCCCTGGTCCCATATTATCCAACATTAGAAACATCTTCTTCACATCCACTTTATCTAGATCTTTCAATATTTGGGAGGTTTCCATGAGCCCTCCTCATTCTTCTCAACTCTAGTGAGTACAGGCATACAGCCAATAAATACTCCTGATATATTAATCCTTTCATACCCGGGATAGTTCTCATAATCCTCCTCTGGATCCTCACTAATGTCAACACATCCTTTCTTAGATATGGACCCCAAAACTGCTCACAATACTTCAAGCGTGGTCTGACCAATGCCTTATAAAGTCTCATGTGAGAATGCTGTTCTTGGACTACAATTCAGCATTCAAAACCATAATTCCCTCCAGGCTCGACAAGAAGCGAAACCCAATTTCCCTCGGGATCAATAAAGTATATCTATCTATCTATCTATCTAAGCTCAGAGACCTCGGCCGTCACCCTGCCTTGTGTAGCTGGATCCTGGATTTCCAGTCAGATCGCCGGCAGGTGATAAGAGTGGACTCCCTCACCTCTGTCCCTTTGACCATCAACACAGGTGCCCCTTAGAGCCGTGTCCTAAGCCCCCAACTTTACTTTCTATATACCCATGATTGTGTCACCACCCACAGCTCCAAGCTGCTAATAAAATTTGCTGACACCACTACACTGATTGGTTTATTCTCAAATAATAATGAGGTAGCCTACAGAGAAGAAGTTACCACCCTGACACAGTGGTGTCAAGGAAACATTCCTCCTGTAGTCTACAACCAGCTCCTTTGTTTTTGTGACCTCTCCCTCAATGTCTCAAAAACAAAGTAGCTGGTTGTAGACTACAGGAGAAATGGAGACAGGCTAACCCCTATTGAGATCAATGAATCTGGGGTTGAGAAGGTGAGCAACTTTAAGTTTCTCGTCATAAACATCATTGAGGATCTCACGTTGTCTGTACATACCAGCTGTGTGGTGAAAAAGGTACAACAGCACCTCTTTCACCTCAGACAATTGAAGTCGTTTGGTATGGGCCACCAAATCCTAAGAACCTTCTGCAAGGGCACAGTTGAGAGCATCCTGACGCTGCATCACTGCCTGATATGGAAACTGTACTTCCCTCAATCGCTGGACTCTACAGAGTGGTGCGGACAGCCCAGCACATCTGAAAATGTGAACTTCCCATTATTCAGGACATTTACAAAGACAGGTGTGTAAAAAGGGCCCGAAGGATCATTGGAGACCTGAGTCACCCCAACCACAAACAGTTCCATTTGTTACCATCTGGGAAACGGTACCGCAGCATAAAAACCAGGACCAACAGGCTCCAGGACAGCTTCTTCCACCAGGACCTCAGACTGCTTAATTCATGCTGACACAACTGTATTTCTATGTTATATTGACTATCCAGTTGTACATAATATTTATTATAAATTACAATAAATTACACATTGCACATTTAGACGGCGACATAATGTAAAGATTTTTAGTCCTCATGTATATGAAGGATGTAAGTAATAAAGCCAATTCAATTCAAATCATTATATCCTTGCTTTTATATTCTAGTCACTTGAAATGAATGATAACATTGCATTTACCTTTCTTACTACTGAGTCAAACTGCAAGTTAACCTCTAAGGAATACAGCACCATGACTTCCAAGTCCCTCTGTATTGCTGATGTCTGAATTCAATATGTCCCCTCTTATTGTCCTCCATTCCCGGAAAAGAGACGTATTGGCCCCAAACTCTATTCATAATTGAAAAATCTCCATCCCAAGCAATATCCCAGTGAGTCCACTCTGCATCGTCTCCTGCACTATTACATCTTTCTTGTTATGTGGTGATGAGAACTGCATGTAGTATTCCAGTTAAATTCTAACCACTGTTTTATAAAGTTTGTGTATAACATCCCTGTTCTTGGATTCATTGCTCTGAGTAGTGAAGATCAGAATACCTTCTTAGCCACTTTATCTACCTGCGTTCAAGCCTTCAAAGATATTTTCAATGTACAGTATACATCAAAATCTCTGAATTCTTCAACAGTCCCTCGGACCCCATCATTCATCATGTCGGCTCTGGCATCATGAATACTTACAAAATACATCACTCAACATTTTATATGGATTAAACACAATCTGCCATTTCTCAGCCTATTTCATCAATGCATATATTAATATCACCCTGTAGGCTGACTATCCTCCACATCATTAATGCCTTGACAATGTTTATGTCATCTGTGAATTTTCTGACCATGCCTTCTACACCCACATACAAATCATTTACATATATTACAAACGGTAAGGAGCCCAGCTCTGATCCCCATAGAATATCACTAGACACAAACCCTCTACCTTCACCCTCTATCCCCTATTTTCAAGATAATTTTGGATGCATTCTGTCAAATTGCCTTAGATACCATGGGTATTCTAGACTAGTCCCCCATGTGCCACCTTTTCCTAAACATTAATGAAGTCCGTGTAAATTACATCTACATCATTACATCTACTGCATTGACCTCATCAATACAGTTTGTTACCTCTTCAAAAAACTCATTCAGATTAGTCAAACAGGATCTGCTCTTGACAAAGCTATGTTGACTGTGTTGTTGTCTCTGATTTGTCCCCACTTTTCCAACTGATCATTATCTTCTCCCTCGGCAAATTTTCCAATAACTTCTCCACTACTGTTGTTAGGTTCACAGATGTGTACTCACCAAACTTTACACTCTGCCCTTCCTGGAAAGGGGGATTACATTTGCCATCCTCCAATCATCTAGTACGTATTTCACCAGTGTCCAGTGAAAATTTTTAAATCTCATTCAGATCCAGCAATTTCTTCCCTTGCCTCCCATTGCAGCACTGGATTAATCTCATCCGGCCCTGGGAACCTACCCACCTTTAAGTTTGCTGGGACAAAAAGTATCTCTTCTTTATTGATGGGAACTTACTGTAGAATTCTACTTTTCCCTTTGCTGAATCTTCCAACTATAAGGTCCATTTCTTTTGTGAATATTGATTTATTTAGGATCTCATCTACACCTTCTGGCACTCAATATGCTTTTAAAGTCATTTTAGATTCACCTTAACCATGACCCACATTGACTTCTTGAACCTCCTCAACCTTTTGGTGAGGGCACACACACAGCACTATGGGATAAGGACTTTGATCTGGAGTCAATGAAGAACTGACATTTAGTTCTAAATTCACCTGATGTTCAGCCTGGAGGGAAACCTAGGATGAAGTTTTCACAAGGACATCAACCCACAGCTTCAATAGTTTGCTCGGCAAAAGGGTCTCAGTGCTGAAATGTGAACTGTGTTTCTCTTTTCACAGAGGCAGCCTGATCTAATGAGCCTTTTCAACATTTTCTGTTTTCATTTCAGCTTTCCAGTTTCAGGGGGTTGTTTTTAATTACATTTACAGTTTTTGCATCTGCATTGCCATTCTTTTGAGCCCCACGCCCAGCACCAGCAACCCTGCACTACACCAATCCACTTGCTCCATTGTCACATCCTCTACCCTGACTTTGCCAGCTTCAGCATTGAATGTGGTAGCTGGAAATTATGTACCAATTCTTTTCCATATTTTGTCTTCTTATGAAATAGTTATCATGGTCTCAATAATCCATAGATGTTGTAGATTCTGCAATTTCAAATGCCTTATTATCACAAGGATATTGAGAGGTATGTGTGCGAAAACAAACACACACAGAATGTAAAACAGTGCAGTACATGATGTTTCTACCATCCAATATCTGTGCCCATCATGTTGCCAAGAAAGGTCTCATAGATATTAAATGAATACTCAAGCATTTCAGTAAGATATTTTCATTTAATCTGTTGAGTAAAACAAAAAAATTGTAGTTAACATTCTCCCAAGAGAACAGTCATAATAGTAAAATGTCCCATGTCTCAGTAGTTATCTTATTGTAGAATATTGAGCCTTGAAAATGCATAACGTTTTAGCATTGAGAATGCTTTTAATAAAAACAAAGTTCGGCATTTACATATTGACTTTCATGGTCTGAGGCACTTGAATGATTTTTGAATTATTGCAATGTTTGAAATGTGATCAGATATTTTCACAGAATGAAGATAATCAAATACAGTATCATTGATAAGATATTTAAATAACCCATCTTATGGTGCTAGTTGAGTAATAAACACTAGCCTAAACATTGGGGAAACCATTTGCCCAAATGGGGCCATAGAATCTTTTACAAGCACTGAGAGAAAAGGCAGGCTCTCAGCTTAATGTTTCTTTGGGACAGTGGCACCAGCAATAATGTAGCTCTCCCTCAATAGAACAATTGCTCAAAACTACAGGCTCAAGTTCTAAGACAAAGAATTAAATTCACAATGTTCTAACACAAGTATAATACTGCTATTACTAAGCAACAACTGGCATGTATTGCCACCATAATTTTTTCAAGTATAATTTGAAAGAAAGAATTGAATGTCTTTATATTGCACTTCATACACACCAATGTGCTGTAAACCAAATGCTCAGGTAATCTGTTATAGTACCATTAAGAGATGATTATCGATCAGAATATCAAGAATAATTCCTCAGTTCTTCTATGAAATTGTGCTGCTGAGTATATCTGTCTGAATGAGCAGGCAGGGAATAATTTTTGTTTCTCATCCAAGAAATTCTAGTTCTCACAGTGTGATATCCTCTCCATACTTCAATATTACAGTCATCGTTTTGGGCCAAAACCCTTCATCAGTACCATAAGGATTCATTTCCACAGATGCACCTGACTTACTGAGTTCCTCAGACATATTGTTTGTGTTGCTCCTGATCTTCAGCATCTGCAAAATCTCTTCTGTTTATCATTATTATAGTACTTTAGTAATACCAAACTCCAGAGCTAAGATGACACAAAGGAAGCATTGTGTGGTATCAAAGAGCTTTGACTAAACTGAACTCAATTTGTATTAAGAAAATGCATTCTCCTCTTACAGGAGTCAATTAACCTGTTGTGACTGAAACCTGAGTCACTGGAGAGACACTGAAGTCAACAATATAAAGATATTTATTCACCATGATAAGCAGGCATTCTGCTGGAGACCATCTTGGTAGAGTCTCCCAAACTGCAAGTAGATCACACTGTTATACCTTTAAAATCAAAGATAACAGTAGATAATTCAATACAATTTCAATAGTTACAGTAATATCATCTACTTCAATATTTTGATTCTGACAGTGAGTTACATATCTACAACTGGAGACACCTCTGAAAGTTCAAATTCCTTTGCAGGGACTAAGTAATTTAGAAGGATGGTATGACGGGGTCCTGAATTACCCCTATGAACTGTGCTTTTGAAAAGAGAGAGAGAGGGAGTTATTTAACACTGACATCTTGTTTTTAAGACAGAGAGAGAGAGAGAGAGAGAGAGAGAGAGAGAGAGAGAGAGAGAGCGGGAGAGAGAGAGATGAAGACTGCTCACAATTTGTTTATACTTTCTACAAGGTCATTGCCTGCCTGTACGTTCTTGCAGACAGAGAAGGGAGGAGCTGTTTGAATGACGGTTGGTACTCAGTACAGGGAGATAAATAGAAGGTCAGGTGATAGACCTGATTCACATGATTTTAGACACTGGATGAGCTTTGTTGTGCCCACAGAAAAAGTGGGTTTTGGAGGATCAATCAGGCGGATCAATCAGTGGCTCTCACAGTGTGAACAAGGCGAGACCGGTGGAGAGTTATTTGTGTGTAGCAACCCTCAGCTAGGTTGATAGCTCCACCACAGAAGAATGGCCCCCTTTGTTGTGGTCACAGTCGGTGACTTTTAAAGGATTTCAGAAGACAACGGGAAGATCGACGGCGACAGCTCACCTGAAGACTCAAATCTCTCTCTCTCCATCACTACTCAACTCAATACCACGAACAGAACTGAACCTTACTCATAATCGTAAGACTGTATTTATTTACACTAGACTTGAAGAAGCTTGTTTTTCATATATTTCCATACTTACTGATATACTTACTTATATATAATCATTGCTAATCTGTTTGATTAGTATCTGCATTTACTTTACTGTATTGCATAGTAACTAATAAATATCATTAGTTAATAGCAATACTGGACTCCAAAGTGTTTTCCATTTCTGCTGGTTCTTTAACCCGTCACGTGGTACGTGACAATGGTCCAAAAGCTTCTGAGGACAGACATACCAGACACCCAAAATTAATGCTGTGAAGGCTGACTCTGATGTGCTAGGTGTTGATATCTGCCTGGTCTACACGCTTCCTTGAGCTCATTCACAACAGTGCAAAATAACTTAGCCATAGTTACCCAGTTTGAGGGTTAATGAACACACTCCATTATTAGATTTAGATTAGATTGGATTCAACTTTATTGTCATTGTGCCAGGTACAGATACAAAGCCAATGAAATGCAGTTAGCATCTGACCAGAAATGCAAGAAAACTGCAAATAAAATGTAAGTCCTACAGCACACAAATATAGAAGTACTGAGACAGTACAATACGGATGCAATACTGCTTAGTGCTGTGATGTGCAGTTCAGCAGTGTCACAGCCTCAAGGAAAAAGCTCTTCCTGTGCCTGCTGGTGCGGGAGCGGAGGCTCCTGTAGTGCCTACCGGATGGGAGGAGAGTGAAAAGTCCATGGTTGGCGTGAGATACATCCTTGATAATGCTTTTCGCCCTGCCCAGGCAGCATTTATAGTAGATGTTCTCAATGGTGGGCAATTGGGTGCCGATAATCTACTGGGCAGTTTTCACCACACGCTGGAGTGCTTTGCGGTCTGATACAGGACAATTTCCATACCACACATTGATGCAGTTGATGAATATGCTCTCAATGGTACAGCGGTAAAAGTCCGTCAGTATCCTGGGACAGAGGTGAGCTTTCGTGATGCTCCGCGGGAAATAAAGGCGCTGTTGCACTTTTTTGATCAGAATGGAGGAGTTCAGGGACCAGGTGAGATCCTCGGAAATGTGGACACCGAGGAATTTGAAGCTTGATACAGGCTCCACTACAGCTCCGTTGTTGTAGCTGGGGACGTGAGTGTGGTTCCTAGCATGCCTGAAGTCCACAATGATCTCCTCGGTCCTTTGGGTGTTAAAGGCCAGGTTGTTGTCGGCAGACCACGCGGCCAGGTGCTGGACCTCGTCCCTGTAGGCCCTCTGATCAGGCCAATCACCGTGGTGTCGTCTGCGAACTTGATTATGGAGTTAGAACCATGTACAGGAACGCAGTCATAGGTGAAAAAGGATATCTGATACATTCTGTGGCCATTTTATTAGGTACACAGTGCACCTGCTAATTAATGCAAATAGCTAATCAGCCACTTATGTGGCAGCAACTCAATGTATAAAAGCATGCAGATGTGGTCCAGATATTCAGTTGTTGTTCAAATCAGAATGAGAAATACCTGTGATTTAAGTGACTTTGACGATGAAATGATTGTTTCCACCAGATGGGGTGGTTTGAGTATCTCAGATGCTGCTGATCTGTAATTTTCATGCACAACAGTCCCTAGAGTTTACAGCAAATGGAGCAATAAACAAAAGACATCAAATGAGCAGCTGTTCTGTGGGCAAAAACACCTTCTTAATAAGACAGTTGAGAGGAGAAAAGCCATTCTGGTTCAAGCTGACAGGAAGGCAACAGTAAGTCAAGTAACCACACATTACAATGGTGGTATGCAGTGCAACATCTCTAAACACACCACACATTGGACGTTGAAATGGATGGGCTACAGCCGCAGACGGCCGCAAACCTACGCTCAGTGGCCACTTTATTAAGTACAGAAGTTACCTAATAAAGTGACCATTGAGCGTATTTCGCTGATGCAGATGAAAATGTCTCATGATTACAGCATTTTGCAAACCACATCTCCTGAGCAATCAGCCACATACTATGGCCCTGCAGCCTCTGCTCTATGGACAGTGCTGTTTACTTGCAAAGCTGTTCTTTTTAGTTCAAGCTGATTAGTGCTTGCAGTTTATGTTTAAAAAATGAAGACCGGTTCTTGTTTGAATTAGTATCCTCTATGTTCACATAATTTCCAATTCCTGAATTCCTAACGTATCCTAATCCCAGGGTATTACTGTCCTGGTATTACTACAGAGTTTCTCAAGGCAATTTCCTAGAATCAAGCATCTTCATCTGCTATCAATTACGTTCCTTCCATCACAAGGTCAGAAACTTTTTCCCAGGGTAGAAATACAAGCAAGCATGTTCAAGATTCAGAATACATGTTGCCAGGGGAAGTGGTATAAGCAGATGTAATAGTAACATTTAAGAGGCATTTGTACATGCACATGAACAGGCAGGAAACAGCAGCATATTGACCATGTGAAGTTAGAATAGACCACAAGACCATAAGACATAGGAGCCATTCCGTTCCACCGTTTGATCATGCCTGATTTATTTTCTCTCAACCACATACTCCTGCCTTCTCCCCATAGCCTTTGGCACCCTTACTAATTAAGAAACTATCAACCTCCATTTTAAATTACTTGCCCTTCACAGCTGTCTGTGGCAATGAATTCCACAGATTCACTACCCTCTGGCTAAGAAATTCTTCTTTATCTCTGTTCTAAAGGTTTTTTTTCCTATTATAAGGCTGTGCTCTCTGGACCTAGACTCTTCCACTATTGGAAACAACCTCCTCATGTCCACTATCCAGGCCTTTCAATATTCAGTAGGCTTCAATGAGATCCCCCCTCGTTTGTCTAAACTCCAGTGAGTACAAGCCCAGAGCCATCAAGTGCACCTCTGAGGCAAACCCTTTCATTCCAGGAATCATTCTTGTAAACTTCCTCTGGACCCTCTCCAATGCCTACACATCCTTTCCTAGAAATGAGACACAAAACTGCTCACAATACTCCAAATGTGGCCTGGCCAATGTTTATTAAATTTTAGCATTATATCCTTGTTTTTATGTTCTAGTCCTCTGAAAAATGAATGGCATCATTGCATTTGCCTTCCTTACCACCGACTCGATCTACAATGGATTGGTTTAGATTGGCATTGTGATTAACACAGACATGGTCGATGAGGAGACCTCTTCCTTTCCTGTACTGTTCTATGTTCAATATTATTTAGTAGAAAGGGAGATATTAGCTGATGGTTGTATAATTCAAGTTCAAATTCTCATTCAAGTTATTGTCATTCAACCATACATGTGTATACAGTTAAACAAATCAACATTCCCAGGGACCAAGACATTGTACAATAATACTAACATTTAAAAAGTATTCTGTAGATGTACAAGTTGACATAAAGTGCATATATGACATAGGTAAATATACAACAGTATTACTGTTTCTGGTGATGTCAAAAATCATATAAACTGGGTAGTAGCAGTGCATTCAGAAGTCTCACTGCCTAGGATACGCCATTGTTACCCAGCCCAGCAGTCCTGGTTCTTATACTATGGGACATTCTGCCCGCCAGTAGGAGGTCAAAGAATTGTGGAACAGATGGGAGGGATCCTTGACAATGCTAAGGCCTCTGCAGACGCAGTGCTTCTGGTGTAAATCCTTGCAGAGATGGGGTGGAGAGAGATCCTCCACGATTCTCTCAGAAGTCCTCACAATCCATTACAGAGACCTGTGGTCAGATGCCTTGCAATTCCCTCACCCAATGGTGATACAGCTTGTCAGGACACTCCCAATGGTGCTCCTGTGGAATGTGGTTGGAAAGAGAGTGGTGAACCTCATTTGCACTAATCTCCTCAGGAAGTGGAGAAGTTGCTCTGTTTTCTTGACTAAAGGGGTGCTTAGAGCTGGATCCAGCAGTACAGTAATAGGTCTACAGGATGAATAGCAGTGAGTTGAGCACACAGCCCTGAGCAGAGGGGGCGGGGGGGGGGAGAGTGGGCACTGATGTTCAGCGTGGTAGAGCTAAAGACGCTGCTGCCAACACAGTCCGAGCAATACACACAAAATGTTGGAAGGACTCAGCAGGCCAGGCAGTATCTATGGAAAAGAGTAAACAGCAAACGTTTTGGGCTGAGACCCTTCATCAGGACTGGAGACCATCTGAAGTCTTTTTGTCAAAATGCCCAAGGTCCAGTTACAGAGGGAGGTGTTGAGACCCAACAATGACAGTTTACCCACCAGCTTTTAGGAATGATCATATTAACCGTAAAGCTGAAGTTGATGAATAGCATTCTTATGTAGGAGGCATGTCTCCTATGTCAGAATAATATTCAATTCCATAAGTAACTTTTTAAAACAAATGAAGCAAGCAGACCATGGCTACAAGAGCAGGTCAACAGCTTGGCTTCCTGTGGAAAGTGACACACCTCCTAAACCCCCAAAGGCTCTCAACTATCTATGAGGCATGTGTCAGGAGAGTGATGGAATACTCTCTTCTTTACTTCATTGAATTCAGCCCTATCAACATTCCAGAAGCTGAACATCTCAACATCCAAGAGAAAAAAAGCCCACATGTTCAACAGTTCCTCCACAATCTCAAATATTCATTCTCACAGAATTCTCCTCAGTAGCAGCAGTGTACGCCACTCAGAAAATGTACTGCTGTGACATGTGAGCTTTCTCTGTCCCACACCTGCCACCTTCACCCCAAAGCAAGACAAGCGCAGGGAATGTGAACACCAGTTTCTGCTCCAAATTGCACACTATCCTGACTTGAAATTATATTCACAGTCCTTCAACTGGGTCTAAATCCTGGAACACTCCACGCACAGGCACCGTGTGATTACACTGATTCAAGAATATAGATGTAAATCAACTTAATGAGGGCTTTTAGTGATAAGCGATTAATTCTGACCTTATCAACAATGTTCTAACCTGTGAAAATAAATAAATGAAAATGGTCATTGGAAAAAATTTGTGGCTCAAATTCATGATCTATTCTGTTAAAGATAATGGCCTGACAAATTTACTTCATATAGAAAACTGATAAATATTTGAGATACACATATTACTATTCACAAAACAAACCATAAAATTAAATTCTTGGGGTGTGCATCTTATCAATATGACATCAATTTTTCATTTCTGGATATTCCTTGAAAACAGTCTGAGGAATTTTAAATGGATACAGCTCCTCAGTGACAGTATGTTATCTTAAATCATGGTGTTTGCCCTTGGAGTGTTTATGGTAGTTGCACAAAGATTCAGGGCACCCGAACATTTTGTGCTGGAATGTGCCAGTCTAGACAATTTCTTCCATTGGAAAGCCAGTACGTTCCATGGATAGCTATCGGGGTCTTTCAGCTTGATTTTCCAGAAGCAGCTTGTTTTTATCTCAATGCGTATCTCTGAGAACAAGTACAGAGTTCCATGTTGCACAACGATACAGACAAACTTTGACAAAGACATTTGCATCTCAGTCCGGCTTCTTTTTTCCTATTCCTTGTCATTCCTTAATTTTCAGTTAAGAAAATGTTTTCCAAAGGGCGTGTTTGGTATCTTTTTCTACCAACAACACACTTAAGCTCTGCCTCCTCCAGATATATTGTACAAGTTTTTCCCCTTTCTTGCCTGTCTCAACCAGCCTAGCCCAACATCTGGATTTTTTTGCCATCTCTTCCCCTGGCTCTGAACTGGGTAAGGATCAGGTAATAGTCAGGAATTTCTCCATGCTAGCCTCTTGCTCTATTTCATTCCCTTCCACTGCATTCTCCTTGATGTAGTTCTTGTCCTGAGGGTTGGTGGTGGAGGCTAAGAGTTCCGATCTCCCTCGGAGTAGTTGCATCTGTTGCTGTCTGTCTTTGCATCTACTCCCAGCTTGTGGGATGGGCATTGCTGCTATTGCATCATGAACAGGGTTTATCAGAGTCCCACTACAAGTTGCTGCATTTGGCATCCTAACAGCCAAATGTCTGCTGGCCTCCCTACCTGAAGTTTCAGCAAGCTTCTGTTTTACTGGAGTTTGCTTTGTCCTCAGGTTTGACATACTCTAGATTGGCATACTGCACATCCACCACTCGTGCCAATTGAGAAGCGTGATGACAGATTAATGTTCTGTCCTTGTCTTTCAACAAGCTTTGAATTAGTGTAATGGGCTGGCTTGATCAGACCCAAAAGATCTCAACAATTCAAGTGTCCAGGAAATGTGATAATACACATACAGTATAAGCACAACAAAGTAACTTAAGCTCAATTTATTATTATAAAACAGAAAGCACAAATAAGCCACACTAAATGCTATATATTAAGTTACAAAGATCTCAGGGCTCACCATTCTTAGTCTCCACTTGATTGTTCTTGTCATTGGTGAATTTGATTGTTGATATTGTTGGGATACCTGATTGCTGCTGTTGTTGGGTGAACTCCAAACTCCAATTTGTGAAAGCACTCTGGGTCTGGGTCCTAGGCACCGATCACGACCCTTCGGTCTAAGTGAAATCCGAAGAACTGAGCGATAGGTGCCTCACTAAATAGGGTAGAGTGATACACAGAGAGGGACAAACTGTTTGATCTTTTGTTCTCATGCCTCTAACTCAGCATGGTTTCTTTCACTCAAGCAGCTCATTTGTCATCCTGATGCCACTGTGCCTGAGGCCTGAAAGAATCTAGCCTATATAAGCAAACATTTAACAAACCTACAGTGTTTAACTTGTACAGGCACCTTACATGCTGCAAGCTCACAAAGAGTTAAAGTGTCACTTGGAATTGTTTAAACTTTCAAAAAGTTTTACAAAATTTAATACACCACAACACAATTAGCACTTCTTTTACTACCATTTGTATTAAATGCCTGCTTTTTTCTGCTTTACTCTGAAACATATACAGATCTTTACTGAGTGTGTGTGAGTTAATCATGTGCATTACCAAGATTGGTGTTTCTTACTGTCAGAATGGGTGAAGGAATTCTGTAGTGAGGGTGATAAAGGCAGCTCTTTTCCCTTCTACTTGAATGCCTTGATCAGCTTAAGGCATCTATCAACTCTCCTGGAAGTACCGTTGAAACATTCACTCTAGGGAGAAAGAGTTTCCTGTATAATATCGCTTGCCTTAAGCAAGAACATCTTTATGAAAATTATTCCTTTCCATGGCACTGTGGTTTCAGTCATGTGGTTTTACATAACCTGTGCACAGCTACAGTTATCACCACCACAGATACTGTAATAAGCTAGATCCTGTTGTTGGAAAAAGATGTTGGACTGGTTCCTAATCAGTAATGAGATCCTTCTCTGTGTCAACAGTTAAGATGTATTCCTCCAGTTGAGGGAGAACTGCCTAACCGATTCCCTCTCTGACCAATTGAGCTATGTTGTCAAAATCATGGATATCAACTCCCTCTGGGATTCTTATATTGAGCTAGAAGATCCAAAGGGTTCATATCAAGCAATCAACAGAGTTAAATAAAGAATCAGCAATCTATTTAATGATATATTCAAAAATAAGTTCAGTGTGCATGATTTTCAGAAAGAATGAGACCTGCAAAATTGCGAGGTATCTGGCATTCTGGGTACATAGCTTGAGCTATTTGAAATACCAGACATCATTTATGTAATTATATTCAGTCAAATAAAGCTCTTGTCAACAAAAAAACAGGAATTCAGGTGGCATTGAACACAAACACAGACACAACAGACGCACATTTTAAGAGGGCTTCTTCACACAGGGACGTATTAGGATTGCAGTTAGATTTCAGCCACATTGCACCAGCACATTTGCACATTTAAAGATGCACCATCTGTCTTCAACAGAAATTCTGCTGGGACAACTCAAGGTGAAAGAGCTTGGTATGAAGAGAGCCTATTCTTCCAATCATCTATCTTTCTGAGTGTTATTGCTGAAGGTATTAATTTATTGTCAAATCGTTCACAATTTATTTCACAGAATGAGTTAATTTGGAGAGCACAACTTGAAAATATTTCACTTGTTACACCATTAAAAAGCACTGCTTTCTCTGTTTAACATTTCAAAAGTGCAGTATGTCCTTAAAATGTCAGCCTAGATCACATGATCAAATCTCTGACATACTTGGGCGGTGTAAATATTTTTTGTTCAAGAACCTTACTATTATAGCTGTTATGCATAGATTCATGAAAAAAGACAGATTGATAGATTTTTTTGATGGAAGGGGAATTGAGTGATATAGGTTGTGCAATAAAGTGGCAAAAAAAAAATCACCCAGAATCTTTTAAACTGTGGAACAGGCATGAGGAGTAGAACAGCTGTAGAAAGGGAAGATGTCATGGAAGGATTGCCTACTGGGCCAGTGTGGGTGAAAGCCTGAAACAGAAAAAGAGCATTCACTCTGTTAGGAGTATTCAATACACACCCTCCCCATCCTGCAGCAATAGTAACAGGGACATTGAAGAGCAATTGCTAGGTAGATTATGGAAAGATACAAAAATAATAGAGTTATTATCATGGGTGACTTTACCTCCATAACATTGAGGTTTAGATGAAGCAGAACTTGCTAGATGTGTCCAGGAAGGATTCCTGACACAATATTTGGACAGGCCAAACTGTATCTAGTACTGGGCAATGAACCTGGTCAGGTGACAGATCTCTCATAGGCAAGCATTTCAGAAAAGGTAGCCACAACTCCTTGCGTAACCTTGGACAAGGATGGGTGTGGGAAAGCATTTAACTGGAGGAGGGCAAGTTATGATGCTATTAGGCAGGAAATTGGGAATATAAATTGGGAACAGATATTCCCAGGGAAATGTACAATGGAAATATTGGGGTTGCTCAGAACACTTGCATGGGCCTCTGGGCAGTTTTGTCCAATTGAGGCAGGGAAAGCATGGTAGGGCAAAGGAATTATGGTTAACAAAAGAGGTACAACATTTAGTCAAGAGGAAGAAGGAAGCATACTTGAGATTTAGGAACCAAGAGAGCTATAAGGTAGTCAAGAAAGAGCTTAAGAAGATACTTATGAGAGCTAGAAAGTAACATGAGAATGCCTTGGCATGGGTTAAGGAACTGCTTCCCCTCCCTCCAAAGCATTCTACACATATGTAAAGAAGAGAGAATGAGTACAATATTTGTGAACCCTGTAGAATTTTCTGATTTCTGCATAAATATGACCTAAAATGTGATCAGTTCTTCACACAAATCCTAGAACTAGATAAAAAGAACCCAATTAAGTAAATAACACAAAAACATTTTACTTGTTCATTTATTTATTGAGAAAAATTATTCAATATTGCATACATCTGTTGAAAAAAGTATGTGAACCTTTGCTTTCAGTAACTAATCTGACCCCTCCTTGTACAGCAATAACTTCAACCTAATGTTTCCGGTAGCTATTGATCAGTTCTGCATGTCGGTTTGGAGGAATTTTAGGCCATTGCTCCTTACAAAATTGCTAAAAACTCTGTGATGTTGGTGGGGTTCCTTGCATGAACTGCTTGCTTCAGGTCCTTCCACACCATTTTTATAGGATTAAGGTCAGGACTCCAGCTCAGCCATTCCAAAACACTAATTTTCTTTTTTTAAAACATTCTGTTTTTCATTTACTCTTTTCTTTCTGATCATTGTTTTGTTCCATTATCCAACTTCTACTAAGCTTCAGGTGACAGACTGCTACCCTGACATTCTCCTGTAAAATGTCTTGATATAATTTTGAATTCATTGTTCCCTCAACAATTGCAAGCTGTCCAGGCCCTGAGACAGCAAAGCAGGCCCAAACCATGATGCTCCTTCCACGTGCTTCACAGCTGGGATGAGGTTTTGGAGTTGGTGTGCGGTGCCCTTTTTCCTCCAAATATTGCAATATGCACTTCTGCCAAAAAGTTCAATATTTGTCTCATTTGTCCAGAGAACATTGTTCCAGAAGTGTTGTAGAACATCCATGTGGTCTTTTGCAAATGAGATTTTTTTTGGGAGGGAGCAGTGGTTTCCTCTGTGGTGTCCTTCCATGAACACAATTCTTGTTCAGTTTTTTTTCTTATAATGGGGTCAAGAACAAAGACCTTAGCAAGTTCTAGAGATTTCTGTAGGTCTTTTGCTATTACCCTTGGGTTCTTTTTCACCTCCTTCAGCATTGCACATTGTGCTCTTGGTGTGATCTTTGTAGGATGCCCACTCCTAAGGAGAGTAGCAACAATACTGAGTTTCCTCCATTTGGAGACAATTTCTCATACTGTGCACTAATGAACACTCAAGTCTTTTAAAATGCTTTTTCTAGCTTCATGCATCTCTACAGTTCTTCTTCTTCTTCTTCTTAGTGACTCTGAAAGTTGTTTGATCGAGGCATGGTGTACAGAAACAGACCTTTCTTGAGAGGAGCTGGCTCTGTCAGCAACCTGACTTTGTGAGTCTTTTTTTTATAGGACAGGGCACCTTCTACAACCCACACCTCTAATCTCTTCTTTTTGATTGGAACATCTGACTCCAAATAACTTTTGTAGAAGGCATTACCCCAGAGTTCATATACATATTCCAAACAAATACATGTAATATTGGATCATTTTTCTCAATGAACAAGCATAATGCTTTTTAGTGTTATTTATTTAATTGAGTTCTCTTTAACTAGTTTTTGAACCTAAGTGAAGCCCTGGTCAGATTTTAGGTCATATTTATGCAGAAATAGAGAAAATTCTGCAGGGTTCACAAACTTTCTAGTAGAAATGTAGATTTAGGGTAGACCTGATAAGGATTAAAAGAGGAAACATGTGCCTGGAGATGGAGAAGGCAGAGGTGGTTCTTAATGAATACTTTGCTTCAGTATTCACCAGCAAAATGGACTGTGACAAATGTGAGGTCAGCATAGAACAAATTAATGTGCTGGAACATGTTGAGATTAAGAAAGAGGATGTGTTGGAACTTTTGGAAAGCATTAGGATAGATAAGTCCCCAAGGTTGGATGGGGTATATTCAAGAGGTTGAATGTTACACCTTGGCAATGATCTTTACGCTGGCCACAGGAGTAGTACTAGATGATTAGAGGGTTTCAAATATTATTTCTTTGTTCAAGAAGGATAATAGGACCAATGAATTTTACATCAGTGGTGTCAAACTATAAGAGAGGGTATTTTAAAGAAAGGGGTTTTAAAATTTGGAGAAGCATAGTCTGATTAGAGATAGTCTGCATGGCTTTGTGAGGGGAAGATCATGCCTCATGAGGCAAAGCTGGGCTGAGAAGTGGCAGATGGAGTCCAATCTGGAAAAGTGTGACGTAATAAACTTCATATTTAGGAAGGTTGAACTTGAAGGCCAACTACAAGGTTAATGGCAGAATTCTTAACAGATCAGAGGAGCAGAGGGAACTTGGGGTCCAAGTCCATAAATCCCTTAAAGCTGCCATGCATGATGATAGGGTGGTTTAGAAGGTGCTTGGTGTGTTGGCTTTCATTAGTCGGGGGTTGAATTCGATAGCTGCAAGGTAATGTTGCAGCTCTATAAAACTCTGATTAAACCACGCTTGGAATATTGTGTTCATTTCTGGTTGCCTCATTATACATAGGAAGGATGTGGAAGCTTTAGCAAAGGTGCAGAGGAGATTTATCAGGATGCTACCAGAATTAGAGAACTTGTCATGAGGAAAGCTTGAGCAAGCTAGGATTTTTCTTTTTGGAGTGAAGGAGAGTGAGAGAATTTGATAGAGGTGTACAAAATATTGAGAGACATAAATAAAAATATAAGAACAGGTGTATTACGAGTAGGTGTAGGCCATTTGGTCTATCAAACCTGTTCCACCATTCAACAAGATCATGGCTAATCTGGCCATGGACTCGGTTCCACCTATCTGTCTTTTTCCCATAACCCTTAATTCCTTGCTATGCAAAAATTTATCTAACTGTGTCTTAAGTATGTTTAACTGCTTCCACAGGTAAGGATTTCCACACGTTCACTACTGTCTGGGAAAAACCGTTTCTCCTCACCTTCTTCATAAATCTATTCACTTGAATATTGAGGCCTGTTCAAACCTCACCTACCAGTGGAAACAACTTTTCTGCCTTTTTCTTATCTATTCTGTTCATAATTTTAAGTATTTCTGTGAGTCCCCACCCCTCATTCTTCTAAATTCCAGTATAATCCCAGGGGACCCACTATTTCTTCAAAGGCTAACCCCCTCATCTCCGGAATCAACCCAGTGAACTTCCTCTGCAATTCCTCTAAAATCAATACATCGTTCCCCAAGTAAGGAAACCAGAACTGCATGTAATATTTCAGATGAGGCATAGCCTTCCTGTTCTTAAATTCAATCCTTCTTGCCATGAAGGCCAACAACCCTTTTTTCGATAATCTGTTGCACCTACAAATCAACCTTTTGTGATTCATACACAAGCACTGCCAAGTCGCTCTGCACTATAGCATGCTGCAACTTTGTACCATTTAAATAATAATCTAATTTTCCATTTTCCTTCCAAAATGCATGATCTCACATTTACAAATGATGTACTCCGTCCACCAGAATCTTGCCCACTCACTTAGTTTATCTATACCTCTCTGCAGACTTTCCGTATCCTCTGCACAATTTGATTTTCCTGTTAATTTAGTGTCTTTAGCAAACATAGATACACTACACTCAATCCATTCTTCCAAACGTTAACATATGTTGTACATAGTTGCCGGACCTGCACTCCACTCACCACTAATTGCCAATCAGAGGAACACTCATTTATCACAACTCTCTGCCTTCTACTGGTTAACCAATCCTCTATACATTATGCCCAACTCCATACCTCATTATCTCATGGATAAGTCTTTCATGTGGCACCTGGAAATCCAAGTATAGAACATCCACCTGTTTCCCTCTATCCACTGCACTTATATCTTCAAAATCCTCCAGTACATTTGTCAAACAGAACCTGTCCTTCATGAATCATGCTGTGTCTGCCTAATGGAACTACTTCTATCCAGCAGTCAACCTATTTCTTCCTTTAATGATACCTACAATCATTTTTCCAACTATGGATGTTATGCTGACTGGCCTAGACTTAACCACCTTCTGCTTATATCTTTTCTTAAGCAGTGGCATGCTGTTTTCTATCCACTGGGATTTGCTCAGAGTCTGGAGAATTTTGACAAATTATAAGGAGCACATTTGCAGTAACTTCTGCCACTTCTTTCAGTAACCTGGGGTGTATCCCATCAGGAGCAAGGGATTTGCCTATCTTTTGGCCCACTAGTTTGCTGAACATTACCTCTTTAGTCACAGCAATTGCATTAAGTTCCTCAACTTCCACTGCATCGGCAGTATTGCTCTTTGGCATATTAGATGTGCCCTCCATTGTGAAGACTGACACAAAATAATGATTCAAGGCCTCAGCCATTGCACATTATTCAATATTAATTTCCCCTCCACATATTGTGCTAGTTTACTCTCATGATCTATTTTCCTTTCCTTATTGCTTGCTTTGTGGATATTTGTTGCTTTCTAAAGTTTTCCCAATCTTCCAGTTTCTACTCCCACTACTCTGGGTGACTTAGCAGAAACATAGAAAACCTACAGCACAATACAGGCCCTTTGGCCCACAATGCTGTGCCAAACATGTACTTACTTAGGGTTACCCATAGCCCTCTATTTTTCTAAGCTCCATGTACCTATCCAGGGATCTCTTAAAGGACCCTTTCGTATCCGCGTCCACCACTATTGCCGGCAGCCCATTCAATGCATTCACTGTTGTATTCTTGATACGTACTGTGGGTTACTAAGAACGAACCATATTCTGGAACAACATAACTAGAACTTCTATTTAACAGCAAACAGCAACCATATCTTAACCATACAAGCTTCTCCAACGTTCTCTCATTTCTGTGCATGCTCCGGATTCTGTCCAATCACGTTCTTACACGTGACACGTGATATCACCACACTCACCACTCTCTTACTTCCAAGCACCTTAAAACTGTGGCCTCTCGTGCTAGCCATTTCAGCCCTGGGAAAAGCCTCTGACTATCCACATGATCAATGCCTCTCATCATCTTATACACCAGATCTTTTAGTTTAATGCTTTCTTTTATTTCCTTCAATATCCATACTGGCTCTCCCCATTTTATTGTCTTTGCTTTTAACTGGAAAATACTTTTGTTGAACATCATGGAAAATTTCCTTGAAAATCTTCCACTGTTCCTCAACTATACCACCATATCACCTGTGTTCTCAGTTGAGGCTAGCCAACTCCTCCCTTGTTTTGAGATAATACACTGGTTTGTGTTCAAACTATCGTATGAGCTATTTGTATGAAAAATTCTATCACAGTGTTATCACTCTTTCCAAGAGGATCCTGACAAGATAATTAATTTTACCTGTCTTGTTGCACAGGATGAGACCTAGGACAGCATTTTTCCTTATGCATTCATTAACGTGCTGTTCACGAAAGTTATCACAGATGCATTCTCTGAAGCCCTCCTCAAGACTGCCTCAACAGACTCGATTCACCCAATCTATGTGCAAGCTAAAGTGTCCCATGACAACTTTTCCCCATGAGATTGTTGACCTTCCCCCCACCCCCAAGGCTTCAATGAGTAACATGAGAGGACATACTTTTAAGATGATAGGAGTAAAGTATGGGAAGGGCTGGGGTGTCAAAGGTATGGCTTTTTTCCACATAGAGAGTCGTAAGTGCACTCCATGCACTGCTGGGCTGGAGATAGAGGAAGATGCATTAAGGTCATCTAAGAAATTCTTAGATAGGCACATGGATAAAAGAAAATTGGAGGGCTATGTGGGAGGGAAGATTGATATTAGAGTATATTAAAAGGTTGGCACAGCATTGTACACCGAAGGGTCTGTATTGGGCTGCTCAGTTCTAGGTTCTACACTCAGTGGCCATTTTATTAGGTACCTCCTTTTCTTCATAAAGTGGCCACTGAATGTATGTTTGTGTTCTCCTGCTGTTGTAGCCCATCCACTTCAAGGTACAACGTGTTGTGTGTTCAGAGATGCTCTGCTGCACTTCACTGTTGTAATGCATGGTTGTTTGAGTTTCTGTCTCCTTCCAGTCAGCTTGAACCAATCTGGCCATTCTCCTCTGACCTCTCTCATTCCCATTCCACACCCCTCCCCACCAATTTAAATTGTGCCTTGTGTTGCTGGATCATTCTACCACAAGATGAGTCAAGCTTTGAAAACTATCAATTTCCAATCAATGATGGTTCCTTGCTTAAATATCAATACAACCTCCAAGTTATATACAAACAGTTCAATCCAAATATCTATCAATGTCAATCAATGCTGATTACCTACCATTAGGAGACTACGTTTAGTAGTACTCTCATAAACACATCCAGTCGCTTGTTGTGTAAACTTCCTATGTTGAAAGCTATGGGGATGGTTTATAATTGATTCATCAGGGTATTACCAGAGATGAAAAGCTTCATTAAGGAGATTTTCAGTAGTATAAAATGGTTAAGGATGCCAGAAGAGGAATTGTGTGACAGATGGGTCCATTTTGCACTATATGCTTCTGGAACTCTATGTCAGCCAATCCTGCTTGTTGGGATTTTAATTATCTTCACAAATACATGCAGATGCCTTCCTAGTTATAAAAAATACAAATTGTGGGGAGCTGGAAAGCAAATTCTCAAAATCGTATATGTTCAGGGTAATCCAATCTGAATCCACACCTGAATCCGACCTGAATCTAAACCTATCAGAGAAAGACCATCACTATAATTGCTTGATCATTATACTATCAATTCCTTTGCAATGCTACTATATTGCTGATAGTGGGAAACTTGCTCTACAAATTGCAGTTCATTACAATGCAGTCTATATTAGAAAAATGTTTCATTGGCTGTAAAATATTTTGAAACATTCCAAGATTATAAAAATGGTGGTATGAATGCAAGTCTTCTTTACTCTGGAAGCTTAATGTAGTCCTTTACCACGGTGAAGGAAATTATAAAATAAGGCAAGTCAGTTTAGAGATTAATTTTATCATTTGTGTAAGAGGTTCAGCAAATAGTTTAGGATATTGTCTTAATGCATTCCTTAGGGCATCACTCATGGTTAGACGACGACTCCAGAATGATTAAGATAATCTAAAATTTACTCGTATTTTTGGACAGCATCTTTCACTTCTCTTTTATGGCATCACAAAGTCTTTTACAGAAGTGTAGGAAATACAGCATCCTTACATAAGAAGCTCCAGCAAACTATGCTAGTGGACAAACAATCCAATTTTCAGTAACGTTAGTTGAAGGGACAATATTTTGCATTCATAATTAATAATTTTTGTGAATTACAGGACTAATGTTTTAATAAACTATAATTTTGACAGTATTGCCTCTGGATTTACATGTGTACTGCTTGGCTGAAATTCAGACACTCAGATTAAACAGAGAATTCTCTCTCTATATCTATATCTATATAGACCTCCGGTAGGGGGTATGATCAATGTCACTTGTGGAAATTGCTGCAGTATTATTAGCAATGCTACATCGATAACTCATCATGGTATACAAATATGGCTTCACAGTAGCTTTATGTGCAGAATGTAATGTAGCAGAGAAATTTTGTTCTGAACAGTCACGTTTTAGCTGCCATTTTATGACAGGAGTTCTGAAGAATGAATATCACAAATACCCTGCCATGATCCAACCACATAGACCCATAGCCCAAAAAAGCTCACCAGTAACTTTACATCTTCAGGATGCTAAAGAAATTAGGCTTGTCCCCATTGAAACTCACAAATTCTTATTGATGCACCACAGAATCAGATAATATTATCCAGACAGATGGCATGCAAAACAATGGTACCATCTGGTGTGGAGGGGTCATTGCACAGGACCAGGAAAAGCTGAAAAAAAAGTTGTAAACTCAGTCAGCTCCGTGGGCACTAGTTTCACCAGCATCCAGGATATCTTCAAAAATCAACATCTCGAAAAGGCGGCATCCATCATTAAGAATTCACATCACGCAGGACATGTCCTTTTCTCATTGTTACCATCAAGGAGGAGATACAAGAGCCTGAAGACACACAAAACATTTCAAGAACAGTTCCTTCTCCTCTGAATGGACAATGAACCAATGAAGACTTCCTCACTATTTTTCCCTCGTTTTTTCCACTACTTATTTAGTTTATTGTTTATGTACAGTGTCTACAAAAAGTATTAACCTCCTTGGAAGTCTTCACGTTTTATAGTTTTACAACATTGAATCACAGTGGATTTAATTTGGCTTTTTGACATTGATCAACAGAAAAAAGCCCCTTCGTGTCCAAGTGAAAACAGATCTCTACAAAGTGATCTAAATTAATTACAAATATAAAACACAAAATTATTGATTGCATAAGTATTCACCCCCTTCAGGTCAGTATTTAGTAGATGCATCTTTGGCAGCATCTACCAACTTGAGTCTGTGTGGATAGGCCTCGATCAGCTTTGCACATCTCGACCCTGCAAATTTTCCCTAATCTTTTTTACAAGACTTATCAAGTTCTGTCAGATTGCAAGGGGATCATGAGTGAACAGTCCTTTTCAAGTCTAGCCACAAATTCTCAATTGGATTGAGGTCTGGACTCTGACTTGGCCTCTCCAGGACATTAACTTTGTTGTTTTTAAGCCATTCCTGCATAGATTTGGCTTTATGCTTGGAGTCATTGTCTTGCTGGGAAACAAATCTTCCCCCAAGTTGCAGTTCTCTTGCAGACTGCATCAAGTTTCCCTCCAGGATTTCCCTGTATTTTGCTGCACTCATATTACCCTCTACCTTCACAAGCCTTCCAGGGCCTGCTGCACTGAAGCATTCCCACAGCATGATGCAGCCACCACCATGCTTTATGATAGGGATGGTGTGTTTTTGATGTGCCGTGCTTGGCTTATGCCAAACAGTGTTCAGTCTGATGGCCAAAAAGCTCAATTTTGGTTTCATCAAACCACTGAACTTTCTTCCAGTTGACTTCAGAATCTCCCACATGCCTTCTGGCAAACTCTAGCCAAAATATCATGTGAGGTTTTTTTTCCACCAGTGGCTTTCTCCTTGCCACTCTCCCCTAAAGCTCTGACTGGTGAAGCATCCTGGCAACAGTTATTGTTTGCGTAGTCTCTCCCATCTCAGCCCTGAAGCTTGTAACTCCTCCAGAGTTGTCTTACATCTCTTGGTGGCCTCCCTCACTAGTCCCCTTCTTACACAGTCACTCAGTTTGCTCTAGGCAGATTTACAGCTGTGCCATATTCTTTCTATTTCTTGATGGTTGACTTAACAGTACTCCAAGGGATATTCAGTGACTTGGAAATTCTTTTGTATCCGTCTCCTGACTTGTGCTTTTCAATAACCTTTTTGCAGAGTTGCTTGGAGTGTTCTTTTGTCTTCATGGTTTAGTTTTTGCCAGGATACTGACTCACCACATTTGTACCTTCCAGATACAGGTATATTTTCACGACGATCAATTGAAACACCTTGACTGCACACAGGTCTCCAAAAACAGATCTCCATTTAACTAATTAAGTGACTTAAAAAACCAGTTGGCTCAATCAGTGATGATTTGGTGTGTCATATTAAAGGGGGTGGGGGTGATGTTGTGTATGTGGCCTGGTCACACAACAATGCTATTAATAAAAACGCTGGAGACGGGAGCTAAGGTTCATGGTTCTTTACTGGCAGAAACCAAACTCAGAACACACGTACAGATCAATATGTGCCTAATAGTGCATACATCGACGTGTTACTAAAACATAAAGTAGTCCCTTATTATACTGTCGGCTATATGGTACACTCCTCCCCTTTTACTTTACACCACACGCTGTTGGAGCAGTGCTGCCAAGATAATCAAGGACATGACCCACCCAGCCAACACACTTTTCGTTCCTCTTCCCTCTGGGAGAAGGCTCAGGAGCTTGAAGATTCATACGGCCGGATTTGGGAACAGCTTCTTTCTAACTGTGATGTCTGCTGATAACGGATCCTGACCTGGATCTGGGCCGTACCCTCCAAATATCCGGACCTGCCTCTTGGTTTTTTTGCTCTACCTTACTTTCCATTTTTCTATTTTCTATTTATGATTTATAATTTAAATTTTTAATATTTACTAATTTTTACTATTTTTAATATTTAATATTTGTAATTCAGGGAGCAGGAAGCACAGAATCAAATATCGCCATGATGATTGTACGTTTTAGTATCAATTGTTTGGCGACAATAAAGTATAAAGTATAGTGTATCCACCGTTTTTTTTTACTGGGGAATTATGCTAAACAAATATGTTTACCCTTAACATACAAATGCCTACCATTTGTTTACTTAGCCACTTAATAATATCAAATTATTAAAAAGTAACGTAATAATATCGAATTAAAACAAGGCTTTTTTTTTTACTTTTGGTCTAAAACCCACTTATAACTCAAGTCTCTGGGGGTGGGGGAGGTCTTCTCTAGATTGTCCGGCACTGAAGCAAATAGGTCTTCACTCTATTGTCTGGAATAAATTAAACAATCCACAAATTGGCAGGTTCCAGCCATAAAGAGTAGTCACCTCCGTCTTGCAAAGATGACGAAAGCAAAGTGAAATCTGTGAAAAGGTGAATGTTATTCTTAAAAATATGTACAATCATCAAAACTGAGATGGCATTGGAAAGTGTCTTCAAATAGTGTGTTCTTCAGTCTGTCAATAAACTTGTTTGTTTTAATACAAATTTCCATATAAAAGTCATGAAAGTTGACCTCTGAGTATACGGAGTTAAGAAGATGTGCGCCAACTTGCTGAGAGTTCTAGGCAGCAGATCGCCTCTGTATAATGAAGACTCCTCTGTGCAGCTGTCCTAGATATATACGCACCTTTGTGCTATCACTTGTCTTCCTTACCCATATCTCATTTGTTCCAACTGAGCTAATTACACAGCCAATCTTCGTATTCTCCTTAGATTCCAAATAGATAGCCTGACCTTTATGATACCATCTCTTATCGTAATATGACTTTCCATCTTCTATTCGTGCTTCATACCTTTGTGCTAGTGATTCAGCAGGACTGCTGGGAAGATGCTCAGGAGAAGACGGAGATGCTGGTCGTTTTGGAGATTTAACCTTGTTGAGTGTTCCAGATCTTCCATTATCTCTTCAGCTGTTAACAAGTAATTTAACTGTGCAGATTCAGGTTTTCGTCTTTTGTCTGTCATTGGAGCAGGATCATTAGGTCTCCTCCGTGGTTTCCTAGTCATTATTGGCTTTAACTCCATAGAATCTCCTGTGAGTTCCATTGTTAGCCTCTCATTCTCAATCATCATTTTCTTTTCTTCTAACTCAATCTTTTTATCTTCAAATTCTTTCACTGCTGCTTTCTTCTCTTTAATATAATTCCTTTCCACTTGTTCTGTCCCCAATTGCAGAAAAAGCTCTGCATTTTGTATTCTTTCCTTGTATTGTTAATCTAGTTTCTTCATCCTTTTCTGATACTCCTGCAAAGTGCCTTCCTGTAACTACTGTAGCTGTCTTTTCAGAGATGTCAATTTCTCCTGGTACATCTGCTCTCTTACTTCCAGGTAGTCTTCATCATCCTGCTTATTGGCAATATCTGTCTCACTTACATCCTCTGTATCTTCATCCGAGTCGTGGCCACGGATACTGTGTTCGTCCTCATCGATGCTGTCTAGCTCCTCCTCGTCGTTGTAATAGTCGACAATGGGTGAGAGGAGAGCTGCGGACATCTTCCCTGCTGAGCTACCCTTCTTTGTTGACACATCCAGTGCCTCGATGGTGTGCCAATCCAACTGAATTTTCCTGAGCCATTCCTGTCCCAGCAACGGTGGTCCTCCATTTTTCAGTACATAGAGGTTCAGCTGCTGTGTTTTGTCTCCATAGGTCACTGTCACTTTAATTTTACCTTTGGGACACACTTTCAGTCCTGTGTAAGTCTTTATCAGTAGTTTAGTTCATTTCAGAGGTATGTGAGAAAACAGTCATTTGTAGTCTCGTACAGAGATTACCACTAAAGCTGAGCCTGTGTCCAACTCCATTTTCAGTCTCACGCCTGCCACTCGTGGAGTGATCCATATTACTCTTTGATCATTTGTCTCTTTCACGCTGTGAAGCTGCAGACGAGACAATTCACTTTCATCTGAGTTGTTTTCATCAGAACTGCTTTCTTCCATTTTGTGTACATTGTTGTGTTTTCCTTTCTGGGGTTTCTTGTTTCTCTGTATTTTGTCCTTTTTCTGCTGTTTACTGGCTTTGCATACTCTGCCAGTGTGGCCCTGTTTGCCACAGTTTCTGCATTCTTTGTCTTTAAACCAACAGTCATCAGGGTCATGTGACATGTTCTTACAACGGTAAAATTTCTTTCTTTCATTTCTGTTCAGTTACATTTTATTCGTAGCATATTCCAGAGATTTCTGTTGTATCTCTGAAGCACCCCGTGCTGCGATTTCCGTTCAAATTGCAATGTTCAGCGCCTTCTCTAATGTAAGGTCTTTTTCACACAGGAGCTTCTTCTGTGTGGTTTCACAGTGCATGCCACACACTAACCTGTCCCTCAATGTGTCTGATAGACCAGCTCTAAATTGGCAATGTTCTGATAAATTTGCGCAATTCAGCACAATATTCAGAAATGCTTTCATTTTTGCTCTGATTCCAATTGTGACATTTAAATCTTGCAGCAATGACTAGTGGTTTGGGGTTTAAATGCTGTTGGAAAGTGTCAACGATTTGCTTGAGTGTTTTGTCAGCTGGCTTTTCAGGGGTTAACAAGCTCTGTAGCAGGCCGTATGTTTTTGCTTCCATAATGTTGTTCATCCATCGTCGTCGTCAATGAAGACCTCGACACCACTATGATGGTGATGGTGTCGAGGCTAGCGCGTGATTTGGATTTAAGTGAGGGAGAGTTGCGCAGCGTCAGCCTCACTCTCTTCCCAACTCCCATCTGGATCCAATGGCAAGACAAGAGTTGAGACAACTGGAGATGGGGCAAGGCGCAGTGGATGACCAGGATGTCTTCTGTGTTTAGTCGCGCTCTACACGTTCCACGACATTTGCAGAGACCACCTTCTTGACCATTGGACCTTCCATTGGTCTCGTCCGCTCAATCCGCCGGAGTCTGTCTTCACATGCTGGGATAGACAACTCCCTATCTCACCGAGGGTTTGAGACCCGTCGGCTACCCTCACCTGGTTTAGCTGACTTGTTGAAGTCATTGGCGGGGTGTGGCCGCTGTCGTATGCAAACAGCTACGGGGAGCTACAGCTGAGAGCTGAGTGCCAGGTGGGGACCAACGGTGGTTTAACCGCCTTGAAAAGGACGCAACATGCTCCCCACCAGAGGTGTTACTCCTCCCTGACACCCAATGCACTAGTGGTCGCCAACTTTTTTAAACCCAAGATCCCCTACCTCGGCATTAGTGAAAGGCAAGATCTACCCACTAAATCGTTTAGAGAAAAACCAACTCAGATTGTACTTCCAACTTGAGGCTAATTGTACAAGTTTCACCTGTTATCCGAAGGTAGAGCGTTCCTATGAAATGGTTCGTAAGCCGGAATGTCGTAAAGTGAATAAGCAATTACCATTTATTTATATGGGAAAAATTTTTGAGCGTTCCCAGAGCCAAAAAATAACCTACAAAATCATGCCAAATAACACATAAAACCTAAAATAACAGTAACATATAGTAAAAGCAGGAATGATATGATAAATACACAGCCTATATAAGGTAGAAGTACTTTTCTGCAGCACTGTCCAGCACAGCAAAAATTTCGTGGAAGCACTCTCGGCAGAAACACTCTCTCCAGTAACCTTTAAGCTATGAAGCTGCCAAATCATACCAAATAACACAAAAATACACAGCCTATATAAAGTAGAAATAATGTATGAACAGTGTAGTTTTACTTACCGGAATCGGGAAGACTCCAATAAATTGCAGATTCACAGTTAAATACTTGCTTATACGAATAGTAACCTGACACAATTGGCAATCGCCTCTGATCTGGGCCGATATTTACGTGCCTGGTGGCACCTAATTAGCTAGCTTGTTTATTTTGGCTTTTTTCTTAAAGATGTGCTGGGTGCATTCTGACTACTGCTGCATTCTTCGCAGCAATGTATAGGTCTGTGTCCTGGAAGTTGGGGACTACTGCTTAAACTATGAAGCTGCCCTCACCTCAGAAACCGATCAAACCACCCATGACTACCTTTAAATTCCACTTTCACAACACTTTCATCACCATTATCCAGTGCTTTCTGTTTCAGCTTATTAAAAGGACTGACTGATTTCTCCTTAAGTATAAGAAAACTTAACGGAAAACCACACTTTGTACACCCATCAATCCACTCAAGCGATAGACTTTCCATTTTATCCATTATTGGATGCCGACTAAGAGAGACCACTTTGCTACGAGCAGAACCAACAGTAACATCGGCAGCTTTCAAAATTCTTTCTCTCTGCGTATAAATAGTGCGAATGGTGGATGCAGGCAAGTTCAACACGCGGACAATGTCCTTACTTCGTTCACCATGATCGAAACACTTAATTATGTCTAGTTTTATGCTAAGTGTAACACCTTTACGAGCTCTTTTAGGCTTTTCTGATACCTTAGAACTCATCTTGCTAATGGATGCACAAAATAAATTGAGATAAAGCACACGTTTAAGCAATGCTGGCTCGAATGCAGTTCTGGGGGAGGAGTTTGGCTGTTCAGGCGCGTGCTGCCTTTTTTGCATAACAGTGAAAACACCTAGCGAAAACAGTTAACTAATGTAGGTCTTTCGTAACAGCGAGGTGTTGTAAAGTGAACGTTCGGAAAACGGGGGCCACCTGTATTTGAATTACATAAAATGCTTTTGTCAAACTTTCAAATTAATTCAACCAAGAAAACGTTGTAACTAGCATATCAAACAGGCCATAGCTGTCTTTCTTTAAGAATATTACAATACTTCATACCTTTTGTAGTAACCTCCACTTTGAGAAAGGACCACTCAACAACTTCATGTCCAAAGGAACAACTTTATCTGGGACAGCAAAACCAATGCGGCGGAGGGGCTTATACACACATGTGCAGAAAAGACTGGAAGTAAAACCCCGCAACCCCGGAAACAATCTTTGTTTACAAACAGCTTTCCGTAGCGGGAGTATTGCTATATTACCATTATCCTAATTAGTATTAACTTATTTTTATAATGCTCAACACTTCTCCGCCTTTAAATTCCAACAATCCCCAAATGTAAAAGAACTGGGAAACAAAAAACAGTGGTGTCATTATCCTGTGTACCTCTGAAAATTATACTAACTTTCTCACTCCCAAATAAGGGACAAAAGTAGCAGTCAAATATGGGACACTTGTGTTTACCCCGAGAAAGACTACCATGACCATGAAGCCTTGCGCTGGCACCTGTGTGCGCATACGTGTCATTCGCATACATGATGTGCGCATACGTGCGTGCGCATGCGTGTACGTGTCAATTTTTTCCTACAAGTCGGTTTTGGCTTAATCGTCCCGATTCTGTTAAGTGAAACTACACTGTACATACATTATTTCTATTTTATATAGGCTGTGTATTTATCATATCATTCCTGCTTTTAATATATGTTAGAGTTATTTTAGGTTTTATGTGTTATTTAGTAGGTTATTTTTTGGGTCTGAGAATGCTCAATATTTTTCCCATTTAAATTAATGGTAATTGCTTCTTCACTTTACGCCATTTCGGCTTACGAACGGTTTCATAGGAACGCTCTACCTTAGTGGGGGAAATACGGGACAAGGGCAGTCCCGTATTGGACAAACCAATTTATCCCAATATATGGGATGTCCCAGCTAATACGGGACAGTTGGCAACCTTGCTAGTGTCTCAGTAACAGTTTACCAATACAAAACTACCTGAAAAATGTGGCAGATTCAACATTCAGTCTAAACACTCAGGAAACTGCCCATTCAAATATTCAGTCTGTCAGGAGGTTTGCGAGGGCGCTGTGCTGCAACAGATGAAATCTAAGTACAGGAGCTGTCTTACTGTCAGACATCTCACAGACTGTCTCAAACTGGCTGTCTGTAGTTATGAGCCAGGTTTCAGGGAACTAGCAGAAAGTATTCAGCCCCAGTCATCACACTAAGTGCAACAGTCAATTTTTATTCATTTATTTTTTGTATTGAAATAAAATTAAATAATGAAACATAGAATTAAAGGTGCTGTAATGTGAGCATTATAAAAATAAGTAATACTAATTATGACAGTATTTCCGGGTTGCGGGGTTTTACTTCCGGTCTTTTCTACCGCGGTGCATGGCAGAGCAGCTACACACATGCGCACTGGGCAGAAAGAACGGAACTAAAACCCCGCAACCCAGAAATAATTTCTCTTTACAAACAGCTTTCAATAGCGGAAGTATTGCTACAATACCATTATCCTAATTAGTATTACTTATTTTTATAATGCTCACATTACAACAGTATTTGTGTATTTATTTTTCTTTTTTTGGGATCTATTGGGAAAGTCTCAAAGATCGACCTGTTGGCGACCACTACAATACACACCTGCTCCCATAATACTGAGTAAGACACTGGCTTTCTTTTCATCATTAGCACTGTTAGCCTCACAATATAACTCCACTCTTTCAATGTAAATTGCCCAGTCTTCAATGTCACTATCAAATGTTGTAATGGTTCTAATCATCATCATCTTTGTAATGTTAATTAAGCCCCATCCTCCTCTTATCTTCCTTTTGGACTCATGTGTCCTTTCTGCTAGCGCCACGAGCACACTCCGTCTAGATGTGTGTGTGTGTGTGTGTGTGTGTGTGTGTGTATGTGTGTATGTGTGTGTGGGGCTCCTTTTTATTTCCCTTCTGGGGCAGGCAGACCCTCAGCCCCTGGGGGTCAGCGCCGGCTGTGGTCTCGGCTGGACGTTCTGCTGCTCTGACTGTGTCTCTTGGTCGCTCGACGTCCCCGACCCCGGCTGTTCTCCCGCTTCCTTTCAGACTCGCAGCCTTGCTCCACCTCCTTCTCCCACTCCTTGGCTCGTTCCTTGCGCTCTTCTTCCGAGTGTCGTTATCAATTAAAGCACAGCGTTCCAATACGATGTAGGTTCATTAACCTCATTGCCAATTTATTGTGTATGTGGCCTGGTTACACAACAATGCTATTAATAAAAACGCTGGAGACAGGAGCTAAGGTTCATGGTTCTTTACTGGCAGAAACCGAACTCGGCACACACATACAGATCAATACGCGCCTAATAACGTATTCAATGACGTGTTACTAAAACATAAAGTAGTCCCTTATTATACTGTAGGCTATATGGTACAGGTAAATACTTGTGCAATCAATTCTTTTGTGTTTTATATTTGTAATTAATTAACTTAGATCACTTTGTATAGACCTGTTTTCACTTTGACACGAAAGTGTTTTTTCTGTTGATCAATACTAAAAAGGCCAATTAAATCCACTGTGATTCAATATTCTAAAGCAATAAAACATGGGGCGGGAAAATACTTTATAGGCATCGTGTACTTCTTATTGCAAGTTATACTTTCTATTCCTATGTATTGTAATGCACTGCTGCTGCAAAACAACAAATTATATAGCATATGCTGGTGATTTTAAACCTGATTCTGGCAATGCTTTTCACTGTAATGAGGTACATGTGAAATATTATAACAATTTACCAGTTTGTGTTCATCTCCATCCATTTTGTACATCAAAAACAAATGTGCACAGAGTCTCATTGCTATATGGAAAATTTCCATCTGATCCCCAACCCTGTGGGGGGTTCACATCCTGGTAGAAAGCCACTCAGATCCTCTAGGATAAATCAAGTTGGTGCTGCAGGCCAAAGAAGGAATTTGTGGAATGCCTATGGGAGAAGACTTTTTAGAGCAGCTTGGACTGAGCCTGTTAGGGAAAAGGAAATTCTGGATTGGGTGTTATGTAATGAACCTGATTCGATTAGGGAGCTCGAGGTGAAGGAACTCTTAGGAGACGGTGATCAAAATATGATAGAATTCACCCTGCAGTTTGAGAGGGCGAAGCTAAAGTCAAATGTATCAGTATTACAGTGGAGTAAAGGGAAATCCAGAGGCACGAGACAGGAGCTGGTCAAAATAGAGTGGAACACGACGCTAGCAGGGATGACGGCTGTGCAGCAATTTTTGGAGTTTCTGGAACAATTCAGAAGGTACAGGATAGATTCATCCCAAAGAAATATTCTAAAGGGAGGATGAAGCAATTGTGGGTGACAAAGAAAGTCAGAGAGAACATAAAAACAAGAGAGGGCATATAATATTGAAAAAAAAAGTGGGCAGCTAGAGGATTGGGAAACTTTTAAAAACCAATAGAAGGCAACTTAAAAAGCAATAAAGAGAGAAAAGATGAAATATGAAGGTACACGAGCCAATAATGTAATGGAGGACATATTTAATTCTCCTTGTGTAAAATTCTGCTGTATTGCACTACCAGCTTGCAGAAAAGTGTGGCAACATGCAGCCTAAACAGCAGTGCTTAAAAATGACTGCAGATGGCTGCCAGCAAACTGTTCTTACCTGAAAAAAATTCCAAGAAATAGAGCACTGCAGCCAGCTCTTGATTGCAGTCTGCACCTCTTCCTCCTAACTTCATGTTTCATGTTCCAAGTTGCTTCACCATCCTGACAGTTTCCTTCCACCATTCTTATGCCACACATTTGTAGCTTTCTGACATTGTATACCTGAGGCCTGAGGCCCAATGCAATATCTGTCTTAGGGCAACATGGGAATTATTCCCTGTACCAACAAACAATTTGAGTTCAGTGACCTGAACCCCTAACAAAGAGAAAGAAGGATAAAGTAAAATGATCAACAGGAGCTAGCAAAATCCTGCATGCTTCATTAGGATCACTTCTATGACTTTTTCAAAAATGAAATCCTATTATGTGGGTCTTGGAGGAGTTTATGTTAATTCCATCTGTAGAATCAGATACAAGTCATTTTATTGTTTCGAGTAAGTCTAGTGCTTTGTGATGTTAACTGCTAGAAAAATAATGACATTGTGTGGTAATATATGCACGCAAATTTAAGTACCAGCATGCGGCAACAAAATACAAAGTGAACTAATATTATCACGCAGTGATGTCACATAAGATGGTTTAAGTCCTATAATTGTTGTCACGGTTGTAGGCAAAAGATTACATTTAATTGACTATTCCTGATTGGTTATTCACCAAGCCATGTCTTCAGGAATGTATTAACACAATCACTTAAGCTCTGTCAATGAAGAGTAATCAGGAATTTAATTATTCAGATATTTAAATCTAATGTCTGAAAATTATTCTGTAAGAAAAGGAGACTGTGGTGCAGAAAAAGAGGATAATTCAGAAACACAACTAAAAAATAATTCTAATAGTTTTATGGAACGATTACCTCTGATATACACAAAAATGTCATCATTCACCTCTCCTGTTCATAATCATAATATCCTTGCCCCCTTGCTACAAAATCTGTATCAACAAGCCACAATTTATTTTTAATATATCTCACCTTCCCAAAAGACATTCATTGGCATTCAATCAACATCAATCATTTTGAAACTATTTTACTTAGCACTCATCAAAAAAGAAACAAAATGTTCTTCTCCTAGCTGCTCACACTGTTGTTAATCTCAAATCTCGTTTCAGATTCCTCATCTTGATTGAAGGAAAAGCTTGCATTACTCTGTCTCTAGTCCCTTCATTCCTTAAGTATATAGAAACATCCCATTGCCGTTTCCCAGTTTCAAAATACTTTAAACTATCTTGTATTTTTTTCTACTTTTCTCAAGAATCTGCAGCTGTCACAGAGTCATTTTACATACGAGGATCTGTAAAACCCAAAGCCACAGCTCATGTAATATGTAAAATGGGACAGGGCAAACACAAATTGTTATTTATTTAGTTAAAAAAAATCAAAACAAAGCAAGTTTTTGCAAACCAAGAAAAGGCGTCAGAAAAATCCTTTCTGCTCAACATGCCTGCAAAGGATTTACTGTATCCTGTTAGTCAATCTTCTTGTCCATTGCCCCTCAAACTTTCCTACAAATATCTCATGAGATTCTTTAATGTCATGCTTTATATTACATTGTTTTGAAAAGCGCACTTGTGCCTATTGAAATGTTGTGGACCTACAATTTTAAGTAAAAGTTTGATATTAAAATATGTCCTTGAATTACTGAGCTATTGCAATGAGACAAGAGAGGATCATGTGTGCCTTAGCAAATTGGTAAACTGGGTTATTATTGTCCCATGTACCGACATACAGTGAAAAACTGTTCTGCATGCCATCCATACAGGTCATTTCATCACATGAGTACCTTAAGACAGTACAGGGAGAAAGCAATAACAGAATGCAGCACAAAGTGTTACAGATACAGAGAAAGGGCAGTAGAGGTAATAAAATGTAAGGCCATGATGAGGTAGATTGGGAGATCAATAATCCATCATGCTATACACCGGGGTCATTCAGTGGTCTTATAACAGTGAGATGGAAGCTGTTCGGGAGTCTGGTAGTATGTGCTTTCATGCTTTTGCATATTCTGCCTGATGGGAGGGGAGGAGAAGACAGACTATCCTTAGCGGGCTTGGTCTTTGATTATGCTGGCTGCTTTACCAAGGCATTGAGTAGCATAGGCAGAGTCCATGAAGGGAAGACTGGGTTCTGTGATGTGCTGAGCTGTGTCCACACTCTATGCATTTTGTTGTGTTCACAGGTAGACCAATTGCCATATTAAGAACTCGATGATTTCAGCCCTCTTGACCTCAGCGCCAGTGCTGTAGACAGGAGCATGTGCACTGCCCCCTTTCCTGAAGTTAATGACAAACTCTATGGTTTTGTTGACATCGAGGGACAGATTGTTGTCATGACACCTTGTCACTGGCTCTCCATCTGCTTACAAACAAGAGAAAATCTGCAGATGCTGGAAATCCAAGCAACACACATTAAATGTTGGAGGAACTCTGCAGGCCAGGCAGCATCTATGGAAAAGAGTACAATCTACGTTTTGGGCCATAAACCGTCAGGACTGGAGAAAAATAGCTAAGGAGTAGTTTTAAAAGGTGGGGGGAGGGTAAAGAGAAACACAAGGTGATAGGTGAAAGATGAAGGGGTGGGGATAAGGTAAAGAGCTGGGAAGTTGATTAGTGAGAGAGACAGAAGGCCATGGAAGAATTGAGGGGAGGAGCACCAGAGGGAGGGGATGGATGGACAAGTAGGTAGGGAGAGAGAGGGATTACAGAATGATTATTATGGAACACTTGGTCTGTCAAAAGTATAGCTATGATTATTAGAAAATACATTGCAACTCTGGGAAATTTAAGTAATTACTTTACACTGCTCTTGCCCTCCTGAAACAGTCAAGCTGCAGCACCAGAGATGTGGTTCAATTCATAAAAACAAAAATGTCAATATACTTTTGTAGAAAGTGTTGTAATTTGTGGGTTTGAAAGTTTCAAGTTGATTAGCAGGGGACCAAATCCAATGAGCTCTCCAACATCCTGTCAGTGGCTCTGAAATATATCTGCTACAGTGCCGGCTGATTTGCAGCTGCTGCCAACAGAAATCGCTGTTACAGTGAACACAGCTTATAAAAAAGAAATGTTACACCACTTGGCAAGAGCTGCCTGATGGTCACAGTATTGACTGTGATTCACCCAGGAGCTTATTAAAGACAGCTTTCCATATAGAGCTTTCCATGAAGTTACTTCAGTGGCATTAAGAACTACATATGGTAGATTTTGACTGTGCAGCTGTATAAAACAAGTGATAACTATATCACAACACGTGGTTAGCATAATGCTTTCACAACATCTGTGATGCAGGTTCATCTCCTGCTACTGATTGTGGGGAGTTTATACGTTCTCCTCATGACCACATGGGTTTCCTCCCACATTCCAAAGATGTACAGGTCAGTAGGTTAATCAGTCACAGCTTAATAGGTTAATTGGTCATATCAGTGAACATTGGGCAGTACAGGTTAAATCTTCCAACTTCTCTACCTGTGGTATTTTTTCGTCAGTTCTTTTGGCTGACCCAGGTCTTAGAAGAAAAACATTTTAAAAATTCACTAACAAAGAAATAGGTAACTTTCATCCACAGCCAATGTGGTATGTGATTGAAATAGTCAGCACCTGCAAGATTTTCCCAGCTATTACTTGGCAATTTCAAAATAGCTAAGCAACAGTTCCAGCATCAAACACTGTTAGGTTCTTTTTAGATTGAACAAACCTTAGAGGTTCTAATAACTAACCTACAAGTACTACGTTTTATGTGCATTGACTTATTATTCCAGAGAGGGATATCTTTAGTAAACTTCCCAGAGCAAACACTACAATGAATCTTTTGAAAATGGGTTAAGTTTTCTTATTGAAATTTCATCAACACAAAATGCATTATCTGTTCTTATTACAACAACCATATAACACTTGTTAAGTCTTCTTAGGTTATTGGTGTTGCACTTTCTTCAGCAGGCAATTTTACTCCACAGTGGCTTTTTATGTATACACTTAGCGGCCATAGTATTAGGTACCTCTGCTGCTGTAGTTATCCACTTCAAAATTTGATGTGTTTTGCATTCAGAGATGCTCTTCCACAACCACTGTTGTAACACATGTTTATTTGAGCTACTGTCACCTTCCTGTCAGTTTGAACCAGTCTGGCCATTCTCCACTGACATTGCTCATTAACAAGGCATTCACCCCCCCCCCCCACAGAACTGCCACTCACACCTTTTGTCTTTTGCATCATTCTTTGTAGACTGTCGTGCATTAAAATCCCAGGAGATCAGCAGTTTCTGAGAAACTTAAACCACTCCATCTGGCGCCAACAATCATTCCATGGACTAAGTCACTTAGATCACATTTCTTCCCCCATTCTGATGTTTGGTCTGAACAACCACAGAATCCCTTGATCATGCTTGTATGCTTTTATGCATTGAGCTGCTGCCACCTGATTGGATAATTAGATATTTGCATTAACGCAGTTAAAGTGTACCTGTGTACTTAATAAAATGGCCACTGAGTGTATTTCCTACACCACCGGATGTATAATACAGGGTGAATTAAACAGAATAACAAAACACTGTTCCTTTTGTCAGAGGAATTTGTATGCATTGGTTTCAATTGTGCTGCGAGATTATAACAGCTGATTGAGCAGCAGACAATCAGTGTTCGGGATTGATTGGCAAAAATAAATTAAAGAATGGCAGGGACAAGTGGAGTGGCCATCTTTGAGTGGTCAGACTTAGAGAGGGAGTTTAAGGCCTTAGCTCCTTGAGGCTTCAGGAGAAAAAGCAAAAAGTCCTGAGGGTAGAATATTTTATTGGAAGCTTTGTTTTTCCTTCTTTGTATTTGCTCAGTAGAGATGCCAGGCAGGATAGTGGAATGCTCCTCTTGCAAGATGTGAGAAGGCATGAGACCTCTAGTGCCCCTGACGACTTTACCTGCGAGAAGTGCAGCTGGTTGCAGCTTCAAACCCTCCACATTAAGGAGCTGGAACTGGATGAACTCCAGATCATTTGGGAGGTTGAGGGGGTGATGGACAGGACACATAGAGAGGTAGTTACACCCAAGGTGCAGGATACAGGAAACTAGGTGACAGTGAGAAAGGAGAAAGGGGTCAAACAGACAGTGCAGAGTATTCCTGTGACCATCACCTCAACAACTGGTATACCACATTAGGGGGATGATCTAGCAGAGGAAAGCCATGGTAGTCAGGTCTCTGGCACTGAGTCTGGCTCTGTGACTCATAAGGGAAGGTGGGGGGAGAAGAGGTGAGCTGTAGTGATAGAGGATTTGTTAGTTAGGGGAATGAAAATAATGTTCTGTGGACAAGAAGAAGATTCCCAGATGATGTGTTGCTTCCCAGGTGCCAGGGTTCAGGACATCTCTGACTCCTCAGCATTCTTAAGTGGGAGGGGGAACAGCCAGAGGCCGTGGTTGATGTAGGTATCAATGACATAGGTAGGAAGAGTGACAAGTTTCTTCAAAATGAGTTCAGGAAGTTAGGTGCTAAGTTAAAGGGCAGGACTCCCAGCATTGTGATCCCAGGGTTGCCACCTGTACCAAGCGCTGGTGAGGCCAGAAATAAGAAGGTTATACAGTTTAACATGTAGTCAATGAGCTGGTGTAGGAGGGAGGGCATCAAATTTTGGGTCGCTGGGGTCTCTTCCGGGAAGGTGAGACTGCACAGAACATATGGTTTGCACCTAAACTAGAGGAGGTCTAATATCCTACGTAAAAAGTTTGCTAGTGCTTCATGGCGGGGGGAGGAACCAGAGTGCCAGAACAGATAGTGGTGAAGTTGTAAAGACAGAACTTGTTAGGAACTCAGGCAAAGGCAGATGAGTTCAGGGCATGAATCAACAACTGGAATTATGAATTTGTAGCCACCATTGAGACTTGGTTGCAGGAGGGGGGGCGGGACAGGCAGCTCAATATTCCAGGGTTTCGTTGTTTTCAATGCGACAGAGTAGGAGGGATTAATGAAGTAAAGGGTGGTGATACTAGTTATGGAAAATGTCACGGCAGTGCTCAGTCATGACTTGTCTAGATAAGAAAGGTATGACCACATTTATAGGGCTATATTACAGACCACCCAACAGTCTGAGAGATTTAGAGGAACAAATTTGTAGAGAGATCGCAGACTGTTGCAAGAAACATAAGGTTGTTCTAGTAGGTGATTTTAACTTTATACATATTGACTAGGACTCCCATATTGTAAAAGTACTAGATGGGGTAGAGTTTGCCAAATATGTTCAGGAAATTTTCCTGAATTAGTACGTGGATGTCCTAGTGAGAGTGTGAGATACTTGATCTGCTACTAGGGAATGCAACAGAGCAGGCGACATAAGTTTGCGTAGGGGAACACGTTGGATCTAGTGATTACAATGCCATTAGTTTCAAAGTAAATATGCAAAAAGATAGGTCTGGTCCAAGGGTTGAGATTCTAAATTGGAGAAGGGCCAATTCTGGTGGTATCAGAAAGGATCTGGCAAGCACGGATTGGGACAGGCTGTTTTCTGTCAAAGATGTACTTGGCATGTGGGAGCCCTTCCAGAAGTGTAATTTTGAGAGTACAAAGCTTAATGTGCCTGTCAGAATAAAAGGGAAAGGTAATAGATGTAGGGAATCTTGGTTTTCAAGAGATATTAAGGCCCTGGTTAAGAAAAAAAGAGGGCACCAACTTCATGGACCTTATACAGATTAAAAAGGAGGAGGTGTTTGCTGTCTTCAGGCAAATTAGGGTGGATAAATGACCAGGACCTGAAAGGTCTTCCCTCAAACCCTGGGGTGTAATGATCCCTTCTGGCAATACCCCACCTTACTATTTACCTCAGCAATTGGGCCTCAATCCCCTCATTTAATTTCCAATCATTCCCAGGTTCCACTAACTACACACACGGGCTTTCCATCAGAAAATGCAGGATAAAGACCCTGAGATCACAACAAGGCACTGTCAGTTTGTTGGTTGACTCCAGTGTGAGTAACCTTGTTTCATGGTTCGTAGGACTGTCAGTTCTAAGTCTAGCATCACTCCTGGATTCTCTCCAAACCCAAGACTTTGGGTAAAGATTCTCCTGGAAACTGATTCCACGCTTGCTATGGCAATAATGCCTCCCGACTCTGCCCCCGTGCCTGTGTTCTGCACTTGGGTTTGTCCACCGCCACGCTCATGTAACATGGGGAGGCAAGTGCAGGAATTGCCAGGGCCCTAGCAGAGATATTTAAATTATCCTTAGCAACAGGTGAGGTATCAGAGGATTGGAGAATACCTAATGTTCTTCCACTGTTAAAGAAAGGCTCTAAAAATAAACCAGGAAAGTATAGGCCAATGAGCCTGATATCACTGGTAGGAAAGTTATTGGAAGTTATTCTAAGGGACTGTATATATGAATATTTGGATAGACATGGACTGATTAAAGATAGTCAGCATAGCTTTGTGTGTGGTAGTTTATATCTAACCAATCTTATAGAGATTTCTGAGTAAGTTATCAGGAAAGTTGATGATGGCAAAGCAGGGGATATTGCCAACATGGACTTTTGCAAGGCATTTCTGGTTGCCTCACTATAGGAAGGATGTGGAAGCATTGGAAAGGGTACAGAGGAGATTTACCAGGATGCTGCCTGGTTTAGAGAGTATGCATTATGATCAGAGATTAAGGGAGCTAGGGCTTTACTCTTTGGAGAGAAGGAGGATGAGAGGAGACATGATAGAGGTATACAATATATTAAGAGGAATAGACAGAGTGGACAGCCAGTGTCCCTTTCCCAGGGCACCACTGCTCAGTACAAGAGGACATGGCTTTAGGGTAAGGGGTGGGAAGCTCAAGGGGGATATTAGAGGAAAGTTTTTTACTCAGAGAGTGGTTGGTACATGGAATGCACTGCCTGAGTCAGTGGTGGAGGCAGATACACTAATGAAATTTAAGAGACTGCTAGACAGGTATATGGAGGAATTTAAGGTGGGGGGTTATATGGGAGGTAGGGTTTAAGGATCGGCACAACATTGTGGGCCAAAGGGCCTGTACTGTGCTATACTATTCTATATTCTATTTGATGAGGTTCCACATGGGAGGTTGGGTAAGAAGGTTCAGTTGCTTGGCATTCAAGGTGAAGTAGTCAATTTGATTAGATATTTGCTTTGTGTGAGAAATCGGGGAGTGGTAGTAGATGTTTGCCTCACTGACTGGAGGCCTGTGACTACAGGAGTGCTACAGGGATTGAGGTTGAGTCCATTGTGGTTTGTCATCTATATCAATGATCTGGATGATAATGTGGATAACCCAGATCAGCAATTTTGCAGATGACACCAAGATTGGGGGTGTAGTGGACAGTGAGGAAAACTATTGTGGTCTACAGCAGGATCTGGACCAGCTGGAATAATGGGTTGAAATTGGTAGATCTGATATAATGGTGCAGGCAAGCATGAGGTATTGCACTTTGGTAGGTCCAACCAGGGTAGCTCTTAACATTCAACAGTAGGACACTGAGGTGTACGATGGAACAAAATGATTTGGGAATACAGGTACTTTATTCAGTGTCACAGATAGGCAGGGTCCCAAGGAAATCTTCTGGCATATTAGCCTTTATAAATCAAAGTACCGATTACAGGATATGGGATGTTATGCTAACGTTGTTTAAGACATTGGTGAAGCCCAGTTTGGAGCATTGTGTGCAAGTTTGGTTACCTATCTACAGGAAAGATGCAGCTATGGTTGGAAGAGTACTGCGAAAATTTACAAGGCTGTTGCGAGGTCTGGAGGACCTGAGTTACAGGTAAAGATGGAATAGGTTAGACTTCATTCCTTGGAGCGTAGAAAATTGAGAGGAAATTTGAGAGAGGTCCACAAATTTTTGACGGGTAGAGATGTGGTAAATACAAGCAAGTTTTTTTTCCACGGAGGTTGGTGTGAAAATAGCTAGAGGTCATGGGTTAAGGGTGAAATGTGAAATGTTTAAGGGGAACATGAGGAGAAATTTCTTCACTCGGAGGGTCGTGCGAGTGCGGAACGAGCTGCCAGCGCAATTGGTGCACGCGAGCTCGATTTCAACATTTAAGAGAAGTTTGAATAGGTATATGGGGTAGGGGCATGGAGGACTATGGTCCCGGTACACGTCAATGAGCGCACGTGGCTTAAATAGTTCGGCACGGACTAGATGGGCCGAATGGGTGTTTTTGTACTGTACTCCATAGCAGAGCTCGAGCAGCATGTATTAAAAATAATAAACGTTCTATTAATGTTCAGTGTGCTTTGAAAATGTGAAACCAAATTAATGATGATAATAATTGCTTCTGAAGTTTTTTGATATTACTTTTTTTTGTTCGTTTGTTATATTTCAATATAAAGGAACTCGGCCCCCAACAGAAAGAATGTTAATGACAAGATTATGCCATCATATTTTATTCTATGCTATCATGATTAACTCAGGATTGCTCAAGTTTACAACTCTATCATTTCAATCAATTCTTGCAGCAGGAACTTCAATTTCCGATGTTTCTATTAAGCGTGAAATGGGGTCTGCTGAGGTCAATAATCTTCCAGAACGTCAGGTCTGCCATTACCAGGACCGCAAGTGTTTTAGAACACTTCACCTGGATTTGCTTCGGAATATCTTCATAAATCTATCTCAATTCAGCTCGGGTGCGCCTATTCCTGTCAGGGTCGACCTGTTCTTGTACAGTGTAATTTTATAACATAGCTGCATTAAGAAGTGTCCCGGGAGACTAATTAGAACATCTAGATGAAACTACATTCAGGTGGTGAGGGGGTTCTGTAAAGGTAAAAGAACCAGCAGTTTACGCATCCTATCATCCGAAGCTTTTGACTTCAGTTTTGGCTGCGTACGTGTCGCCCAGCTGTGAACCGTGTGGACTGAAAGAATCTGAATCTCCCGCGTCCAGGATGCCGTGTTTTTATGGCGAACTGTTATGACTGTTAGATTCGAGCAGAGACTGCTGCTCCGACTGTGCGACAGAGCTGGGACGGCGGAGTCCGCTTGCTCTGTGGCAAATGAAGTATCCGGTGGTGAACTCTATCGCACTGCTCAACTCCTCTCAGTTGTCACCCGTTATTTTTCTCCAAATGCATTGAAACCCACATTTGGCTTATGGACGCTTTTATATTTACAGTGCCTTTAATACAATTGTTGTACAATCAATAAACCTAATCTTGGATGGCAGACATTTCACTTTTGCATTTTCTGATAACGGTTAAAGCAACGAGGAGTAAAAGCGGCCAAGGCCAATCATTCAGAAGTGTAATACGTTGACAGCAACTCAATTTATTTTTTTATTCATTCTCCCCAATTCCCCTGAAAGCACTGATGCTTGAACGCGGGTCGCACCACAGCAACAGCTCTCTGTAACCTTTTCGGGGTGACCAATGTTCACCCATTAACCTGGGTCTTAAATAACACAGGCGATTTGACCATAGGAGAGGCAAACGGACAAACGCCTTTAAGACCAATTCTTCCTTCGGAAGAAACTCAGCGGAGCCACGCCGCCACATTCTTTCCCTGACACATCGAGCCTGGCAGACCGTTCTCGCCGATCAACTAACTTTTCGCAGATTAAATAGAATTGGCGGCTGTTGTCAGTGTTTACAGAAACTCGGTTTCACTTAGAGCCTCGCGAAATAAAAGGCATAATCACTGACAGCGATTAACGTTTGGTATTGTTTCTTGAGAATCTTTTCAACACCAATAAAAATAATTTCGTGCTAAAATAAATTGCTACCATCGCCAAATATATGGGTAATTTCAAATGGGGAGAAATCTAATATATTTCTGGCGTGCACAGGAGGCAATTTCATACGGGTAATAAAGGCAGAGATCATCCAGGATGGAAGCCAAGTACGCTACTTAGTATTCTCTGCTTGTCCACATTAAGTGTCTCTAATTCTTCATCAGATGTGTATGCGATGGCTCTTTCTCCTCGGGCTCAGCACACAGCAGTGCACAAGATTCCTCGCCGAAAACCTTAACAGAAGCCACAGCACGAATTGTGGAAAAGACTCAAACACTTTGCCCTTTCTTCCGGCGCGATTTGTCATCAAGTACTGTCGTGTTTGTTCGCTTTTGAGAAAGTGGAGAACAGGTCCACTTGCCTTGGACTTGTGCGTTTTATTTTTCTCTCGTGTTTAAACGGTGTTTTGCTGGACTGTTGCAGAGGTGGGGAGGCAAGGCTGCGGTTGTCGAGGTGGAAGAGCGAGCACGAAGCAACTGGCCTGTTGTGAGTGTGACTGACAGACGGTATTTCACACAAGCCTTTTGTTGTGAAAGGTCCATGGAGGTGGAACCGCAGCTCCCACCAATTTTTACCTGTTTGTACAAAGCTGCAGAGTCAGCTCCGGCTACTGACAGGCAGCTGGCTGGCTTTGACTGATTCCTGCAGATGGATTTAGCAGTAAGAGTCCAGCTTTCACCCCCCTTCGACTCTTCCTCCGGCAGCCTGGTCCGGTCTGGAAAACTTCGCCGTGCGCTAACCTTCCCACAGAGGAATATGCTGTGAGAAATACAGAGAAGCACTGGATTTACAGAAATAAGGTAGGACCTTTAAGTTTAACGTTTTAATTGCGAAGGGAACGTATATAACAAAACGCATCAATGACAGAAAGTTCCCCATCGCTTTTTACAATCAAAATCAATTTGTCACAAACTGCGAGTTAAAATGCGTCGCCTCTCTGGTTTGTTTGTTGACAGACTGGAATAGGCTGCGTCCGGCTGCCATGCAAAGAACAAACGGGATGAGTCTGATGGGAAAGGATTTCAGTGCATCTGCATGCTAAGGTGTTTTTAAATCTGATTGCATGGTTCCAATTCGACATCCTTTGATGTAGGTAGGGATCTCGAAAATCCCGCATTTCATCTTTTTGTAAACATGTACTTGCCTTCCCGCGCATGGACGCAGCCTCGGTGAGTTATGGAACTGATTATAGATTAGAAGCTGCCTTTCTGTGCTTTAACGTACACGTCTGTTTGTTTACCATCGGTAAACGCAGCTAATGAATCGTTACTTAGCGATGTGCCTGTGAGGGAGAGACGGATTGCAAAATCCACGGATCCGCCCTCTCCCTGAGATTTCGAGCGATTACTCACCAAAATAAATAAGTGAAAGAAAATCTTCACATTTTTCTCTTTGCTTAAACCTGATGTGTTTACCGGATTTGGGGAGAGTGACACTGCGGGCATATGGCTCAGCAGGTACGCGCAAGGCTGCTTTATAAATGCTCGACCGGATTGTGAAGATAACAGATTTGCAATCTGGTTGTTCCAAAATTACTCAACAGGAAGTTTACAGCGGGCCGTGCGTAGTTAAATTGTCCGATGTCTTAGACAAGATAACATATTAAAAAGTATCTTAACCGCCTTTCGACAGCGTAGTGTAAGCCAACTTGCAATATTTTTGAGTTCATAACATTCATTGCACATTTGAAAGATAACTTTATTCATCGCATAGTTTTGCATTGCTGTGGAAGCGGTATCAAGCAGGTCAGGCAGCGGCTGGAAATTAAGGTCATCTCATTCATTCACCCCATCTCCCCCCTCGCCCCCACCCCCATAGATCCGGCTTCTTCGGATCCGAGGTCATGGTCTTTGCTTACCTAGCACTGGCCAGTGCTATTTATAAACCGTTCGAGCACTGTTTTAAAGTATCGCTCTTCCAGTGAATAATTATCGCTTATTACCCATCTGTGTCGGCTTGTTTTGTTTTAGGTTGTCACTGCGAACCACAAGCACTTTAAGATTGCAAATACTGAGCAAATCATTCAGCTCCTGCACGGTAGAGCGTTCCTCTTTCCACCCATGCTTCTAGAGTTTTTACTGCAATATAAGTGGATTTTTTTGATTTGCACACGTTTTAATTGAATGCAGAATGTACTATGAAAGATATTTTGAAAATACTATAGCATCTGCCTTCTTATTATAAAAGAAGTGGCAACATTTTCATGTACTCTGGATCTGTGTGCTCACTCATCAACGGGAAATCTGGTGAATCCTGTGTTGCAGATTCTAATAGTGCTTAGTTCTTGGAAAGCACATGCTGTGGCTCTCTCAAAATATATACAACCCACCCCCACCCCAGGTCAAAAGGCCTTCTATCAAACTGGACATCTTACTTGGCCTGGACTCCTCTCTGTTCAGTAGAATGGATGAAGGTATGTACTTGTTCCAGATACATGTCCTTGTGTTAGAACAAAAACAGATATTGGCAATAAAGATGGAATGCAATTTCAACTATCTGTATCAGTCTATCTTGAAAGGTTCTCATTACATAGAAGGGTGTTTCAGTAGGATTTCAAGATTTAAGTTTTAATATTTAGAGCACTTATCAGACTTCTACTGATCATCTTCTGTCTAATCTCAGACTAATGAAATAATCTCCTGTTTTCTTTCCTCCATAATATCAGAACTCTTTAGAACAATTTACTAAGCTAGGCTCCTCAGGACTGCTGCTTGGGCAATAATAAAGAAATGAAAGTCACAAGTGATTCATTGAAGTTGGAAGCTGTGCCTCTCAGACTGTCTACTTGTTTTTGCTTTGATTTTTTTGGAAGTGAAGAAGCTGAAGTGATGGCTTTCCAAGAAGCTATCTCTCACTACATAGAGCTTAAGGACACCCAATCATAGTGTTTGATGTCTGTTTGCTTCCCAAACCTATAATGCATGCAAAATGCAGGAAGACCAGAAAAACATATGGCTGTCACTGTCACTAGCACATTTCTGTTGCATATTTCTGTAGAAGCGGCTGTGTTTCTGCCTAGCAGTATAGCAAAGATCTCACATGGGTGGGACCGAGCCACCATGGAGACCTCCATGAAAATATATTAACTCATCTCTCTGGGTATAATATTAACAAAAATGCTTCACTTAATTAAATGATATATGCCTAAATCACTGTTTGGTATGTAAGTCAGAATGCTATGATGGGTATTGGATTCCAGTTCTTTTAATGGACTACTGGATGCTTTTGTTTTTAAGTTACTCTTCTCAACAATATCTGATGGGTAGATAGTGGATGTTTTGCAAATAAGTATAACAATATACTTATTATATCATTTACCTGCATGAATTTACAGCCAAGAGGCCAAGTAACTAATTTACCCCTCCAAGATCACTGCCGGAACAAACTAAAATTCTTTTTCTGTTTTGATTGCTGTACATGGTTCGTATTCTCAGTAGTTTCAAAAACTGATATAATCTTTCCTTACATCATACAGTGGCCTCCCTAATATTCACCTTGTTGCTCCTTTACATGCATCATTCTAAAACTCACAATTCATGTTGCAGCTTAGCAGTTAGCATTGAAAGGTGAAAATGATTAGACAGGACAAACCGTTTGACCTTGCTCTACTAGTTCAGACAGAGCAAATGTTGTTCCCAGCCCTGACAACCTTGCAAAACCCTCCTCTCGAACAGGTGGGTACTAGTGTCTCAACTGGGATAGCTGTCCCTAAGATTAATCATGCAGCAGCCTGACATAGCTGTCCTTGTGGAATTATACTTTCAGTCAACAAGCTATGCACCTCTTTAAGACCATAAGACATAGGATTGTGGAGAATTAGGCCATTCACCCCATTGAGTCTGCTATGCCATTTGACCATTGCTAATTAACTTTTCCCACTTAACCTCATTCTCCTGTAACCCTTATTCCCTTACTAATCAAGGACTAGCAAACATTGCTTTAAATATACCCAATGACATGACGTCCACAGCAGTTGAGCAGTGAATTCCTCAGGTTCGCCATCCTTTGACTAAAGAAATTTCACCTCCTCCATGTTTTATAGGGATGTCCTTTTATTCTGAGGTTGTGTCCAAGACTTACCACCAGTAGATACATCCTCTCCATGTCCATTCTATCCAGGCCTTTCAATAAATCTAAATAAACAACATCTACTGACTCGTCTTCATTTATTTTCGCAAAGAATTCCAACAGATTTGTCAGGAAAACTTTTCCCTTAACAAAACCATACTGATTTCAACCTATGTTATCATGTGCCTTCAAGCACCCCAAAACCTCATTCTTAATAATGGTCTCTAACATCTTACCAACCACTGAAGTCAGGCTAACCAGCCAATAATTCCCAGTATTTTGCCTCTGTCCTTTCTTAAAGAGTGGAGTGACATTAGCAATTTTCCATACATCTGGAACCATTTCGGAATGTAGTAATTCTTGAAATATCACTACTAAAGGCACCAGAATTGCTTCACCCATCTCTTTCAGAGACTTGTGGTGCAGTCCATTTCATCTATGTGACTTATCTATCTTCATGCCTTTCAGCTTCCCAAGCACTTTCTCCTTAGTCTTTACCACATTCACTTCTGCAGCCCCCACCCCCCTGGTCTCTTGAAGTACTTATTCAATTCATCCACTATTTCTTTGTTCCCAATTACTACTTTTCCTGAATAATTTTCCAGTGGTACAATGCCCACTCTTGCCTCCCATTTGCTCCTTATATATCTGAAAGATCTTTTATATTATTGGCTAGTTTCCATATACTGTATATTTCATCTTTTCTCTCCTCTTTTAGTTGCCTTCTGTTGATTTTTAAAAGCTTTTAGCTTCCCACTAGTTTTTTCCCTGATATTGTATGCTTTTTCTTTTGCTTTTATGTTGTCTTTGACTTGTTTTGATAGCCATGGTTGCCTCATCCATCCTTCAGAATTCTTCTTTGCAATGAAACGATCCTGCATCTTCCGAATTACTCCCTAAAATTCCTACTATTGCTGCTTTGCCATCATCTCTTATAGGATTTGCTTCCAATCAACTTTGGCCAGTTCCTTTCTCATGCATCTGTAGATAGCTTCACTCAACTATAGATACATCTAATTTTAGCTTCTCCTCAAACTGCAGGGTGAATTCTATCCTAGTATGATCACTGCCTCCTCAGGGTCCATTTACCTTAAGCTCTCAGATCAAATCTGGTTCATAGGACAATACCAAACTAGGAATAGCTGCTCTAAAAAGCTATTTCGTAGGCACTCTAAAATTGTACCACAAATTCTGTCCCATTAAAACAGATCAGGACTACCCTACAGTGGTATACACATAGGAGGACACTTTTCTGGGGATTACATTGAGGCAAGACGTAAAACTCACGGCAGTGAGGCAGGCAGAGTCAAGGCAACCTTCTGATTGTAACCAATCCTCCTCCATCAGCTGACCATCCAATTTCGTTCAGTAGATGGAAGAAGTTCTGAAAGTAGCAAAGACAAAGGATGGGGGAACATTGATATCCATCACCAAGAGTGGCCTCATTGCCCTAACATTGACCAGACTGGCTGAGCTGCATTGGGCCCGTAGCAGGCAGCAAGAGAACCAGCACCGAAAATAAATACAAAAAATGTTGCAAATGCCTGGGGCAATAGTTAATGTTTTAGGTATGTGACTCTACATTGATTATTTTCTGACAAGTAGAACAAACTCAGAGGTCAAAATTTGGCATTTGTAATGGTTAGTGGACCAGCATCAGAGGCAGAAATGTCCTTCACCGCACTACGTGACCAAGATCAGCAAGAGCAGCACTCGCCATATTCAAAGTGAAGCATTAACCTTCAGTGAAGCTGCAGCTGTGTGCAAAGCAGAGTAAAACTTTGTGCAACAGACTGAGTTAAATAATCACAGTCAGTGGAACAGATCAGAACTCTTCAACCCTGCCCCCTGTGGTGGTGGATAACTGACAGTAAACAAGAGAAGGCTCCAGGCACGTCCACATCCTCAACAATGATGTGGTGCAGCGTGGAAATGCTAGAGAAAAGGGGGAAACATACACAACACTGTTTAGCTAGAGATGCTGCTGGATGATCTTGTTGAGGTTCTCACCTTCATAGAAGCCATTCTTTGGTCAATTTGATTCACTCCCTGTGGTTTCAATGAACACAGTCACTGTATACACAAAAGACTGCAGGACCAGGCAACATCCTAACCAGAACGTTGAAGAGCTGTGTTTCACAGCTAGGTACACATCTAGCTAAGCTGTTCCAATGCAGCTCCAACATTGACACCCATACAAAAATGTAGAAAATTCCTAAGCCTATCCTGTCCACCAAAGCAGAAAGAATTTCAATAGATGACTCACAGCTACCCAATTAATCTACTCTCAATGAACAGTAACATGAGGGAAGGAGCTGTCAACAATGTCCTAACCAGCCTTCTGTCACAAATTCAGAATTGTGGAAATGTACTTATGATTGCACAATCTTCAATCCCATTCGTAGCTGCTCAGCAAATGAAGTACTCATGTATGCATCAAGCAAAATGAAAACATGGGTTGATAAATATGTAAAATTTTGTCAGGCAATGAGTATCTCCCAAAATGGGAGAACTAATCACCTACAATTGACAATTGATGGCATTGGCACAACACTCAAGAGCATTGATTCTATCCAGGACAATGCTGTTTGCTTGATTGGCACCCCCTTCACTACGCTAATTCTTTCATTATGTCCTCCACTACTGTCCCATGGCTGCATTTACGAAGTACACAGTAATATTAACATAGACTGTTCTGAGATCACCTCCAAAACACCTGACCTCAATAGGAAATAAATGGGCAACATATACATAGGAACATTTGATGTTCCCTACCAAGGCACACTCCACCCTGATTTGGAAATACGTGGCCAGTTCTTCATCATGACTGGGTCTGATTCCTGGAACTCAGCCCCAGTGGCACTGTGGGAGTATTTTCACCAAAGGACTGCACCAGCTCAAGAGGCAAGAAGAGTAATTAGTGCTAGCCTTTCCAGCTAAGTTCAGATCCCAAAACTTAATAAATAAAAGCTATTTTACACTGCTACAGCAGTTCTGTAAATATTTTTACTCCCAGTTCTTTCACACATATACTTTTCACATCCCTATTCTCCTTCATTATTCATGCCAGACTAATTACCCTCTGCTATTGTTTACTCATTGTTATTCATGGTGGTACCCCTGGTTTTCTGTCTCTCTGCTATGTTGCATTGTTTTCTGCTCTCATCCTACTCACCACTTAAGCTTATACTTATACTAATATTTTCCTGAATTCTTCCACCTGGGACTATTCCTGACTTGCTGCTCTTGTCAATTACTGTCTTTCTGCTGAACCACCGAAAACTGGAATTAGTAATTGTTAATATTACAGAAGTAAACAACGACAGTGTGCAGTAATATTAAATTATTTACAGCAGCAACAGGAGGGGAATAAAGCAGATGCAACTTTGAGAAAGTGGATGGAGTTTGAAGCATCACTAATTGCATCAGCCAATCAGTTCAATTGTACATAACTCTGAAAATGATGATGTCCATTTGATATGCAAATTGTTGGCATCTATGCATGCTCAGTGAAATCATCACTGAAAGCTTATGTTTGGAGCAATACAGAAAAAAGTGATTGCTTATCTTTCAATTCAGCAAAAGCTACTTTTTAATAACTGAGGAAACTTAATGGCTCACAATTATTCCTAGAACACTTAACTTTATTGAGTACTATTGATTTTACAAAATAAATTGAGCTTACAGTGACAGGAATCATATGCCATACATTAATATAATGAAAGTATCCCTCTAATTATGCCTCAAAGAGTGTATCAACAAACACTTTTGAAAGTCATCTGATTGGCTTCTGACAATGCCTGTGTTGGTAAAATCTCCAATACAAAGGGAATTGTGCATGCCAGGAAAATCCTGGGTTCAGTGAAACAAAAAAAAAGAAACTGCTGTGGTAACTCAAAAGTATCAAGCAGCAACTGTCTTGGAAAAGGAATTGCCAATGCTTTGGATCAGGACTGTTTTGCAGTCTCTTGATTTCCTGTGTTTAGTTCCTGGATTATATCAAGTTAATTGGCCTCATTTACGATAGTGGCTGAATTCCACAATTGGCCTGAGCATCAATGGACTTGGAAGAAGGTAAACTGCCTTCAACTAATTCTTAGCAGGTGGTCCCAGTTTGCTACTGTTGTGTTTATGTGAGGAATTAGTAAGGCTTGACCAGAACGCTTTTCACAGTTTGAAAGGCAACTATTTTCTTTAACAATGAATCAATCTAATTAGAGAAAGTAAAATGAGGGGGAGAACATTTTTGTAGTGAACTTTCATTGTACTTTCACTGGAATTACTCTATCATAACAGCAATATTGTATTCAATACCTACATTAAGTTGACAAACCTTTGTGTTAGTTGCTGTCATCTTAAGTATTTTGGTGTTTTTTTTTCTTTTTGTAGTTAGACATTATGACAATTCTGCCAAACAATTTTCTAGCAATACTGACCATTGTACAAAAACATCAATTTTGTTTCTCTTTGCATGTGCTACCTAATAGTTCCAGCATTTTGTTGTTTTTTTTTAAATTTTGGATTTCTATAATCCTTAATATTGTAGTTATGTGGAACTGTTCCTTGCTGTGTCAAGTTATTTAGTATAAATAAATTGAAGGCTCCCTCCTACTGGAAAGCTCTATCAGCTGTACCCAGTGGATGTGAAAGCAACATGGATTTCTGCTTCATGGTGATGGAACTCATTTCAGCTGAGGTAGTTATGGTGAGTGGTGGTATTAGACTCTGTGTCCATGAACTAAGGCACATATAAACCAGGGATCTGTTTTTATTTCCAGCTACTACAAAAAGCATCTGTGCAGCTGACAACTGGATTGGTTTTGGCCAAGGTGCCACCCATTCAAGAAAGAAGCCTGTTTTAGTCAGACCCCAGACTCTCATCTACTCTTTTTCACAAGTTTCCCACTTTCCCTGACAGCTTGTCATATTGCTTGTCTGTGAGTTTCTCCTTAGTGCAGAAACTTCCATATCCATCATTTGGCTAACAGACACTTGCTACCAGTATTAGGCTAACATATAGGTGCTACTTACTTTGGACTTGAAGGCACTGCAGTCACCTTGCACATTCTCCAACCATTCCCAAATGAAACCTAATAGATTATGTGAAACACCTAGCTTCTGCTTAATCCCCTCGATATCAACATGGTTGAAATCAGATTCTTACTGTGTGATAATTAAACAATGTTCCACAGTTCAAAGGCAGAACAGAAATGCTATCACATCTCTGACTATTAATGCACATATTTTGCCTATTCATTTTTGTGTGATAATATTTTATTACAGGAATAAAAACAGAGAGTGCTGAAAACACATGGCTGGGATATGTAGCACTCTGTGCAGGAAGAAAAAGATTAAATAAACTAAGAGTCTAACAAAAGGGTCCTCAAACACGAGAAAGGGTCTCAGATACAGATTCAGATTTTGATTTATTTATTATATGCACATGTTAACATGCAGTGAAATGCACAATTGTGTTTACAACCAACACACCCAAGGATGTGCTGGGGGCAGCCCACAAGTGTTGCCACACATTCGTTGCCAACATCGCACTCCCACAATGGCAGAACCACATAGAACACTACAAGCAACAAACCAACAAGCCTCGTTTCTTCCTCCCACACAAATGGATGGTCCTCCAACCTCAAAACAGGCCTCCATTCTTCAGTCTCCAGACTTCAACCATTAGCCTATGACTTCTGGACTGCCGGTTGACCCTTGATCTTGGGGATCGACTCCCCGATTTGCACACCGACTCACTGGCCATGGGGCCTCCTCATGCCTACAGCTGGGACAGTGAGTAATCCTGGCAACCAGTGACCTGGGACACCCTGATATCCATGGATGCCCTTTGTCACCCGTCCACTTTGCAAGCCTTTCAGTATGGAGTATGGAGTGGAGACTTGACCTCTAACTCCTCCGCGTCCCTGTCCTTACACCCTAACCTGTCCATCTGCTATTTCTCTCCCCATAATTGCAACTGATCTTAATCACGCTGTACTTTTTGTCAGACTTCTACATTATCCACAACTCCAGCAATCTTGGTATCATTTGCAAACGTACTGACCCACCCATCTACATTTTTATCCGAGTCATTTATATACATCATAAACAGCAGATTCATACAAAACACCCTGCTGACTTATTAGAGACCTCCAGCTCGAATACGTCCATTCAGCCACTACTCTCTGAATTCTATGAACAAGCCAGTTCTGAATCCAAACAGCCAATCACCGTAGACCACATGCATTTTAATCTTTTGGATTAGCCTCCCATTTGGGACTTTGTCAAATGCCTTACTAAAATCTATGTAGACAGCATCCACTGCCCTACTTTCATCAATCCCTCTCATCACCTTGTCAAAAAACTCACAGGCGAGGTATGACCTGCCCCACACAAAGCCATGCTACCTCTCCCTAATTAGGTCATTGTTTTCCAAATGCTCATGTATCCTATCCCTAAGAATTTTCTCCAGCAACTTCCCTACAACTGACATAAGACTCACCAATCTATAGTTCTCAGGATTTTCCTTTGTTCCTTTCTTAAATAGAGGTATAACTTTAGTCACTTGCCAGTCCTCCAGGACCTCACCTGTGTCTAGAAAGAACGGGAAGATACTAGTCAAGGCCCCAGAAATCTCATGTCTTGGTTCCATCAATAACCTGTGGGACTTATCCAGATTAATACTCATTAGGAAGCCCAACACTTGCCCCTCCTTGATCTCTAAATACCCTAACATATTTATACACTCAACACTGATCTCCTGGTCCTCCATACGTTTTTCCTTGGTAAGTAGTGAAGCAAAGTACTCACTCACATTCTTCGCATGTGTGACAAGTTGAGTTGGCATCATACAGAATGGAAACAGACCCTTCAACTCAACTGGTCTATGCCGATCAAGCTTCCCATTTGACTGAGTCTCATTTCCCATGCCAGTATCTCTCTAAGCCTTATCTATACACGTACCTGCTTTTATATTAAACAGGAAAACAAGTACATTTTAAATTGCATAGAGGACTTAAGTCAAGAAAAATAAGAGGATTCTGTGATAGGATAGAATCCAAGGTGTCAAAATACTTTCAAGAGCATTTTTTTTTAAATGGAACAAAACAAAATAACATACTGTAAATGAGAGGGGCAGAAATCAGCAGTTGCTGTTAATCTGTAACAAAGAAAAATACAGGAACTACTCAAAAGGTCATGCAATGTCAAAAGAGAGAGTAAAACTGAGTTAAGGTGGATGACCTTTCCCAAGAACTGCCCAGATATGACACAAACAGCAAAAGCTAGCTATCTGGAATTGTTGAATTTCATATTTAATTCCAAGGGTTGTAAGAGGAAAAAGTGGAAGTTGAGAAACTATTCCTTTAACTTGGCTGGGCTACACTGGAATAGTTTGAGGGGCCAATGACAGAGTGGATAGAGTGAGGCTGAGATGAAGAATGAGTGCCATGTGACTGAAAGCTCAGAATCACCCTGAAAGTGTTTTGTAACATGGTAATCAAGTTTGTGTTTTGTTTCTCCAGTGTACTGGGATCATATCAGGAGCACTGAAAGCAATACAATATATTAGAAAAATTGCAAGTGGATTTCTCTTTTACCTGGAAAGACTATTCTTGACCCTGGAAGGTCAGAAGATATGAGGTAAAAAGAAAGGGGTGAATTCTCCAATGTGTTTGCATGGGAAGAATGGACCAGGGAATCATAAAGGGATTGACTCCTTTGGATTGCTGAAAGGGAAGGGGAAGATGATAAGATGAATCTTAAAGATGGTGGAAATTTTGGATGACGATCAGTAGATGTTGGCCACTGGTGGGATGTAACACGAGGGTAAGTGGAATCCTAACATTGCTTGGATGAAAGAAGGCAAGAATACAAATGTTGGAATTAGAAGTGACATAATTGAGAACCCGAACATCTATAGTAATGAAGCCAGCTAGGCAGATGTGTAGTCGAGTTGCCCATGAGACTGCATGGGGTTGTAATGGATGTTGGTCACCAACTGATCCCCTGAGATAGAGACATCAAGAAATGGAAAGGTGTCAGATATGCACCATATAAAATTAGTGAAAAAGTAATGAAATTGTCAAGCATTTTCAAGTAGGAAGCAACACCAGTGATCAACATACCAGAAGATGAATAGAGGGAGAGGGCACAGTAGGAGTGAAATAAGAACTATTCTATGAATGCCCAAAAAAGGTAAGCAAAGCTTTGGGCTCATGTGAGTCCCATAGCCACAGGAGAAAGTGAGCATGAAGGAATTAGCCATGCAAATTAGACTAGTAGAGAGTGACTGTTCAGCTCTTTAGTCAAGGAATAAGTGCTCTCAAATTATCCTGGTGAGGGTTGGTAGTATAGAGAGACTGGATATCCACTGTGAAGATGAGCTGGTTGGGATCAGGAAACTGGAAACTGTCTAAGTGACAAAGGACATCAGAGGTGTCACACATGTAGCTAGGAAATGGCTGGAAAGAGAAGAAAAAATAGAGTCATTATAAGAGGAAATCAGTTCAATGAAGTTGAAACATTCTGTATATATAGACATTTGTGTTTGTGGACCTTGTGGAGGAGGAAGAACTGGACTGTGTATTGTGTAGGCTAAATCGACTGTGAGGCTGAATTTTGTAAAGGAACCAAGAATATGTAGTTTTTTGTTTTCAATCTCTAAAGAAATTTTGGCTGTTTTGCTGTATATTTTAACTTCTAGATTATACTTTTTAGATTCTTTTGCTTTACCTAGAATATAACTTTTGTTTTTTCAAGTTGTTTTCAAATACTTTCTATGGTCAAACATTTGTTTCAATGAACGTAACATAACTGTTATCTGGTGAACAAAGTTGTGTTTTATTTGACGTAGGCCCAACCAACAGCAATGTCATACATACAAATGCATCGGATCATTAAATTATCATATATAACTTCAAAAAATAGTAATTGCTAATATTTGTTTAAAATTGATGAAAACAGTCAGTACGGAACACTGAGAAGTGAAGGCTCTGATTTTGTAAAACACCTGAATTTCAGCTGGTCCAATACAAGTGTACAAAACTATAAAAGCAAAATATTGCAGATGCTAGGTATAATGGAAAAATAGAAAACACTGAATGTAAGGTGAAGACAAGTGGAATCTTAACATTGTTCTGAATGAAAGAAGAGAAGGCAAGAATATAAATGTTGGAATTAGAAGAGACATGATTGAGAACCCTAACATCTCTCCACAAAATGCCAGAGTGCATTTTGTAATGAGAGAAAATGGATTAACGTTTCAGGTTGATGACCTGAAACTGTAAGGGTTGTCCAGATGATGGAATAAAATTGTATGATATTTTAGCCAAGGTAAAAATTGATAACTTTTCTGGAAAATTGGAAGTGAAAGTCATTGTTCACGTTCTCTTTCCTTTCGAAAATAAATACACTAGAAGCAAATTCTATTTCCATGGACTTATTTCATAATTTACTGGCATAATTTACATATTACTATTTAACTATTTATGGTTCTATGACTATTTATTATTTAGTCATAGTCATAGTCATAGTCATACTTTATTGATGACTATCAATAAAAACTATTGGTTTTCGTTACAGTTGCACCATAAGTAATAAATAGTCATAGAACCATAAATAGATAAATAGTAATATGTAAATTATGCCAGTAAATTATGAAATAAATCCAGGACCAGCCTATCGGCACAGGGTGTCTGACCCTCCAAGGGAGGAGTTGTAAAGTTTGATGGCCACAGGCAGGAATGACATCCTATGACGCTCTGTGCTGCATCTCGATGGAATGAGTCTCTGGCTGAATGTACTCCTGTGCCCACCCAGTACATTATGTAGTGGATAGGAGACACTGACCAAGATAGCATGCAACTTAGACGGCATCCTCTTTTCAGACACCACCGTGAGAGAGTCCAGTTCCATCCCAACAACATCACTGGCCTTACGAATAAGTTTGTTGATTCTGTTGGTGTCTGCTACCCTCAGCTTGCTGCCTCAGCACATAACAGCAAACATGATAGCACTGGCCACCACAGACTTATAGAACATCCTCAGCATCGTCCGGCAGATGTTGAAGGACCTCAGTCTCCTCAGGAAGTAGAGACGGCTCTGACCCTTCTTGTAGACAGCCTCAGTGTTCTTTGACCAGTCCAGTTTATTGTCAATTCATATCCCCAGGTATTTGTAATCCTCCACCATGTCCACACTGACCCCCTGGATGGAAACAGGGGTCACCAGTACCTTAGCCCTCCTCAGGTCTACCACCAGCTCCTTAGTCTTTTTCACATTAAGCTGCAGATAATTCTTATGGAGCAACTGTAACGAAAACCAATTTCCCCCCGGATTAATAAAGTATGACTATGACTATGACTATTCTATAGCACATGCCTGAGATCCAAAAAAAACAGTGAAAGCTAAACTGTTGTGTCTCTATCAGAATGTGCCGATAGTCAGCAAAGAAAGGTCCCACTATTAATACCAGTGAATGAACAGAACATGTGAGGAGATGGATTGACAAAATCTTTGCTTATTGAAGTAGAATCATTCATGTATAGAATCAATGCTTTCACCCCAGAGGAAATTCACTCATAACATTTATTCATGTTCAGCAAAGTATAGCATGAATTTCAGCTTCAGTTTTATTTTCAATTTCCAAAATATTTTTAAAGGATCATTACATTCGGAAGATTAAACAATGGTCCTAATGCAGAAGACAAGTTTCAGCTTTTTGAGGCACCTTCCAAAAAGTCCTTCATTATTGGATCCATAATAGCTCATAGATTGTTCTGTTCCAAAATGTTTTAAACAATTATTCCTAGGAGGACTCTCCAATAATTTCTCATCAAATCTTTATTTTCTACTAATTTTTATAGTAGGTATTCAATTCCAGTTCTGTGTTAATGAAAAATATGATTATGGTGCATGAGCTTTCTCCAGTGGTTAACAGTCCATTTGATAATGTAATGGATTGTCTGATCTTTGTTTAAATTTTATATTCAGATTCATAAGGAAAAAATCTGATTCTATCAGCAATGTGCATTCTGTATGATTTGTAACTTACAATCTTGCATCTCCTATGAATGAGAACGTTTGCTGAATGACTAAAATTATGTTTTCAACACTTGCGCCACTGGAAATGTACTGTGAATTCTAGAAAGAGAAAATACCACTTTGTGAAGCAGTAAGATTATGGTAAATGGTTAGCATTAAGTTTTCTTACAGGCAAAGATTTGCAAAATAACAATGTAATATATTGTATCACATTTAACTTGCCTATAGTTAAATGCCAGAACAAAACATTGGGCCATTACTTTACGGTCAATTTCAGTGACAAAAATAAATCCTTCATAACCAATGGTGCACATGTTCATTTGCAAAGAACCTCTCCAAATGTCACAAATGGGAAGATTGTGAACTGAAGATATAGGGCAATCTCATGCTCCTCAAGTAAGATTATGACGTATGTTATCAATGAACATTTTCTCCTATTATACAAACAATATCAATCCTGATGTGGGGTTTCAACCTGAAATAATGGCAATTCCTTGAACCTACAGATACTGATAACTTTCTCAGTTCCTCCAGCAGATTGTTTTTTCTCGCTCCAGATTTCAGCATCTGTGATCTGTTGTGCCTCTGGTCAAGTGATATTAGCATGCTGTCTTAGAAGAAACATAGAAACATAGAAAACCTACAGCACAATACAGGCCCTTCGGCTCACATTGTGTGCTGAACATGTACTTACTTTAGAAATTATATAAGGTTACCCATAGCCCTCTTGTTTTTCTGAGCTCCATGCAGGCGGGAGGAGAAGATGGCAGCGTGATGCAGTGCACGCAGCTCTCCAGTGAAATGATATCGTATCTGTTAAATAAGGGCCGTGGACAATTCTGATTTGATGGAGACAGACGAGAAAGCACAGAGGAACATCTGAAGAAATTTCTGAAATGCCGGTTCGCTGCCACTGTTACTGGGCGATCGAGAATCTTCTGGAGGGAAGGCCCCAAAATCCCCGGCTTTACCTGCTGCTGGCGACTGAGGCTGAGGTCGAATCGTTTGGATAGAGATGGTGCTTGGTACTCGGTATTGGAGAGCTGATCGGAGGCTCGAAGTTTTCAGAAGACTCAGAGTCAGACTGGTCGGGCATGGCAGGGAGAGTTTTCTTCCTTCTCCCATCTGCTTGAGATGTGGGACATTAGAGAAACTTTGTACTTTTTTACTGTTCTTCATCAAGTTATGGTATTGTTGCACTGTTGTAACTATATGTTATAATTATGTGGTTTTTGTTAGTTTTTCAGTCTTGGTCTGTCCTGTGTTTTTGTGATATCACGCCGGAGGAATATTGTATCATTTCTTAATGCATGCATTACTAAATGACAATAAAAGAGGACTGCGTGTCCTCACAATCTAATCTAATCTAACCTATCCAGGAGTCTCTTAAAAGACCCTGTTGTATCTGTCTCCACCACTAACGCCAGTAGCCCATTCCATGCACTCACTGCTGTCTGTGTTAAAAACTTACCCTTGACATCTCCTCTGTACCTACTTCCAAGCACCTTAAAACTGTGCCCTCTCGTGTTAGCCATTTCAGCCCTGGGAAAAAGCCTCTGACTATCCACATGATCAATACCTCTCATCATCTTATACACCTCTATCAGGTCACCTCTCATCTTCCATCTCTCCAAGGAAAAAAGGCTAAGTTCACCCAACCTAGTCTTGTAAGGCATGGTCCCCAATCTAGGCAACATCCTTGTAAATCTCCTCCACACCCTTTCTATGGTTTCCACGGCCATCCTGTAGAGGGCAGACCAGAACTGAGCACAGTACTCCAAGTGTGGCCCAATCAGGGTCCTTTTCAGCTGTAACATTACCTCTCAGCTCTTGAACTCAATCCGATGATTGAGGGAGGCCAATGCATCATATGCCTTCTTAACCACAGAGTCAACCTGCACACCAGTTTTGAGTGTCCTGTGGACATGCAAGGCAAGATTCCTCTGATCCTCCACACTGCCAAGAGTCTTACCGTTAATACTATATCCTGCCATCATATTTGACCTACCAAAATGAACCACCTCACACTTACCTGGGTTGAATTCCATCTGCCACTTCTCTGCCCAGTTTTGCATCCTATCGATGTCCCGCTGTAACCTCTGACAACCCTCCACAATATCCACAACAGCCCCAGCCTTTGTATCTTCAGCAAATTTACTAACCCATCCCTCCACTTTCTCATCCAGGTCATTTATAAAAATCACGAAGAGAAGGGGTCCCAGAACAGATCCCTGAGGCACACCACTGGTCACCAGCCTCCATGCAGTATACGGCCCGTCTACAACCACTCCTTGCCTTCCGTGGGCAAGCCAATTCTGGATCCACAAAGCAAAGTGCCCATGGATCCCATGCTTCCTTATTTTGTCAATAAGCCTGGCATAAGGTACTTTATCAAATGCCTTGCTGAAATCCATTTCATGACATCCACTGCTCTACCTTCATTAATGTGTTTAGTCACATCCTCAGAAAATTCAACCAGATTCGTAAGGCACACATGCCTTTGACAAAGCAATGCTGACTATTTCTAATCATATGCCTGTCCAAATGTTCACAAATCTTGCCTCTCAGGATCTTCTCCATCAACTTACCAACCACTGAAGTAAGACTCACTGGTCTGTAATTTCCTGGGCTATCTCTATTGCTTTTCTTGAATAAGGGAACAACATCTACAACCCTCCAATCCTCCGGACCTTCTCCCGTCCCCATTGATGATACAAAGATCATTGCCAGAGGCTCAGCAATCTCCTCCCTCGCCTCCCACAGTGGCCTGGGGTATATCTCATCTGGTCCTGGTGGCTTATCCATCTTGATGCCTTCCAAAAGCTCCAGCACGTCCTCTTTCTTAATGTCTATATGCTCAAGCTTTTCATTCCGCTGTAAGTCATCCCTACAATCACCAAGGTTCTTTTCTGTAGTGAGTACTGAAGCAGTATTCATTAAGTACCTCCGCTATCTCCTTTGGTTCCATACACTTTTCCACTGTCACACTTGATTGGTCCTATTCTCTCACGTCTTATCCTCTTGCTTTTCACATACTTGTAGAATGCCTTGGGGTTTTCCTTAATCCTGCTCATCAAAGCCTTCTCATGGCCCCTATAGGCTCTCCTAATTTCATTCCTTAGCTCCTACCTGCTCGCCTTATAATTTTCTAGATTTTAATCATTACCTAGTTTTTGAACCTTTCGTAAGCTTTTCTTTTTTTCTTGACTAGATTTTCAACCACCTTTGTACACCATGGTTCCTGTACCCTACCATCCTTTCCCTGTCTCATTGGAACATACCTATGCAGAACACCATGCAAATATCCCCTGTACATTTGCCACATTTCTGCCGTACATTTCCCTGAGAACAATTTATGCCTCCAAGTTCCTGCCTGATAGCTTCATATTTCCCCTTATTCCAATTAAACATTTTCCCAACTTGTCTGTTCCTATCCCTCTCAAATGCTATGGTAAAGGAGATAGAATTGTGATCACTATCTCCAAAATGCTCTCCCACTGAGAGACCTGACAACTGACCAGGTTCATTTCCCAATACCATATCAAGTACTGCCTCTCCTCTTGTAGGCTTAGCTACATATTGTGTCAGGAAACCTTCTGAACACACCTAATAAACTACACCTAACAAACACTACTCCATCTAAACCCCTTGCTCTAGGGAGATGCCAATCAATATTGGGGAAATCAAAAACTCCCACCACGACAACCTTGTTATTATTACACCTTTCCAGATCCTGTCTCTCTATCTGCTCCACGATGTCCCTGTTATTATTAGATGTCTGTGTTATTATTAGGTGGTCTATAAAAACATCTAGAAGAGTTATTCACATCAAAGTTGCTGGTGAACGCAGCAGGCCAGGCAGCATCTCTAGGAAGAGGTACAGTCGAGGCTTCAAGCTGAGACCCTTCCAGTCCTGACGAAGGGTCTCGACCTGAAACGTCGACTGTACCTCTTCCTAGAGATGCTGCCTGGCCTGCTGCGTTCACCAGCAACTTTGATGTGTGTTGCTTGAATTTCCAGCATCTGCAGAATTCCTGTTGTTTTAGAAGAGTTATTGACCCCTTCCTGTTCCTAACTTCTACCCACAGAGACTCAGTAGACAATCCCTCCATGACTTCCTCCTTTTCTACAGCCGTGACACTATCTCTGATCAATAGTGCCATGGCCCCCACCTCTTTTGCTTCCCTCCCTGTCCTTTCTGAAACATCTAAAGCCTGGCACTCTAAGAAGCCATTCCTGCCCCTAAGCTATCCAAGTCTCTGTAATGGTCACAACATCGTAGCTCCAAGTACAGATCTAAGCTCATCCTCTTTGTTTATGATACTTCTTGCATTAAAATATACACATCTCAAACCATCAGTCTGAGCGTATCCCTTCTCTATCACCTGCCTATCCTCCCTCTCACACTGTCTTTCTCGATTTGTGAGCCAACCATCCCTTCCTCCTTCTCTTCAGTTTGGTTCCCACTCTCCCCCCCCCCCAAGTAATTCTAGTTTAAACTCTCTCTCCCCAATAGCCTTAGCAATCCTCCCCGCCAGGATATTGGTCCCCCTCGGATTCAAGTGCAACCTATACTTTTTTTACAGGTCACTCCTGCCCCAAAAGAGGTCCCAATGATCTAGAAATCTGAATCCCTGCCCCCTGCTCCTCATTTCATGAGCCTTAACTAATATCTTTGTGTCTTCGCTAGCCACAGGTGAGTTCCCAGAGGACTGGCGAGCAGCAAATGTTGTTCCATTGTTCAAGAAGGGGATGAGGGATAACCTTGGAAACTATAGACTGGCAAGTCTCACATCAGTGGTCGGGAAGTTACTGGAGTGAATTCTTAGGGATAGGATTTATGAGCATTTGGAAAACCATGACCTAATTAGGGAGAGCCAGCATGAGTTAGTGCGGTGCAAGTCGTATCTTAATAACTAGATTGAGTTTTTTGATGAGGTGATGAAGGTAGAGCTGTGGATGTTGTCTCTATGGAGTTTACTAAGGTATTTAACAAGGTCCCAGAGAAGTGTGAAGTGGTTCATTTTGGTAGGTCAAATATGATGGCAGAATATAGTATTAATGGTAAGACTCTTGGCAGTGTGGAGGACCAGAGGGATCTCGGGGTCCGAGTCCATAGGACGCGCAAAGCAGCTGGGCAGGTTGACGCTGTGGTTAAAAAGGCATGCGGCGTATTGGCCTTCATTAATCGTGGAATTGACTTTAGAAGCCAAGGGGTAATGTTGCGGCTATATAGGAACCTGGTCAGACCCCACTTGGAGTACTGTGCTCAGTTCTGGTCACCTCACTACAGGAAAGATGTGGAAGCCATAGAAAGGGTGCAGCGGAGATTTACAAGGATGTTTCCTGGATTGGGGAGCATGCCTTATGAGAATAGGTTGAGTGAACTCGGCCTTTTCTCCTTGGAGTGATGGAGGATGAGAGGTGACCTGATAGAGGTGTATAAGATGATGAAAGTCATTGATCATGTGGATAGTCAGAGGCTTTTTCCCAGGGCTGAAATGGTTACCACAAGAGGACACAGATTTAAGGTGCTGGGGAGTAGGTACAGAGGAGATGTCAGGGGTAAGTTTTTTACTCAGAGAGTAGTGAGTACGTGGAATGGGCTGCCGGCAACGGTGGTGGAGACGGATACGATAGGGTCTTTTAAGGGACTTTTAGATAGGTACATGGAGCTTTGAAAAATAGAGGGCTATGGGGAAGTGTAGTAATTTCCAAGGTAGGGACATGCTTTGCACAACTTTCTGGGCCGAAGAACCTGTATTGTGTTGTAGGTTTTCTATGTTTCTATGTCCCTCAGTGGGAGGCTCAACCAAAAGATTATGATGCATGGGATCACTGGTGAATTGGCCATTTGGATTCTGAACTGCCTTGCCCTTAGAAGACAGTGGGTAGTAGTTGAAGGGACTTATTCTAGCTGAAGGACTGACTGAGATTAGTGGTGTTCTGCAGAGATCTATACTAGGATGCTGTATATAACTGACCTGGATGAAAATGTGGACGGATTAGGAAACTTGCAACTGATACGAAAATTAGTGCTGTAGTGGATACTGTAGAAGACAGAGGCACTCCGCTGGTTGGGGTCAACCATAGATGTTGCGTCCCAGCTGTCTGCATGATACGCAAGCCAGGGCAGTATGATAGACCTTTCCCACCCGTACCTGCGTAGACCGTTCAAATCAGAAACTCAGAAAAAAATTATATAGCCTTCCTCCCACTCTTAATTTCCATAATTTAATCAAAAGACCCTCCCTCCATAATATATCATGTGCATTTTCTATATCAAAAAATACTGCTATTACAACTTCTTTATTTGCCTGTGCTTTCCTAAAACCTGTTATAACTCCCTTAACACCTCTATTTTCATTAGGCAAAATAGGTACTATCTTTTTGCCAAGTAAAATCTTCAATCATAATGCCTTCTCACACTGATTTTTATCCTTACACACAATTAACACCTTCCCTCGTCTTAAACTACAAGCACAATCTATGGCCACTTTTATCTCTGTAGTTTACTTAATGGGATTGATGGGGGCGGGGACAGATGTTCTAGTTAAAATTTAAACAATACCTTGAAGTCTTCTTTCCTGTTTTTCAAAATATCCATCCCTTCCTCTTCATCACTTTGAAATAATTCCAATATTATGTTTCCTTTTCCCATTTTCCACATCTGGATTCAACTTCCTTCCAACCTTCTCCCACCAACCTGCCCTCTTCTGAACCCTCCATTTGCAGTTCCTTTTCCAGATCCTCCCCCCTACCTGAACCTACACTACTTCCCAACATCCCTGCACCATCCACATCCACCACCACCACCACCAGATGGGAGAGTGAACCATGGGAGAAAGACAAGGAGGAAGAGCATCGGAGGGAGGTGATAGGCAGGTGAGGAGAAGAGAAGGGGTGAGAGGGGGTGCTAGAACAGGGAATGGAAAAGAAGGAGCAGGGAGAAATTTCCAAATGTGGGAGAATCAACGTTAATGCTATCATGTTGGAGGCTGCCCAAATGGAATATAAGGAGTTGGTCCTCCAACCTGAGAGTGGGATGGACCAACATGTTGGAACGGGAATGAGGAATGGAATTAAAATGGTTGGCCCCCATGAAATCCTCCCTCTCATGGATATGAAGGTGCTTGACAAAGTCAGTCTCCCTATCTACACCAGATCTCATGTAGTCCAATGTCAACCTATTTGGTTAATATTCTGCTATAAATTACTCATTAATTTAGTAGCAAAAGGATCAAAGGGGAGTTGATAAGCTGTGAGAGAGAATGTTACCAGGGAAAGAAGGAGATGGAGAATGGGAAAAATGGAACTGCTTCCCTGGGAGCTGGCCAGGACCCAATGGGATTAATTACCTCCTTCTGTGTTGTTTTATATACAAGGTAAACAATTCTGGAACTGTCACTTTGTACATACAGAGAAGCAGTCCAAAGAATTGATTTTAATATTTTTTATCTTTTGTCCTTCGTGGGAGAGAGCCACAATTGAAATGAGTAATGCAGAAATACATATAATTTCTATGAAAATATCAGCAAATATAACTGAATGCGTATTGTTGTAAGTCAATTTACAAGCCAGTAGGGGTCATGGTGCTTTTGGAATCTTTACTGGTGTTGCTCTTTGGATTTTTGGCAGATGCCATTTTAGTTGGTATCGGCTAGGACCATGTCTGCTGACACATGCAAGTAACCATCTTGAAGAAGATAAAAGCTTCCTAGAGGTTGCAAACCAGCTTCCAACTTTTTTTGAATGTTGGAATAGAATGTACTTGTGATGAGGACATTGTTCCAGAAGGCAGATAGGACCAAATAAAACCATTTTTCCACAAAACCGGGAATAATCACAGCCATCTGCTATATTAGAAAATATAAGGAAATGAAGATAACCACAACAATAGGCGTGTTGCAGCACTTACCTCTAGATCCCAGACTTCAGAGGAGAATTGTGAGATACAGTTAAATTTCATTGCTGCAAACAACATTAATGTTGAAAATAAACAAAAATCTTTATCCGATCAGTGTAGTTGAAGTCGCTATATGGTTTAATGAGAAATTTGTAGAGCTTAGAGACACCTACTAACAATAAATTTCAAGAATTGGTAGATTTGTTGTAAAATCCCTTAAATCCAAGCCAAACAGGATTTTGCAAAGGTTTCAATTTGAGTCTCAGTTAAGAAAACCTTAACAGACAGCAAATGGGCAGATGGTGAGTTACCTTAAACCAGTAATTGTGGCAACACACTGTCTCAGATGCTATAAAAAGCAGATTAGTGTGCAGAATCAATGATGTCTGGACCCAGAAGTGGTTGTTGTCAGAGATAATTCTGACCTTTAGGAACACACTGGATAAAAACATGATGGACTTGTAGGTGAGAACATTCATCCCATGCAACACTGCTGATGAGGAATGAGAGGCAAAGTATCATTCCAAAGCAAACTAACTATCATTGTAAAAAGCTAAACAAAGGTTGTTAACACTGCAGAGAGAAATATATGCAGTCTGTTGCTGATTCAGGCAAAAAAATATGTCACATATGTGGTTTAAAATGTCATATTAGCAGAGCTTACGAGAGTAAATATAAAGCTGAGCATACAAAATAAAAGTAGCAAACTAAAGAAAGGTATTTAAAGTTTCCATCATCCTCACCATAGAAAGGAAGTAAGTGAAGACTGTATTTCAAAAGTATTGTTCACAATTTCTAATTAGAGCAGCATTTTTATACAGTAATGAAAGTTGAATCCTGATTGTTGTTATGTGAATGAATAACGGAAGCATGACATTTGACTTTGACATTGAATTAGACTGAATATGCAGTCAGATGAAAATCTTGGACACAGCTCAATGTGAACACTACTGTAGTTGAGCATGATGATGTGGTTGGTGTCCTTGATGAGACAATGAGTTACCAAAGGTTGGTTGGAAACACTAAGAAATATACAAGAGACTGTAGATGCTGGAAACCTGGAATAACACATGAAGGAACTCAGCATGTCAGACAGCATCTGTGGAATAAGATAACAGTCAATGTTTTGGTGGAGTCCCTTCATCAGGATAAACTTATGGATACTGATGGTAGTTGTTGAAAACTACTTTGGATCATACCTGTTGGGAGAAATCTAAAGAAGAGATATGTTTATCATACTAAAGTGAATAAGGCTGAAATGTTGCAGGAAATGCAAGAGGGGTATGGGAGATTTTTAAAGATGGAACCCGTTAAGTACTCTGAAAGGGTAATGCCTATTGTAACAGAGTTAAAGCATAAGGAAACTGTTAATGGAGTCTCAAACTACATTTCATTCCTAAAAGGGAGTAGTTGGGAAGAGTCATGTATGTCAACAAGTATAGTTAGGGGGTCAAATTAAGAAGATTTTGACTGTCAATACAAGTTTAGGTTTGTTCGCATGAAACCACCTGTCCTTTAGCGTTTCATTCGCATCCGCTGTCTTTTGGAAAACCATGGAATGGTTGATGCAGGGCATTTCTAGGATCATCTTATACTAGGATGATGTGCTGAATGGCTCAAGAAACAAGAACCATCGTAATCTGGATGAATTGTTTATCAGACTGCAAAAGGTAGGCACTCATTTGAAGAGAAGTGATAATACTTTCCTAGTGAATGTAATGTAAAACTTAGGACACAGTTGGATCCAGTTTGAATGAGGATAAAAATATGAAGATAAAATGAAGATAAAAATCATTATTGATGAATTGAATTGACTTTATTTCTTACATCCTTCACATATATGAAGAATAAAAATCTTTGCCTTACATCTCTGTTTAAATGTGCAATGTGCAATGAACCTTCCCCAATCGAAGAAACCAAAGTATTTATGGAACTAGTGAATTATTATTATAAATACAGGCCATATATAGCACTATTACAGTCTCCATTCCATCAATTGATGATTGAAATTCAAAACACATTTTGTCCATGCCAAAGTGGGAGAATCTCAAACAAGGGAATATTGTTCTAAGATAAAGGATTGGTTATTCAAAACCAAGGTACAGAAAATACTTCTTGCACAAAGTAGTGGACCTCTATAATTCTCCACCCAAGAGTTGTTGAGGCTGGCTCATTAGAAATAATTAAAGAGCAGGTAGATAAATTTTTGAATAATCAGGGATAGAGGGCTATGGAGATCTGGTACAGGAGTAGATCAGCCTTCATCATACTGAATGATGCGACAAGCTTGAAAAGCTAAGTGAGGTATTTCTGCTCCTATTTTCTTGTGTTTTGTGTGTTCAAAATGATTTCTGCTGTGTTTTGATGTGCTAGTTCACTACTCAACAGATGGGATGTAATCTTCTGTTAATCAGCCTGAAGAAATTCAACAAAAATCTAAAATCTGGGAAGACATTGTACTCAACAGATATACCTGGAGGAAATCTGATCAAATGAGAGCTGTGTGACATGAGAACGACCTCCGCTGTGCTGCAGAGAACAAGTGGTAGCTGTGAAAGGAGAGACTGTATAACCGAAAGACCCAACAACTAACCATAGCCACCACTTACACCAGAATATGTGGATCCCAGATCAGCCTCTACAGCCATCTGACGACCCACCAATAGACAACATCTCAGGAGAACATCTTACTCGACTCAAGCGATTGCACTACTGCTACAACTCTTGAGGTGAAAAGCTGATTGGTTATATCCAGAAAAGTGACAGGGCAAAAGTAATTTTGGGAAAATAAAAGAAGGATTTTGCCATCCTGCTTGGTTTGCAGATGTTTATTAAGTTCATTTATTGATTACGCATATCACAAATTCCTGATTTCCCTATTCCATGAAATGAAGCCAATGCCTTGGACAGTTTCATCACAAGTTTAAAGATGGGCTTTGGCCTTGAAAACATATGAATATATTATTGTTTTCAAAGTTGGGAAACACAGATGCTTGCAGTCGCCTTCTGGTACCAGAGATGACTACTGATGAAGGAATGCAGGGCTAAATGCTGATGATGAATCATCTGGACACTTTGCCTGAGACAGCTGTGTAAATTTAACAGTGAACAGTAAAGATCCTGTACTGTCTCAAGCGGAGGTCAGACATTCTACCCAAGAGTAATCACAGATGTATTTGAAAGGTTTGTAAAATAGTGTTGAATTAGCTTGAGAAGAATGTAGTAGTAATGTACAGTCATAGCACATGCAGTAAGACCTTGCAGAATACTGATTTATTATAATGTTCTTGGTCCTCTAGTCTGAATACTCACAGGTACGTTGCTCCTGTGTATTTTAAAAAGAGACATATGCTTGGGTTGCACAGTACTTGCTGGGAGCCTGGGTGCAGGAAGTTGGTGCGAGGCTCTGCTCTTCTCCTTGCCATATACTGCTGTTCTGGGAATGTGGTGAGAACCCCTGGCATCTGCAATGGATCACCCAGGTTTCAGTGAGAGTTTGCCTGGGTGGACCAGGGTGAGCTTCGTGCTGAGTCTGAGGCTCTGAGCTGATCCCCAGCTGGCACTGCTTGGCAAGCAGGCCATTTAATGACTGGTGGCATCTGCTCCAGGCGGTGACAGGATATCTGGATCTTACCATCTACCATCGCCTCCTGTTGGATGTGAAGGAAGTGCAGCCCCAAACCCCACAGCTCAGAGCAGGACAGCCGCACTGCTTCCCCAGTCTTGACCAACATCCTTTCCACATCAAGCACAGGGTCACAGATTGCTGCATTTGCATGAGACCTTCAACAGAACAGCTCTCAGCACTGGGAAGGACGGCAATTTGAATCAGGTTCCCAGCACTGTCAGTATCAAATCTTTCTATATAACGCTGTAATGATTTCTTCTTCACCTGATTCTTTTAGCACTCTGGGAAATGCATCCTGATTGCCAAGCAAGATACTGTACAAGTGCAAGTTATTTATACATTAATGAATCTAGTTAATGTTGTTAACATCCAAACCAACAGGGGTCATTGTGCTTTTGGAGGCCTATCGTTCATCACTGATTTACTCTTTGTCAGATACTATTTTGGTGGATGTCTATAAAGGCTGTGTTTGCAACATGTGCACTCAAAAAAATGGGGGAAAAATAAATAAACTTCTTTGAAGATGAAACTCAGCGTTACTGTTTTTGTATGTTAGGATATACTGCAACTAGTTCATGTGACATAAAATTGCTGGCAGGATATTTACCCTAAAGCTTCAAGAGTGGAGTTCCTCTCTCAGCTACTAGACTCCAACCAGTTTAATACATGCAGTTTTTTGCCCAAAGGTTAAACCACACTGCACAGAAGTACACAAAGGCTTCCTCATCTATTAACCTCAGCAATATCTTCTGACAGAAAACAAATGAGAATCATCACTTAGATTTCCCCATTTATGTTTGCATGCACAGTCCAAACTTCAGTCAGGGTTATATTAAGGCATACATCATCGAGTCATATAGCATGGGAACAGGACTTCTGCCCCACTGTGTTTGTGCTACCATCAAATCTTTATATATATGCATCCCGTTGCCTAGGATTTGGTCTATAGCCCACTACACCATGTCTATAAAGTTTTCATTTAAATATTTCAGAAATGCTATTAGCGTACCTTTTTTCTCCACCCCTCAGGCACTGAGTTCCAGGTTTCATCCACTCTTTCTGTGAAAAAATCCTCAAAGCACAATCTTCTTAAGTACTCAGCATACTTAACTCTCAAGCATGTAGGTACAACACCTTTAAACAGATGAAGGTACGTCACTATGGCCGGAAGAGAGGGAGGAGGGGGTCATTTCAAGCCAGGCTGAGATGCAGAGGGATGAAGCTCCCTCTGCCCAGCATCTAGTTAGCAAATGTACAGCTGCTGGAGAACAAGATTAAGGACCTAAGCTGCTGTATCGGGGGGAAATGAGGAATTGCTGCATTCTGTGTTTCAAGGAGATATGCTCCACTATAGACACACCAGATGCATTGATAAACCCTGAAGGCTTCTCAATACACAGGATGCACCAAACTGTTGATTCAGTGAAGGCAAAAGGTGGGTGGAGGGGTGGGGTCTGTTTTTCATGATCAGCTCCTTTTGGTGCTTGGACGGTGGATTTGTCATACTCCTGTTCCCCCGACCTGGAACATCTGACAATTAACATCTGAATGGTGCCGACAACTCTATTTTCCAAGAGAGTTCTCCTCTGTGATCCTGACTACCGTTTACATACTGGCAAAACCAACGTTAATCAGGCACTTAAGACATTGAATTCCGCCATCACCAAACAAGAAACAGCCCAACCCATTTCAAATCATAGTCGGGGACTTCAGTCGGGTTTCTTTGAAGAAATCTCGGCTTAATTATCATCAGCTGCACCAGGGTTCTCAACACTTGACCACAGCTATACTGCAATAAGGAATGCCTACCACTTTTTCCCAAGAATGCATTTCAGGAAATCTGATCATTTGGCTGTCCTTCTCCGACCTGTTTACAGGCAGAGGCTAAAGAGCAGGGCTCCAGAGACAAGGACAACAAAGAGGTGGTCACAGGAAGCAGAGGAGCGGATACTGGATAGCTGGGCCATGTTCAAGTACTCATCAGAGGATCTGTATGAATACACTACAGTTGTCACAGACTTTATAGAAACGGTCATAGATGAGTGTGTCCCCATGAAATCATTCAGCATCTTGCCCAACCAAAGGTCCTGGATGAACCATGAGATCTGCAGTCTGCTGAGGGCCAGATCAGTGGCATTCAAGTCTGCAACCAAGTAAGATACACAAGGTCCTGGTATGATCTCCGGAAAACCCTCTCTTGTGTAAAGTGGCAATTTCAGACCAAACTTGACAACTGTGACAGGACTTGAATGCTATCTTACAAAGTGAGACCAAGGACATAGGTGACAACAAGGCTTTGTTCCCAAATGAGCTCAATGCCTTCCATGCTGACTTTGACTACCAAAACATGGAGGAACCCTTATGGACTCCAAAGCCCCCAATGACCCTCTGATTTCAGTCTCTGAGGCTGACAATCTCCTCCACAATCTCCATCAGCACAAGTGCACCACAACGCTGTGTGCTCTAGCCCCCTGCTCTGCTCACTTTACACTATGACTGTGAGGCTAAGCACAGCTCCAATGCCTTATTTAAGTTTGCTGATGACACCACTGTTGCTGTCCAAATCAAAGGTGGTGATGAATCAGCATATAGGAGAGAGATTGAAAATCTGGCTGACTGGTGCTGCAACAACAACCTCTCACTCACTATCAGTAAGACCTAGGAGGACCTAGAAGCAAACTATTGACTTCAGGAGGAGGAAACCAAAGGTCCATGAGCCAGTCCTCATCAGGAGATCAGAGGTGGAGAGGGTCAGTGACTTTAAATTTCCTGTCCTGGCCCCAGTACATAGGTGCAATTACAAAGAAAGCACAGCAGTGCCTCTACTTCCATAGAAGTTTGTAAAGATTCAGCAGGACATCTAAACCTTTGACAAACTTCTGTAGATACGTGGTCGACAGTATATTGATGGCCTAGTATGGAAATAACAATGCTCTTGAATGGAAAATCCTTCAAAGAGTGATGTTTACAGCCCAGCCTGGCCCATCACAGGTAAAACCCTCCCCATCATTGAGCAAATCCACTGTCACAGGAAAGCGCATCCATCATCAAGAACCCCCATCATCCAGGTCATGCTCTCTTCTCACTGCTGCCATCAGGAAGAAGGTACAGGAGCCTCAGGACACACATCACCAGCATTAGGAACAGTTATTACCCCTTAACTATGAGACTGTTGAACCAGTGGAGACAACTTCATTCAACTTCCACATCCTATCACTGAGCTGTCCCCTCAACCTGTGGAGTCACTTTCAAGGACTCTTCATCTCCTGTTTACCATGTTTATTGTTTCTTTATTTTTTTTTGTATTTGTTCAGCCTATTGTCTTTTGCACACTGGTTGTTTGTCTGTCCTGTTGGGTGTGGTCTTTCATTGATTCTGTTTCTTGGATTTACTGTGTATGCCCACAAGAAAATGAATCTCAGGGTTGATATGCTGACATGTGTGTACTTTGATAATAAATTTACTTTGAACCTTGAACTATGAACTTGAAATTTTCTATCTATTGCTTTAAATGTATGGATTCTGGCCATAGACACCCATGCTAAGGAGAGAGGTTTCTCACTATCAATGTTGTATACCCCAGAAGTACTTCTCTCAGACTTCTGTGCTCCAAAGAAAACGGAGCCATCCCCTCGTGGGTAAAACACTCAATACCAGGCAACATCCTGGTGGGAACAGCTATTGTTAGAGTGGGGAGCTCAGACTTTGCCTCTTCACCAACAATCACCTCAAAAAATTCAGCACTTTAACAGAGTGAAGCTTACTATCCTCTCCCTGTTGATTTCTGCCTCTCCAAGTGCAGATGAATCCTGTCTCTCACCATTTTTTTCCAGAAATTTCCGTTCCCCTACTTTAAAGCAGGCACCACATTCACTGCCCTCCAGTCATCTGGACCCTGTTCTGTGGCCAGAAAGGAATTTAAAATTTCAGTCAGAGCCCTAGCAGTCTCTTTCCTTGCTTTCAATAGTGATCTAGGATACGTCACCTCAGGCTCTTGCAATTTATTCACCTTTATTCACCAATAGGACATTTAATACCTCATCCTTTACGATGGCAATTTGTTCCATTCCCCTCCCTGAATTGTCCAATTAGTGTACGTCCTCATCCTGAACACAGATGAAAGCTTTTTATTTAAGACCTCACCAAATCCTTTCGCACCACAGATTCCTCATGTTTACGCACCACAGATGTCCATATTTATCTCTAATGTGCCCTGCACTTTCCTTAGTTACTCCTTTATCATTAATATATTTATAAAATGCTTTCAGATTTTCATCAGTCTTGCCTGCCATGCCCTGTCTTTGCCATACTAATTCCACCCCACTCCCGTCCCCATCTACCTACACATTCTCTATTCCTGCAGTGTCTCGCCTGTATTCAAGCTGGGATTCACACGGGATAGAGAGAGCCAAATGAAGATATTGTTTCATTTGAATGGATACAGGATAAGTTTCATTCCTAAGTGTACGAAATACACTGCCATGAAATGTACTTGCCTAGAAGATCTGTTTGCACACACTCTTTGATCAATAATACCTAAAACAGAATTAACAGCTTCTTCAACTCCTTGTGGTATGCTCCCACTGCAGAATGAGTGTTGTAATGCCATATTAGGATGTGTCAAAGTAACACTTATACCAGGCACTTTATGTTTCTTCAATATTGTGTGTGCCTCAGGCTGATCTACTCAGGCACAGGATCAATCCCTGTCAGTTTTGAGGGTCATTGTATTTCTAGTATATTTTCCAGCATTAGTAAAAGACCAAAAGGGATGCTCAGTATGAGTACCCAGATACTGAGTGAGTTACCGGAGAGATTCAGTATAGCTTCTGGGTAATAAGAAACTTACCTTTTACCAGTCTTGATGACAAGCTGCGGTGACAGAAATACTTCCTGAGTCTTTCAGTTTGGACGTGTTACATAGTAATGAATTTGATGTGTCACGTACCCCGTGACGGGTTAAAGAATCAGCAGAAATAGAAAACACTTTGGAATCTGCTGTTGCTATTAACTAATGGTATTTATTAGTAACTGTGCCAAACAGTAATATATAACCAGATAAATCAAACAGGTTAACAGTGTTACATACATATATGTGTGTGCAAATATAACTCCCAAACTATTGAGCTTGGGAGAAACAAGGCTTAGAGTCTTGAGATGGTAAGTATGAAAGTTCAGTTCATCCACAGAATAGGTGATGAGAGAGAGATATTTGTAATCCAGGGTAAATGTCGAGAGAAGGCAATTATGTCGATATTCCACAGATTCTACGACAGCAATACAAAATAACAATAGTAGTAGGTTTTATCTCCGAAGTTGTTCCACTCCTCACATGAAGTATCACTGACAGTGATCTTCAATGAATATCCTTTCAACACAAGTGGTACCACACCCAAATTCAGCTACAGGTCATTCCAAAGTGGTGGCCACAGGATACTCAAACAGAATCCACATATGGATTATCACCAACAGTAGCTTATCACTAAGGGGACCCTCTTCAAGGGAACCAACCCTAAACACGTAATGTGATAGCTACTTACCCAGTTCCATGACATACAAAACAACTCCTACAGTGATTTGCCACAGGGTTGCCTTCCTTCAGTGAACTACCACACCAAAGCAAGGGTAACACACAATTGGTATTCACAAAGGTACTCCCCTCACTAGAGAACCCACTTTTGTGGATTAACTATGTGACAGTCAATGGAACTCAAAACTAACCCTTACGGGCTACTTAGAGAGAGAGAGAGTCCAAACAGTGACTTCTTTGTCACTAGGTTTCTTCTGTTTCAAACCTTCCTCTCCCCTCTGCTCTTCCTTTAAAGTCACCTAATGTGACCACAACAAAGGGGACCGTTCTTCTGTGGTGGAATTATCAACCCAGGTGAGGGTTGGAAACACGAATAAATCCCCACTGGTCACACCTTTTCCACACTGTGAGAGCCACTGATCGATCCGCCTGACCGATCCTCCAAAAAAACCTACCTTTCTGTGGGCGCAACAAAGCTCATCCAGTGTCCAAAATCATCAGCTGACCCTCTATTTATCTCACCATGATGAACACCAGCTGTCCATCAAGTAGCTCCTCCCTTCTCTCTCTGTAAGAACACAGAAACTGGCAGTGTCTTTGCAAAAGTGTAAACATGCTGCAGAGAAACCATAACACCATCTTAAAGCAGTCTTCATCTCTCTCTCTCTTTTTAACAAGGTGCTTGTGTTGAACAACTCTCTCTCTCTCTCTCTCTCTCTCTCTCTCTCTCTCTCTCTCTCTTTTTAAAGCTATAGTCCATAAAAAAATATGACCCCTAGGGTCATAACAGATGGAGCTGAAGTTTATAGAGCAGGTACAATGAACATAGCTAATAAACTGAGCTGACCAATGATGAATACAAAGGCTACATCCACACTATACCAGATAATTTTGAAAACGCCGGTTTCACGTAAAAACAATAGGCGTCCACACCAGGTGTTTTTGAAAATACCTCTGTCCACATTAAAACGGGTATTTGGGTGAATCTCCTCCTACTGGGCATGCGTAGGACACATCTACAAAAAACAAGTGAAGAGGAAGCAGTACACTTGGTGCGCGTTTGTCCAGTTACAGACTTGGAAATTGCCAAATGACGGACAGCTGTTGGCTCTCGTGCAGGAGGACTTAAAACAAAAAAAACAAATTCTGGAGCGTATGGAGGCAACCGACAGGGAGTTCACAGACAGTATGACCCAGCTGACGACGAACATTGAAAAACTGACTAACTCTGTTGCAGAGAGATTTGCAATGATGAGGAATATGATGGCTCCCCTCCAGTGCTTTTCACTGCCACAATACCAGCCTCACAGCCACTACAATAGCTACACATACGGACACACAGACCCCCAGGTGGCCCCACCAGCATCTTCCCCACTCCCACAGAGGGGTCACCCTGGAAACATTTCCTACAGCCATAGTCTCTTCACCGATGAAAAAGACAACAGGTTTTTTAAAACCTCCGGTTACCCCGTACACACTACAACGCCCAACGGACGTTTTCAGATTTAAGCACTCTGGAGAGGGTTTTAGAAAAACTCTGTTTTCGGGGGAGGAATCGCCGTTTCAGTATGGACGGAGGGTCAAAACGAAGGGAAAAATCTTCGGTTACGGATTTATCCCGTCTAGTGTGGACGTAGCCTGAGTCTGTAGGTGTACACAGTAAAGATTGTATACCCAAATTTTCAGTAAACCTTCACTATGAATTACAATGGAATTAGGATGAAGTGCTTAGATTGGATAAGAAAATTGACTTAATTCTTCAGCATGGCAAATAATAATAATTGTTGATGTGCTTTGAGACTGATTACTTGCTAAGTTCCATGGAGATCACTGTTAGGACTGCACTGTTAACAATCTTCGTTAATTACCTGGATGTAGTCACTGGGCAAATGGTTTGGAGAGTTTCTGCCTAATAGAAAGAACTATGAAAAGTGTTAGGATTGTGAATTAAAATAAACTAATCCAAGCGAATTTTGATGTGGTTGGGAAAAGGCAGCACAATTGATAAATGGCTCTTAATATAGATAAATGCTTGGCCTGGGCTAGAGGATAATATGATTGCTGGTGGATGGAGATTGTTTGGAATCACGGTATTAAATGCATCATAACTGTGTGGGGTCAGCTTGATGGATGACCTGTTCTTTTCCTTTTCATATATTTGGACATAAATCATTTTCTTAGTTTGAAGGTTCCACTTTAAATTCAAGTAATATGCTGAATTTACAGCAAAATCTGTTGAGAAGCTACAAATCACAGCTTCAGAGACAAGTGAAAAGTATCATATGTGGTCAATGATCTGGTTTGATTTCTGTTTACCCTTGCCTATAGTTGAAGTAAATTCATTAATTCAGCTTGCAGTGATCAACTCCAACTTAGCCTCTTTGTGTCAATGTGTACTTTACATGATGGAATCTGAGGGTGGTACAAGCAGCAATAGTAGTAACAACAATAATATTGGCGCTGCATGTGATGTACTGGATACATTGTTGACAAGACAGAATGAATCTGAGAAATGTGACTGCCATGTAGAAATCAAAGAAGACATTAGAACTATGGTGTTACGAGAGTCATTTTAGCATAATTGTTTATACAATGCTGGGATTTTTTTTTTGCAATGAAACTATTATGATTCATGAAGCTTTAAAATTTCATTCATACTATTAAGCCTACCTGAAATCTACCTTCCAATGGTTGATCAATGTGAGACTTCAGTGGCTGTGCAGGAGTAAAAAAAATAAAGACGTGCCTTTATGTGGTACTTTGCACAGTGCAAGATAATTTCAAAGCACGTTCCATCCATTTTCAAAATGCATCACCACCCTGTGCAAAAATGAGGTTGGCAGTTTAGGTATAAATAGCTGCCACAAATAACACTATGAAAAGAAACAAATAACCTTCATCTTCTGACAACGATTGAAAATATTAAAAAAACTTAGCTTTATTTCTCACATGCACATCAAAAATCAAAACATACTGTGAAATGCATCAAATCAAATCAGCGAGGATTGTGCTGGGCAGCCTGCAAGTGTTGCCACATTTCCGGACTTCTGCTCACTACTCACTAACCCTAACTGTACATCTTTGGAATGTGGGAGGAAACCGGAGAACCTGGAGGAATCCCATGTGGTGATGGGGAAAGCATACAATCTACTCAGAGGCTGCAGCGGAAATTAGATTAGATTAGATTATGAGGACACGCAGTCCCCTTTTATTGCAATATAGTAATGCATGCATTAAGAAATGATACAATTTATTCCTCCAGAATGTTATCACAGAAACACAAGACAAACCAAGACTAAAAAAACTGACGAAAACCACATAATTATAACATATAGTTACAACAGTGCAAAGCAATACATAATTTGATGAAGAACAGACCATGGGCACGTAAAAAAAAGTCTCAAAGTCTCTCGAAAGTCCCATCATCTCACGCAGACAGTTGAAGGGAGAAACTCTCCCTGGAATGAGCTTCCAGTGCCGCAAACTTGCCGATGCGGCATCCTGGAAGCACCCCAACCACAGTCCGACACTGAGTCCGTCCGAAAACTTTGATCCTCCGACCAGCCCTCCGACACCGAACACCAAGCACCATTTCTGCCGAGCGCTTCAACCCCGGCCCCAGCAACAGGCAATAGGCAAAGCCGAGGATTTGGGGCCTTCCTCTCCAGAGATACTCGATCGCACAGTAGCAGCGGCAGCGAAGCAGGCATTTCAGAAGTTTCTCCAGATGTTCCTCCGTGCTTCTCACGTCTGTCTCCATCAAATCAGGATTGTGCATGGCATCCTACTTCACAAGTACGATATCATTCGGAGTGGGCGCGCACGCTGCGTCACGCCGCCATCTTCTCCTCTCCTCTAAACTGAACCCTGGTCAATGATTGCCGGCATGTTGTGCTACCCCATATACTAATATGGCATTCTATTCCTGTTTTTCAGGAAATACTAATACTAATATTTGCCAGGACAACAGTGAAATGATAGCTACTTCTCTTCATGGGGTATTTTCCATACACTTGTGATGGCAGACAGAACCTTGGTGTAACGTTTCATTTTACACCATAAAACGACACCATGACAATGCAAAACATCTATTGAGCTGCTGCTGGTGATGCTTTGGCATTGATTACACGGGTAATTTTGCAGTGCTTTTGGACCATGGATAAATTTGACAGAAAGCTCAGGTATAGCAGCTGACAGAATCACCTGATCAAAGCAGTAGTGGTGATTTTGTGAGGCTGGAAAATTTGTAGTGTGATTTCTACAGATTACAGGCTTGTTTCGAACCATAGTCAGGGCAACACTGGAGCAGAAATAACATTCCATTTGGAATACTCATTGTTATTATCAAAAAGGAAGAGCACAAGATGAAATGAAGGAAAGTCAGACATCATTTCTGATGATACAGATAAGCAGATATTGGACCCCTCACCATAACTCCCCAAAGAATGTACAGAACATGAAAAGACCAGTTTGAAGTACTGTGCACAGGAACAGTGTGCTTTATTAAAGATGCAATGCAGCATCTTTCTGAGATCTGATACAGATAGCCAAGCCCATTTGCACATAGACCTCCTCTAGCATTTTCAATTTGTACCTTGTGTAAAATAGTTATTGGGACTGAGAAGATTTCTACAGTGTGTAATCTGTAGAACAAGCAGAATACCAGAATCAGTCATTCACTTTGGATGAATAGAAATGGCTAGTGACTGCTGGTTTTCACATACTCAATTGTAAGTGAGGCTGACAGGCAGACAGAATAAAATAAGGGTCCTCCTCCCTGCAACTCACCCTCTAATTTCCCAGAAGTATTGCCAAGGTGGCTCAAAAGTCAGTTTTCATAGAATAGAGAATTCAAATGGTCATCGAAAGGAGCTTAATTCAAAAGGAGCTTAAGAAGGGGCTGAGGAGAGCAAGAAGGGGGCATGAGAAGGCCTTGGCAAGTAGGGTAAAGGAAAACATAGAACATAGAATAGTACAGCACAGTACAGGCCCTTCGGCCCACAATGTTGCACCGACCCTCAAACCCTGCCTCCCATATAAGCCCCCACGTTAAATTCCTCCATATACCTGTCTAGTAGTCTCTCAAATTTCACTTGTGTATCTGCCTCCACCACTGACTCAGGCAGTGCATTCCACGCACCAACCACTCTCTGAGTAAAAAACCTTCCTCTAATATCCCCCTTGAACTTCCCACCCCTCACCTTAAAGCCATGACCTCTTGTATTGAGCAGTGGTGCCCTGGGGAAGAGGTGCTGGCTATCCACTCTATCTATTCCTCTTATTATCTTGTACACCTCTATCATGTCTCCTCTCATCCTCCTTCTCCAAAGAGTAAAGCCCTAGCTCCCTTAATCTCTGATCATAATGCATACTCCCTAAACCAGGCAGCATCCTGGTAAATCTCCTCTGTACCCTTTCCAATGTTTCCACATCCTTCCTATAGTGAGGCGACCAGAACTGGACACAGTACTCCAAGTGTGGCCTAACCAGAGTTTTGTAGAGCTGCATAATTACATCACGACTCTTAAACTCTGTCCCTTGACTTATGAAAGCTAACACCCCATAAGCTTTCTTAACTACCCTATCCACCTGTGAGGCAACTTTCAGGAAACTGTGGACATGTATCCCCAGATCCCTCTGCTCCACAACACAACCAAGTATCCTGCCATTTACTTTGTAGTCTGCCTTGGAGTTTCTCCTTCCAAAGTGTACCACCTCACACTTCTCCGGGTTGAACTCCATCTGCCACTTCTCAGCCCACTTCTGCATCCTATTAATGTCTCTCTGCAATCTTCGACAATCCTCAACACTATCCACAACACCACCAACCTTTGTGTCGTCTGCAAACTTGCCAACCCAGCCTTCTAACCCAACATCCAGGTCATTAATAAAAATCATGAAAAGTAGAGGTCCCAGAACAGATCCTTATGGGACTCCACTAGTCACAATCCTCCAATCTGAATGTACTCCCTCCACCACGACCCTCTGCCTTCTGCAGGCAAGCCAATTCTGAATCCACCCGGCCAAACTTCCCTGGATCCCATGCCTTCTGACTTTCTGAATAAGCCTACCATGTGGAACCTTTTAAAATGCCTTACTAAAATCCATATAGATCACATCCACTGCACTACCCTCATCTATATGCCTGGTCACGTCCTCAAAGAACTCTATCAGGCTTGTTAAACACGATCTGCCCTTCACAAAGCCATGCTGACTGTCCCTGATCAGACCATGATTTTCTAAATGCCCATAGATCCTATCTCTAAGAATCTTTTCCAACAGCTTTCCCACCACAGACGTAAGGCTCACTGGTCTATAATTAGCCGGACTATCCCTACTAACTTTTTTGAACAAGGGGACAACATTCACCTCCCTCCAATCCTCCGGTACCATTCCCATGGACAACGAGGACATAAAGATCCTAGCCAGAGGCTCAGCAATCTCCTCCCTCGCCTCCAGGAGCAGCCTAGGGAATATTCTGTCAGGCCCCGGAGACTTATCGTTTCCAATGTATTTTAACAATTCCAGCACCTCTTCTCCCTTAATATCAACATGCTCCAGAACATCGAACTCACTCATATTGTCCTCACCATCATCAAGTTCCTTCTCATTGGTGAATACCGAACAGAAGTATTCATTGAGGACCTCACTCACTTCCACAGCCTCCAGGCACATCTTCCCACCTTTATCTCTAATCGGTCCTACCTTCACTCCTGTCATCCTTTTTTTCTTCACATAATTGAAGAATGCCTTGGGGATTTCCTTTACCCTACTCGCCAAGGCCTTCTCATGCCCCCTTCTTGCTCTTCTCAGCCACTTCTTTAGCTCCTTTCTTGCTTCCCTATATTCCTCAATAGACCCATCTGATCCTTGCTTCCTAAACGTCATGTATGCTGCCTTCTTCCACCTGACTAGATTTTCCACTTCACTTGTCACCCATGGTTCCTTCACCCTACCATTCTTTATCTTCCTCACCGGGACAAATTTATCCCTAACATCCTGCAAGAGATCTCTAAACATCGACCACATGTCCATAGTACACTTCCCTGCAAAAACATCATCCCAATTCACACCCGCAAGTTCTAGCGTTATAGCCTCATAATTTGCCCTTGCCCAATTAAAAATTTTCCTGTCCTCTCTGATTCTGTCTTTTTCCATGATAATGCTAAAGGCCAGGGAGCAGTGGTCACTGTCCCCCAGATGCTCACCCACTGAGAGATCTGTGACCTGACCCAGTTCATTACCTAGTACTAGATCTAGTATGGCATTCTTCCTAGTCGGCCTGTCCACATACTGTGACAGGAATCCATCCTGGACACACTTAACAAACTCTTTCCCTTCCAAATCCTTGGAACTAATCAGGTGCCAATCAATATTAGGGAAGTTAAAGTCACCCATGATAACAACCCTGTTATTTTTGCACCTTTCCAAAATCTGTCTCCCAATTTGCTCCTCTGTGTCTCTGCTGCTACCAGGGGGCCTATAGAATACCCCCAATAGAGTAACTGCTCCCTTCCTGTTCCTGACTTCCACCCATACTGATTCAAAAGAGGATCCTGCTACATTACCCACCCTCATGTAGCTGTAATAGTATCCCTGACCAGTAATGCCACCCCTCCTCCCCTCCCTACCCCCCATCCCTTTTAAAGCACTGAAATCCAGGAATATTGAGAATCCATTCCTGCCCTGGTGCCAACCAAGTCTCTGTAATGGCCACTACATCACAATTCCATGTATGTATCCAAGCTCTCAGTTCATCTCCTTTGCTCCTGATGCTTCTTGCATTGAGGTACACACACTTCAGCCCTTCTACCTTACTGTCTTTACACCAACTGCCATCTCCTCCAATTCTTACAATCACTGTCACGTAGCACTGGCAGCAATCCTGAGAACGCCACCCTTGAGGTCCTGTTATTCAGCCTTCTGCCTAGTTCCGGAAACTCACACTTCAGGACCTCATTCCTCTTCCTGCCTATATCATTTGTACCAACATGTATCACGACTTCTGGTTGCTTTCCCTGTCGTACCAGGATGTCAGGCCTCTGGCTAGGATCTTTATGTCCTCGTTGTCCACAGGAATGGTACCAGAGGATTGGAGGGAGGTGAATCTTGTCCCTTTGTTCAAAAAAAGGTAGTAGGGATAGTAAGGGTAATTATAGACCAGTGAGCCTTACGTCTGTGGTGGGAAAGCTGTTGGAAAAAATTCTTAGAGATAGGATCTATGGACATTTAGAGAATCATGGTCTGATCTGGGACAGTCAGTATGGCTTTGTGAAGGGCAGATCATGTCTAACAAGTCTGATAGAGTTCTTTGAGGAAGTGACTAGGCATATAGATGAGGGCAGTGCAGTGGATGTGATCTACATGGATTTTTGTAAGGCATTTGACAAGGTTCCACACGATAGGCTTATTCAGAAAGTCAGAAGGCATGGGATCCAGGGAAGTTTGGCCAGGTGGATTCAGCATTGGCTTGCCTGCAGAAAGCAAAGGGTCGTGGTGGAGGGAATACATTCAGATTGGAGGATTGTGACTAGTGGTGTCCCACAAGGATCGGTTCTGAGACCCTTACTTTTCGTGATTTTTATTAACGATCTGGATGTGGGGTAGAAGGCTGGGTTGGCAAGTTTGCAGACAACACAAAGGTTGGTGGTGTTGTAGATAGTGTAGAGGATTGTCAAAGATTGCAGAGAGACATTGATAGGATGCAGAAGAGGGCTGAGAAGAGGCAGATGGAGTTCAACCGGAGAAGTGTGAGGTGGTACACCTTGGAAGGACAAACTCCAAGGCAGAGTACAAAGTAAATGGTAGGATACTTGGTAGTGTAGAGGAGCAGAGGGATCTGGGGGTACATGTCCACAGATCCCTGACAGTTGCCTCACAGGTAGATAGGGTAGTTAAGAAAGCTTATGGGGTGTTCGCCTTCATAAGTTGAGGGATAGAGTTTAAGAGTCGCGAGGTAATGGTGCAGCTCTATAAAACTCTGATTAGGCCGCACTTGGAGTATTGCATCCAGTTCTGGTCGCCACACTATAGGAAGGATGTGGAAGCATTGGAAAGGGTACAGAGGAGATTTACCAGGATGCTACCTGCTTTAGAGAGTATGGATTAAGGGAGCTAGGGCTTTACTTTTTGGAGAGAAGGAGGATGAGAGGAGACATGATAGAGGTATACAAGATATGAAGAGGAATAGATAGAGTGGACAGCCAGTGCCTCTTCCCTAGGGCACCACTGCTCAATACAAGAGGACATGGCTTTAAGGTAAGGGGTGGGAAGTTCAAGGGGGATATTAGAGGAAGGTTTTTTTACTCAGAGAGTGGTTGGTGCGTGGAATGCACTGCCTGAGTCAGTAGTGGAGGCAGATACACTAGTGAAATTTAAGAGACTACTAGACAGGTATATGGAGGAATTTAGGGTGGGGGGTTATATGGGAGGAAGGGTTTAAGGGTTGGCACAACATTGTGGGCCGAAGGGCCTGTACTGTGCTGTACTATTCTATGTTCTATGTTCTATCTGTGGCAATCATACATATGGTAAAATTTGATTTATCAACAGTATCCATATGCCAAGTTTGAAGTAAAATGGAGCACATATACAGATCTAAGTGAAGAATAGTGCAAAGCTTCTTCATTTAGTTTAATCAAGTAGATTATGCATGCCATTGATAAATATCATCAGCCTAGTTTAGCTTGTATTGTTGGAAAAGTGCTCTGTAAATATCCTGCAGAGTCCCTTCAGGATTCACAGGGGAGAATTCACTGTTAGCAACTTAAAATGGAGGACTGTGATGAAAAAGAAACCTGGGAAATGAGAGCATAACAAAGCCAATTCAAACCAGGAAATTCTCAGATATTTAGACTTTTATATCTTTTAAGGAACGAGTCATTAAGGTTTGCATATACAAAGGAATAGTCCTTAATGATTTAATAAAATGTCTGGAAATATTTAGTATAATTCTTAGTTGAGTAAAAGGAACACAAGAAAATAGGAGCAAGTGAAGGCCACCAGGACGCTCAAGTCCATTCGAGTTCCTCAGGCGGCACGGTCACAGTGGTTGGTGTAACGGTTGAAAGTACCATCTATAAGATTGGGGTTCAATTCCCACTGCTCTCTGTAAGGAGTTTGTACGTTCCCCCTTTGACCTCGTGTATTTCATCCAGGTGCACTGGTTTCTTCCCAGATTCCAACGATGTACAGGTTAGGTTTAATGAGTTGGGGGCATGCTGTGTTGGCATCAGAAGCATGGTGACATTTGCAGGCTGCCCCCAGCACACCCTAAGTGTGCTGGTCATTGATGCAAATGATTCATTTCACTATACGTTTCAGTATTTTGATGTCTATCTGTCAAATAAAGTTAATCTTTCTCTTTATCACTCTTTAAAGTTTGTCCCACCATTCTACATGATCTTGATTGACCTATAGTATGCTGGTGTAAACTCCTTTGCTAGTTTGCCACAACCCTCAACTTATTTATTTCCATCCATCTAATATTATATCTGTACAATAATGATAATTTTCATTGTCATAAACATCATTTCTTACCTAAAGGTGAAACCACGAATGACCCATCAAAATATTGTCCTATTACTTGTTTACAAACTATATATAAAATTGTAATATCACACATCTCACAACAAATCACCAGTCATTTAGATAACCACAATATACTTTCAGGAGAGCAGAAAGAATGCTGTAAGGGTATGAAATGATGTAAAGAACAACATAATAGATTCCATAACTCTATATCAAGCCCCACAGAAGAGCAGAAATCCTTCATGTTGTTTTATTGACTACCAAAAAGCATTTGATTCTGTCCTACACTCACTGTTAATAGAAGTTCTCAATATATATGTAAATACACCAATACTTGAGAAATTCTGACAACATCTGATGAAGCATTGTTGTACTATTATTGCCCTATCTATTCACAACCAAAAAAGAACAACCACCTTTGGCAAAATAACCCGAGGCATTTTTCAGGGTGAATCTCTAAACCCACTATGGCTTTGTCTAGCTTTAAACCTGCTCTCTAATTTACTGAATTGAACAAAAACAGGATATCAAATCAGAAACAACCGAAAGAACTATACCTTGAAACACCTTCTATACATGGAGAATTTGAAATGATAATCTCCTTCATCAGTAAAGCTGGAACAATTATTTCAAATCGTAGATCTATTTTCAAAAAATATAAACATGAACTTTTGACAAGATATGTGTAGAACATTAAACATAAAGAAAGGTGCAATAGAGCTAGTAGAATGTAAAAAGAGCAGCAGGATATAGTACAACTGATGAATGAATATGAAACTTATAAATATCTGGGATATCAACATGCAAAGAACATGGATCCTAGTGTGATAAAGGGAATATTTTCGACAGAATCCACTTCAAGGTTTAAGAAAAAATCGTCCAAACAGAGCTCAGTAGTAAAAATATAACAACGGCAATAAACATTTTTGTTATACGTATATTAATGTATTCTTTTGACATAGTATCTTGGTCCGAAACCGATCTGGAAGATTTACAAAAAAAAAACTAAAATGATAAATTTTAGAAAATACTACGTACACTCTAACATACTTAGGTTAACACTACCTAGGACAGAAGGAGAAGAGGAATAAAAAAATTACACAAGAATCAAGTGAAACATCTAAGGATATATTTTCATCAATGAAAACAAGATTCAACACTCCACATCAGCATATGCAATTCTAATAAGCAGTACATGCCACAAAACTTAAATGAAAGCATAACTGAGAAAAATGAAGAAATTATCACTATAGAAGAAAAAGCTAACCAATGGAAGACAACCCCACAATCTGAGCAGACGAGATGTCAACAAGGAAGTGTTGAGTGGCTCAGAGTGGGATACCTCTTCCCAGAAACAAAAGGGTTCTTGTGGCAATACAGGACCAGGTGTTTAACACAGAATTATCAAAAATACATAATAAAAGACAAACAAATTCAAGGTTATCAATGCAGAAAATGCCAAGAGAAACCAGAAACAATCCAACACTTTTCAGGATCCTGCAGCAATTTAACTCAATCTGATTACTTGCATAGGCACGATCAAGTGGCAAACATCGTTCATCAAAATCTTGCTTTTGTTGATAGAGGTGATAAAAAGGAGTTATAGGCAGGTGGTCACACCGGGGCCACAGGTGACAGACAAGTGGGTAACAGTCAGGAGAGGGAAGGGGTCCTGAAAAAAGACTACAGAGAGTTAGGAAGGAAATTGAGAAGCAGGTCTGCAAAGGTAGTAGTCTCAGGATTACTGCCTGTGCCACGCGACAGTGAGTATAGGAATAGAATGAGGTGGAGGATAAATGCGTGGGCTGAGGGATTGGAGCAGGGGGCAGGGATTCAGATTTCTGGATCATTGGGACCTCTTTTGGGGCAGGTGTGACCTGTACAAAAAGGACCAGGTTGCATTTGAATCCCAGGGGGATCAATATCCTGGCGGGAAGGTTTGTTAAGGCTACTGGTGAGAGTTTAAACTAGAATTGTTGGGGGGTGGGAACCAAACTGGGGAAGAGGCGGTTGGCTCACAAATAGTGAAAGCTTGGAGACAGTGTGTGAGGGAGGATAGGCAGGTGATGGAGAAGGGACGCGCTCAGCTGGACAGTTTGAGATGTGTCTATTTTAACGCAAGGAGAATTGAGAACAAAACAGATGAGCTTAGAGCGTGGATCAGTACTTCAGTACTTGGAGCTATGATGTGGTGGCCATTACAGAGATTTTAATGGCTCAGGGACAGGAATGGTTACTTCAAGTGCCGGGTTTTAGATGTTTCAGGAGGGACAGGGAGGGAGGCAAAAGAGGTAGAGGTGTGGCACTGTTGATCAGAGATAGTGTCATGGCTGCAGAAAAGGTGGACATCATGGAGGGATTGTCTACGGAGTCTCTGTGGGTGGAGGTTAGGAACAGGAAGGTGTCAATAACCTTACTGGGTGTTTTTTATAGGCCACCCAATAGTAACAGGGATATCGAGGAGCAGATCGGGAGACAGATCCTGGAAAGGTGTAATAATAACAGAGTTGTCGTGATGGGAGATTTTAATTTCCCAAACATCGACTGGCATCTCCCTAGAGTGAGGAGATTAGATGGGGTGGAATTTGTTAGGTGTGTTCAGGAAGATTTCTTGACACAATATGTAGATAAGCCTACAAGAGGAGAGACTGTACTTGATTTGGTATTGGGAAATGAACCTGGTCAGTTGTCAGATCCCACAGTGGGAGAGCATTTTGGAAATAGTGATCATAATTCTCTCTCCTTTACCGTAGCATTGGAGAGAGATAGGAACAGACAAGTTAGAAAAGCATTCCAATGAAATGGGGAAGTTATGGTAGGGTACAGGAACCGTGGTGTACAAAGGCTGTAATAAATCTAGTCAAGAAGAAAAGAAAAGCTTACAAAAAGTTCAGAGAGTTGGGTAATGTTAGGGACCTAGAAGATTATAGGGCTAACAGGAAGGAGCTTAAAAAGGAAATTAGGAGAGCCAGAGGGGGCATGAGAAGGTCTTGGTGAACAGAATTAAAGAAAACCCCAAGGCATTCTACAAGTATGTGAAGAGCAAGAGGATGAGACATGAAAGAATAGGGCCTATCACGTGTGACAGTGGGAAAGTGTGTATGGAACCGGAGGAAATAGCAGATGTACTTAATGAATACTTTACTTCAGTATTCACTATGATAAAGGACCTTGGTGATTGTAGTGCTGACCTGCAGCAGGCTGAAAAGCTTGAGCATGAACAGTTGAAGTCAGAAGTTTACATACACGGTAGCCAAATACATTTAAGCTCAGTTTTTCACAATTCCTGACATTTAATCCTAGAAAACATTCCCTGTCTTAGATCTATTAGGATCACTACTTTATTTTAAGATGTCTTGAGAAGTTGCTTCAATATATCCACATAACTTTACTTCTTCATGATGCCATCTATTTTGTGAAGTGCACCAGTTCCTCCTGCAGCAAAGCACCCCCACAACATGATGCTGCCACCCCCATGCTTCACGGTTGGGATGGTGTTCTTCGGCTTGCAAGCCTCACCCTTTTTCCTCCAAACATAACGATGGTCATTATGGCCAAACAGTTCAATTTTTGTTTCATCAGACCAGAGGACAGTTCTCCAAAAAGTAAGATCTTTGTCCCCATGTGCATTTGCAAACTGTAGTCTGGCTTTTTAATGGCGGTTTTGGAGCAGTGGTTTCTTCCTTGCTGAGCAGCTGTTCAGGTTATGTCAATATACCACCCAACCGTGAAGCATGGGGGTGGCAGCATCATGTTGTGGGGGTGCTTTGCTGCAGGAGGGACTAGAGCACTTCACAAAATAGATGGCATCATGAGGAAGGAAAATTATGTAGATATATTGAAGTAGCATCTCAAGACATCAGCCAGGAAGTTAAAGCTCGGTCGCAAATAGGTCTTCCAAATGGACAATGACCCCAAGCATACCTCCAAAGTTGTGGCAAAATTGCTTAAGGACAACAAAGTCAAGATATTGGAGTGGCAATCACAAAGCTCTGAACTCAATCAGGTGGAAAATTTGTGGGCAGAACTGAAAAACCATGTGCGAGCAAGGAGGCTTACAAACCTGACTCAGTTACACCAGTTCTGTCTGGAGGAATGGAACAAAATTCCAGCAACTTATTGTGAGAAGCCTGTGGAAGGCTACCCAAAATGTTTGACCCAAGTTAAACAATTTAAAGGCAATGCTACCAAATACTAACAAAGTGTATGTAAACTTCTGACCCACTGGGGAAGTGACGAAAGAAATAAAAGCTGAAAAAAATCATTCTCTCTACTATTATTCTGACATTTCACTTTCTTAAAATAAAGTAGTGATCCTAACTGACCTAAGACAGGATAGGCATACTTCCTCGAGCACCTCTGCTCCGTCCACCGGTGAAACCCGACGCAGATGGGGGGACCGCTTCATCGAGCACCTCCGCTCCGTCCGCCACAACAGACAGGATCTCCCAGTAGCCACCCACTTCAACTCTGCTTCCCACTCCCATTCAGATATGTCCATACATGGCCTCCTCTACTGCCATGATGAGGCTAAACTCAGGTTGGAGGAGCAACACCTCATATACCATCTAGGTAGTCTCCAGCCCCTTGGTATGAACATAGAATTCTCCAACTTCCGGTAATTCCCTCCCCCTCCCTTCCTGTATCCCTATGTCACTCTGCCCCCTCCTCAGCTGCCTATCACCTCCCTCATGATTCCGCCTCCTTCTACTACCCATTGTGTTTTCCCCTATTCCTTCTTCACCTTTCCTGCCTATCACCTCCCTGCTTCCCCTCCCCACCCCTTTATCTTTCCCCTTACTGGTTGTTCACCTGGAACCTACCAGCCTTCTCCTTCCCACCCTCCCCCACCTTCTTTATAGGGCCTCTGCCCCTTCCCCCTACAGTCCTGACGAAGGGTTCCAGCCCAAAACATCGACTGATCTTTTCCACGGATGCTACCTGACCTGCTGAGTTCCTCCAGCATGTTGTGAATGTTGCTAAGACAGGGAATGTTTTCTAGGATTAAATGTCAGGAATTGTGAAAAACTGAGTTTAAATTTATTTGGCTACGGTGTATGTAAACTTTTGACTTCAACTGTGGATATTAAGAAAGAGGATGTGCTGGAGCTTTCGGAAGCATCAAGTTGGATAAGTCGCCGGGACCAGATGAGATGTAGCCCAGGCTAGTGTGGGAGGCAAGGGAGGAGATTGCTGAGCCTCTGGTGATGATCTTTGAATCATCAATGGGGACGGGAGAGGTTCTGGAGGATTAGAGGGTTGTGGATCTTGTTCCTTTATTCGAGAAAGGGAGTAGAGATAGCCCAAGAAATTATAGACCAATGAGTCTTACTTCAGTGGTTGGTAAGATGATGGAGAAGATCCTGAGAGTCAGGAATTATGAACATTTGGAGAGGTATAATATAATTAGGAATAGTCAGCATGGCTTTGTCAAGGGCAGGTCGTGCCTTACGAGCCTGATTGAATTTTTTGAGCATGTGACTAAACACATTGATGAAGGTAAAGCAGTAGATGTAGTGTATATGGATTTCAGCAAGGCATTTGATAAGGTACCCCATGCAAGGCTTATTGAGAAAGTAAGGAGGCATGGGATCCAAGGGGACATTGCTTTGTGGATCCAGAACTGGCTTTCCCACAGAAAGCGAAGAGTGGTTGTAGACGGGTCATTTTCTGCATGGAGGTCGATGACCAGTGGTTTGCCTCAGGGATCTGTTCTGGGTCCCTTACTCTTCTTGATTTGTATAAATGACCTGGATGAGGAAGTGGAGGGATGAGTTAGTAAGTTTGCTGATGACACAAAGGTTGGGGAAAATAGAGGGCTATGGGGAAGTCTAGTAATTTCTAAGGTAGGGACATGTTCGGCACAACTTTGTGGGCCGAAGGGCCTGTATTGTGCTGTAGGTTTTTTATGTTTCTATGTTTCTAAAAGACACAATACCTTACTATAAATGCAAACTTGATCCAGTTTTAGAGCCAGAGTCGTACAAATTATATTATGACAGATCCATTATTACAGATAGGATGATCCATAATAACTATCCAGATATAAGATTGCAGGATAAACAAACAAGAACAACTTAATTAATAGATATAGCCATTCCCAACACACACACAACATATAGCAATCAATAAGTATGTTATTATTTACTATAAATGCAAGCCTATCTAGTTTTAGAGTCAGAGTCCCAGAAATTATATTACAGGTTAAACAAGAAAGAAAAACTTACTGAATAGATATAGCCATTCCCAATACACACAACACAAGAGATCAATAAGGGAAAAACAATAGAAATAATGCTGAACTGAAAGGGGAAATTGTTAGACTATGGAACATGAACAGGGTATACACTGTTCCAATAGTAATATCTACACTGGTATCATCCCAAAGTCAGTAAACAATAGCATTAACCAGTTAGGTGTACACAGCAATATTTATGTGAATCTCCAAAAAAACTACAATGCTAATCACCACTAGAATAGTCCGTAAGTTCCTAACAATTGAAAATTGAGTGTGCTTGGCTGTGCCTGTATTTCAGCTTTTACCAGTTTGAGCTGAAAATATAATAAGAATAATAAGTATATCTAATGATCTGAGCTCCTCTTTGTGGAAAAGATTCACTACCTTTGGGGAGAAGATATTCCTAAATACTTCCATTTTAAGTGATCGGCCCTTGAGCCGTTCGCTGTTTAAAAAATCTTTTCCTCAATCAGTGAAGCACACATTGGCTGAATAATTGCAGGGACAATGGAGATTAATTCGGCTGGTTTCCTCAAAAATACAATGGTAAAGACAATGTCATGTGAGTTTGGTTTATCATAAACAATGAATCACAGTAATTTAAAACAATGGCCTTCTAAGACTGTTAATCTATCAACTATCAAGGAAATAACACTTAAAGTGCTATAATCTCACCGATTACAGAAACCTCTGACTCTTATCAAAGCAATGATGTATATCACAGCAGCAGCATCCATTAGTACAATTTACAGTACAAGTCAAAATTGCCTGTTACTTGTTTTTAAATAACTCTCCCTCATACTGATTGGTATTGCACGCTGCTGGCAATCCTTAAGTACTCTTCTCCTGTCGAGTGTTAGGGACATAACCTTAAGCAAGACCTAGGAACTAATTGCGGACGAAGCAAGAGGAAGTCGGGAGAACACACACCAGTGTTTATTGAGAATTCAGTGATGGAAAGAGTGAACAGCTTCAAGTTTCTGGGAGTAAACATCTAAGAGGATCTGTCCTGGGCCCAACACATGGACACAATCATGAAGAAGGCATGCCAGCAGCTCGACTACAAAAGAAGTTTGAGATAAGTTGGTAGGTCACCAAAGACTTGCCAATTTCTATAGATGTACAGTGGAGAGCATTTTGATTGGTTGCATCACCACTTGGTATGGAAGCTACAATGTGAGAGGCTGCAAGAGGCTGTAAACTCAGTCAGCTTTATCATGGGCACAACCTTCCCCACCACTGAGGATAACTTGGTACCTTAAGTAAGTATTTAAGGAGCTCCACTATCCAGGACATGCCCTCTTCTCATTAAAACCATTAGGGAGGAGGTACAGGAGCCTGAGAACCCAAACTCAGTAACAGGTTCTTCTCCTCCATCGTAATATTTCTGAATGATCCATGAACCCATGAAAACTACTTCATTTTTTTTTGCATTATTTATTTATTTTTGTAAATTATAGATTTTTATAACAGCACTGTGGTGCTGCCACAAAGCAACAAATGTCACGTCATATGTCAGTGATAATAAGTGATTCTGGTTCTTAAATTTCAAAGTTCAAAGTAAATTTATTATCAAAGTGCATATATGTCACCATGTACAACCCAGAGATTCATTTTCTTGCAAGTATTACAGGAAAATGATTAAATATTATACTATAACAAAGACTGACAAACAATCAATGTGAAAAGGAAGGCAAATCAAGCAAATATTGATCATAAATAATAATAATAATAAATAATAATGAAAGCATAAGTTATAGAGTCCTTGAAAGTGAGTCTATATATTGTGGAGTCATCTCAGCATTCGGGTGAGTGAAATTATCCACCATGGTTCAGGAGCCTGATGGTTGCTGAACCAGCATGAATAACTTCACTCAACTCTGATTCTGAATTAGATGCAAGCTAATTAAAATAAAACAATTTCTGAAGCCAATTCAAGCATCATCAACTCCAAGATCTAAACTGAGTTATAAAAATCCACATGTTACAGCAGGGAGGCGATAAAGGTGTTCAAGAGTTATCTAATCCATGGAATATATACTACTTATTCAGATATTGGAATCCAAAATATACTCATCGCCTTTCTCCTATCAATAAACCCCATCACCCCTATCAACATGTAAGCTGACATTTGTAACTTAGTATGATCTTACCCTCAGACTGACTGGATCTTCTGACAGCACTGACTGGAGTCAGTTGACAGCTCACAGAGAGATGACTGCATTGAGGAGGACATGTTCACCCACCTCCATACAGACAGTATTTGCTAAGAGGCTGTGGAGAAGGAGGCAAGGGTCCTTGTCTCAATTCATCTCAAACAGCTGCATAACTGAGGACCACCTGATCTATGGGCTGTTCCCAGGGACACACGCAGAGACAGACATCAAGCATTGCTGGAAGATCAACAAACTGGTGCAAGACGCTCACACCAGGAAATCTGCAGATGCTGGAATTTCAAGCAATGCACATAACAGTTGCTGGTGAGCGCAGCAGGCCAGGCAGCATCTCTAGGAAGTGGTACAGTCGACGTTTCGGGCTGAGACCCTTCGTCAGGTTTTTGGTCTGCCAGAAACTTGTTGGTCTTCTAGCACAATGAGATGTCTGTAAGGTAATGCGGCTGACTGAAACATTACAGGCTTCAAAAGTACATGCTGAAGGATGCTCTGAAGCTTGGTGCAGCCAATGCAACTTATGAAGGTCCACGTATAGGATGCTTCATCTATTGACATTAGGGAACTGAGCCTGGTGGAGAAGCCAATCAAACAATGAAAGGGTGCACCACCCTGGGGATCACATGGGTGGTAACCTGACTATATTTTTAAGAAGTATTAACATTGCTGAATCTATTGACAAAATGATACTACAATGTAAAAAGATTTGCACTGTGCTTTTTTTCATGAAGATATTTTTTATGAATAAAGTTTATTTTTGAATCAAAAATATCTTACCAATAAATTTTACCAAAAGGATTTACGCAGCCCTCATGCCATGTGTAAATATATTTAATTGACAGGTTTGCAAATGCAAACTTCAAGAGAAGGCTTTGCCCATCAGGATTATATACCAGGATTTTATGCATGTGGTTATCATGAAGATAATGTGTCCTAGGTACTAGCCATCAGAGTCTAAAAACATGCAAGCTGGAAAACAAAGACACAAGAGTCCTGATGAAGGGCCTTAGCACTTCAGACAGTAATGTCAACTGTTTATTTCCCTCCATAGATGCTGCCTGACCTGTTGCATTTCCTCCAGTGTCTTCTGTATGTTGCTCAGGCATAGAAAGCACTCTGCCCCACGTGGGTGTGCTTAATTGAAACAATGTGCAATGAAAATTGCTGTTTTGAATGTGAGTCTACCAGTGCAAACATTAGTGATTGTCAAGGTACAAATTATCAGAAGCTATTTAACTTTCTGATTAATGAGACTGGGATCAACACCAGCAGCTAATTAGAAAGTTCAGCCTTAGTAGATAGGAATCATCAGCAGATGGAGGAATCAAGATCAGCAGTGAGCATGAAAGAGTTATGTCATGAATGAATTATTTGGTACTCTTTCTTATATTGGGTTTATAACCATAAAAGCTATGTCTAGTGGCTGGCATTATTTTTTGATTCCTTGTTGGGGTAGCCATGTGTATTGGCTGAGTGTTGGTCAGAACTTCTACTCTGTTTACCAGCCTTTCAAACAGCAATGTAGAAGAAACCTGTGAGGTTAAATATCGCTTCAATGCCACATATAAGTTTGTTGATACCACTGTTGTTGGCCAAATCAAAGGTGGTGCTGAGTCAGCAAATGAGAGGGTTATTGAAAGTCTAGTGTCTGGCTGAATGGCGCCACATCAACAACCTCTCATTCAATATCAACAAAACCAAAGAGCTGATTATTGACTACAGGAGGAGGAAACCAGAGGTCCATGAGTCAGTCCTCAGGAGATCGGAGGTGGAGAGGGTCAGCAACTTTAAATTCCTTGGCATTATCATTTCAGAAGATCCTGGGCCCAGCATGTGACTGCCATTGCAAAGAAGGCATGGAAGTACCTCTACTTTCTTCGAAGTTTGTGAAGATTCAGCATGTCATCTAACACATTGAAAATATTCTACAGGTGTGTGATGGAGAGTATATTGACTGGTTGCATCACAGCCTGGTATGGAAACACCAATGCCCTTGAATGGAAAGACCTACAAAAAGCAGTGGAGCAGACTAACCCATCGCTCGTAAAGCCCTCCCCACCACTGGGCAAACCTACAAGGATTGTTGTCACTGGACAGCAGCATCCATCATCAAAGACCCAAGACTCCACCATACAGGCCACGCTCTCTTCTTGCTGCTGCCATCAGAAAGGAGGTACAGAAGCCTTAGATCACTACCACCAGGTTCAGGAACAGTTATTTCTTCTCAGCCATCAGATACTTGAATCAGAGGGGATAACTTCATTCAACTTCACTTACCCCAGCACTGAAATGATTCCACAACCTATGGACTCACTCTCAAGGACTCTACAACTCATGTTCTCAATATTTATTGCTTTCTTTGTTTGTTTTTTTCTCTCTGTTTTGTATCTACACAGTTGGTTGTCTTTTGCACACTGGTTGTTTGTATTTGTTGTATGAATTCTTTCACTTATTCTGTTGTGTTTCTTTGTAGTTACTATGAATGCCATAAGAAAATGAACCTCATGTGACATCAGTGGTGATGTGCATGTACTTTGATAATAAATTTACTTTGGACATTGAACTAGTGATGTTGCACTGGCAAAAAGATTGGGAATTTGCTGTGACGAAACAAAAAATCAGTGGGACATATATTGGATTCTCCAGAGAAAGAGCAGTAAAGCCGGCAAATGGTGGATGTGGAAAGTAGACTGATGAGCAGTGAAAGTGTGAGAGTTTACAGCCATTTACTCTCCTTGTAGAATGAGAGGAGATGTCCTGAGAGAATTGAGAAAAGAGCAATACAGCTGTATGGGTAAAGATAAAGGAGATGCTATTTCTAGTAGTCAGGTCAAAGATGTATGAGATGCTCATGAGTTCATTAGTGCCATAGATCACTGTCAAAGTTCCCATGAGAATATTGTAAGAACTTTGAAAGGCCATTTTAATCCAGCACCTTCAAAGATTTTTTTCCTAAGTCACACACTTGATATATGTTACCAGGGACAAGAGAAATTAATATGTGAATATATCATCATTTTAAAGAACTAGCTAAAAGGTGCAACATTCAGAACATTTTCAACTGGACATTCCAGACTGGTAAATGAAGAAATTCAAGCAAAACTATTTGACAGACTGGATCTGACATTTGAGGGGATTAACAGTATGGAAAGGGCATTGACAAAACTGAAGTGATTTTGCTCAGCATTTGATCCTGTGGTGCAACCAAGGAGAAAGTCCACAGAGACAATTAAAGAGTTCTTATCATCTTCTTCATGCCAAGTTGCGAAGTACTTCAAAGGCCTCTGACAACAGGATTTTTGTTAATTATTTTGTATATTTGTAATTATGTTTGCTATTTTTAAAATTCATAGTAATTTTATATCTTTGCACTGTCCTGCTGTCACAAAATCAATAATCAGTTGATGCGTGCACTGGTGGTGGTACAAGAGATGGCTGGAAGATCCCACATTATGGAACTGAAGCTAATAGTGAAACTGTATAATTATTCATGGAATGGTGGTATTCCCAGTTGGGAAACTATCTGGAATCTCAGAACATTAATTGGAGTCCTAAGTGCAAGATGGAAGACAAACAGCTTACTGTGAGGTATTGTAATGTCATAATTTAATTAAAATTGGATGTTACTGCAACGTTACAAAAGACTGCAGGTCTTGGAAAAGAATATAGTGTCTTCAAGGTTTCTGTTCATTGAAACCACTAAATGGCTCAGAATGATTGTGAGGGAGAATGTTATTCTATGGAGGTGACTTGCAAAGTTGGTACTTCCTATATATCGTGTTAACTTGGGCCTGGATGCACAGTGCCAGTTCAGTACTCAGTAGCCCAGGTGTGGTATGAGAAGCTAAGAAAGATGATGACTGATTATTTTGTATTGTAAGCTATCCAGAGAGTGAAGGCCAGGGGCAATAACTACCTAGTATCAAAAGAATCAACAGAGAAGCAGGAAAGTCAGGTGTCCAAAGGAAGCTGAAGAAATGGTTCTGATGGGAAACAGAGTGAGAATGAAGGCACTTCAGCATTAAAAAAAACATTTGAATTAAAAATTGTTATCCTTGGGTTTGTGATTCATGGGAATACTTTGGAAATGATGTAGAGTACTATGCCTAAGAATTCTGCACAGGACTGCTTAGTCAACATGGAGCGGAGAGCTAGTTTGTAAATTTGACAGGAACAAAGTTTGTTGGGATTGGCGATGGCAGAACCCTGTGGGAGAGGTGTAGGACAGGTGGCAGAGAAAGGGTGCCGGGGTGGGAGATGGTGCAGGTGCAGACATACCCAGTCCTGAGACACCAAGCAAGGTCATTTGATTCCAAACGTTTGGTTTATTGATCATAACAGAATGTCTCCTTGGCGTTTCCCACTCCCTCTCCTCTCCCTTCTCCTTTTCTTGTCCATGATTCCCCTCTTCCTACCCACTTCAAACACTCAGTCCACAATAGAAACCCATATCAGAATCATGTTTATCATCATTCTCACATGTCAGGAAATCTGTTTTTTTTTGTTGCAGCAGTGCAGTGCAATACATAAAATTGCCACAGTACTCTGCAAAGCTCTCCAGCATACTAGCTCTATGTATATGTAAGACTTTTACACAGTATTGTATAATTTCTATCACTATAGTAAGTAAAGGCTGAAAAGGACTTGGTTGCGTTTTGAGGTTATGACTGATGTCAAGGGATACATGCACTATATTCTCAGTTATGTATATTTAAAATAAATATTAAATAATTTACACTCATGTACTGATGAATGATAATAAACCATCTTGAATGTTGAAGAACAAGATGTGACCTGTTTAACTGAATGCATGGTCAGTGTCATTTTGGGGATTTATTTGTACCAGGGGCATCATTATATTGTAGTGTAATTGAAACAAATAGAAAAGTTGATATATGTTTACCTAACTTTCTCATTATTTGATTAAGAATTGATAGAAGTTTATATTACATTTAAGTAGTCCAATTTGTAAATTTTAATACGTTTGCTTATTCTTGTATTGGTAATATCTTTAGGAGAAAACAGTGTGGTAGATAATAATATAAAGTATATTGAATGCATACACAGTTTTAAAAATTATGTATACTACAGGATATAATTTTAGATGTATTGTTGTGTTAGCCACTGCTGCTTGTTGAGTCCTCTTACTATTGAAAAGTGGTTGTTTGGTTAGACGCTCCTCCTGTTCACAAAACAATGGATTTTGCAGGTACAAAAGATGGCCCCAAAGGATGCAGGTTTGAAACTTGTCAGACTTGTCAACCTGCAAAAGGACATCATCACATTTCAGTCATTTTTCATTTCAATGGTGCTGAAATAAACAGTGATGCTGTGATATGCAAATGAATTCCTAGACCCTAATGTGCATCTCATCTCTCACTTGGTTTTCCGATTATTGATTTGGAAATCAGGCAGAAGAGTAGTGAGGATATATATTGTGGATTCTGGTTAATTGGGACAGCCACTTATTTGGGAACAAAAACTAATCAAAAATAGCCAGGATTCCTTTAGTTTATTTGGGGCACTATCCCCCTTAATTGGGCTAGGAGATTGTTGTCGAAGTTTCTAACTAGTGTCAGTCACATGCACTTGTGTGGCCATTAAACTCTACACCAGAGCAAACAGTTTTTATATAGGGTCAGTGGCATGTGTTATTATTCAAAAACCAGTGATTTTTGTCTCTAATAGTTGGTGAGAAATAAGCAATAAAACAATTCGGAACTGTTTTGTTCGCTGCAGCTTTAAGCACTCAGGCTTGGAGATGTCAGAATCAGTCTTGAGTGAAAATGAAACTATTTCACTACTTCAACAAGTTAAGACCTATGAAGAATTTGAAGATATCAGCAATCATCTTGAATGTTACAATGGTGCCCACAATTTCTGGCAAGTTGTCACCAGCGACTAATGCCGACATCTTGCAGACAATTTACAGAACTACTGGATATCTTCTTCTAAATATACTTCTTCTGAACTGGGATCAATTGCAGCCTGTAACTTCCCTTTTAAGAATATATTTTTGGGCCGAATGAATGATCTTGCGCTTCTGCGATCGCCTGGGGGATTCAGCGTGGAGTGCAACTATGGCCATTGTTAGGGATTATATGCTGCATCAATTCCTAATGACAGAATATGAATCTTTAGTCATATGGTATTTCTCTGTTTTGTGGCTGTCTACAAGAAGACATACTTCAATAATAAGTGTACCTTGAACTTTGAAATGAAGGCTTGGAGGATGCAGTCTTCGAACACTTTGTATGACAGCAGTCCATTTTCTGCGCTACATGTGTGCTGAGAGGTTCACAGTCAGTCAATAAAACATGCAGCGTACACCATGGATGATATCCTTCATGGATAACTATTAGGAACTACAATTTTATAATACTGTAGTCGTACTGTTAGTATTTAATTTGTGGTGAATTTTATCTAAATACATAATTTGTAGCTCAGTTAAATGGTAATTTGTCTTTTTTATACATTTTTAACTATTTCCATAAAACTTCAGCTAAGTGGCACAACAGCTTAATTGGGCAAAGATATACTGGTCCCGGTGTGTCCCAAATAACTGGAAACCACTATACTCCAAAACAAGATGCTTATTTTGAACAGCATAAAGCATCTGTTGACAACCAAAAATTCATACAAGTGCAGTATAATATGTTTATGCACTAGTATTAAGACAGTTTAATTTTGAGATTCATGTTACTAAAGGTCCTATGCTTTTGTGTGTGTGTGTGTGTTTGTGTGTATACATTTCCATGCTAATCTGTTGTTATATTAATTGGCTTTTTATTTACTTATCTATTGAGAAACAGCACGGAATTGACCCTTCAAGCCACATCGCCCAGCAACCCCCGAATTAACCCTACCCTAATCAGAGGTTAATTTAAAATTACCAATTAACCTACTAACTGGTACATCTGAAAAACAGCCATAAAAATACGGATCTAACCTTTAAGCATCAAGCTGCAAATCATAAGATACTGTTAGAAGGCTGTCACATGGAATGCTATTTTTTACAGTTTTATTTTCAGATATCCTAACACCTCAAGGGCTAATGTTTTTTCTTTGCAGCCAAGGATTTTTAATCACTTCACCCAGCTCATAAACCAGCTCTTTCATTTCCTTCAAGCATTAAATATTTTGATGCAAAAATACCACGTCCGGGTAATAAATTGCACAACAATCACACTACAAGTAAAGGTCACATATATTTGGAAAGTGTTTGTGTTGAATTTACAAAATTTAAATTCAGTTTTTCTATGACTTTTTCCTCTTTTTAATTGATCCAGGCAACAGGTTACTCCATATTCTATCTGAATATAGAGTTAATCTTTGGTTATGCACTAAGCGATTATTTATCTGTTATGCTTCTCACATTTTGACACTTTCTCAATGAGATAAAAGGATTAAAGTGTTACCTCTGAGTGTGCCTATTTATTTTATGACATAAGATATATTTTTACTATGATTGAAGTATTTAATCCAAATATTGGAAAATATTTGGAGCTGGAGGGTTAAGAATGAAAAAGAACCATCTGAACAGCTTTAATTTCTTTATTGTGGTTTTACATGGGTCTTGGTTTCCTATTAGTCTGCAAAATGATTCTTATTCTGTATGTGTTTCCAACAAGATGAGAGATGACAGAGCAACCACTGGCAAGATTTATGGCTACCTTCAGCAGTATACAATCCAATTCAAAAAGCTCGGTACAGCATGAGCATTCCAAGTGTTCATTCTCCAATCATCAGCATCCACTTGGGGTCATAAGTTGGGGAATATGTTCACTGCGGACCTGATATAAGGCTGATCTCACCTAGACTAGTGAGGATTATAACTTGTCAAGAAATAAATTTTCTTTAAAGATTAAATTGAAACTACAGTATTTTAGAAAAGAATTCTATTTTTCAATTCCTAATACTATATTAATTAAAATATTGTGATATCTCTGGAGCGGGATAATAGTAAGCTTCATATCTAAGAGTGAGTAGACCACTATGAAAATTATGTGGGAACTAACAGTGGGGATGGGCAAGTTTCAGTAACAGAACTGAAGCAAAAACAAATTGTTCAGCTACGTATGTTTCCATATAAAACCTGGAACTCCAGTCATTAAAGATTTACTAAAGAAATCCACCCCATTATATACCATCAGCTGCATTCATAGGAAGCTGTGCACATCATTCAAGTTAAAGTTCAAGTTTATTATCATTCAACAATGTTCCTCTGGGACCAAAGTGCAAAACACAGTACATACATCACATAAAAAAAATTACCACAATAGTGTTAACAGTTAAAAACGTATTCTGTAGATGTACAAGTTGATGTAAAGTGCATATATTGTGATTATCCATAATGTAAAGTCACATAATCTACACATGGCTATTTATTTGCATCTGTGAAGACAAAATTAATTCTGTATCTCAGATTTTTTATAGTAATTTGTGAATTCAATAAGGACAAGTTTCCGTGACCCAACTGGCAATAGACTATAGGACATATGAGCAGAATTAGGCCATTCTGGCCCTTGTCTGATCTGCCATTTGATCATGGCTGGTTCATTTTCCCCCTCGATCCTATTGTCCTGCTTTCTCCCTGTAACTTTTTATGCCCTTACTAATCAAAAACTGATCAACTTCTGTTTTAAATGTACCCAAGAGCTTAGCCTCCACTGCATTCTGTGGCAATTAATTCCACAGATTTACCACCTCTGGCTTAAGAAATTCCTCCTCATCTCCGCTGTAAAGGGAAGTCCTTGTACTCTGATGATGTGCCCTCTGGTTATAGACTCTCCCACTATTGGAAACATCCTCTCCACTTCCACTCTATACAGGCTTTTCAATATTCAATAGGTTTCAATGAGATTTCCCCTCGTTCTTCTAAACTCTAGCAAGTACAGGCCCAGAGCTATCAAAAGCTCCTCAACCTTTCATACCTGAGATCACTCTCATAAACCTCCTCTGGATCCTCTCCAATGCCACACATTCTTCCTTAGATATGGTGCTCAAAACTGCTGTAAATTTTCCAAATGTGGTCTAACCAGTGCCTTGTAATGCCTCATCAGCACCTCCTTGGTGTTATATTCTAGTCCTCTTGAAAGGCATGCTAACACTGCATTTGCCTTACTTGTTACTGACTCAACCTGCAAGTCAACCTTTAGAAAATCCTGCTCTAGGAATCCCAACTTCCTTTGCAGCTCCGTAATTTTACAGAGAGTAGCCTCAATATGTGGACTGTGGAATGACCTCTTCTCGTTTTGTTACCAAGCGTATAGAAGCTGGTGTCCATACCCTGCAGTTTGATTCAGGTACAGTATGGTTGTTTGGTTCTTCAAAACTTAGCTAGCGAGGTCCATGGTGGTACAGCCAAACCACTTTTGATTCTAGATATTTATATCATTGTCGGACTTTGTGCTTCCTTCCTGTAATTTTAAACAGAGCAGTGGTATTGTCAATTGAGAGGGAATCAGTGATCAGCAGTTTGATCTCAAACTACAGCTGTTCTTGAGGATTCACACAGCCAAGCCCACCTAGCTAATGTTATTCTGCTCAATCCAGATAGATGGATCAATTCAGGGAGGAGTCTAGAATGATCACCAACAAATGAAGTTTATGCCAAGCTAATGTTTGACTGATGGGGGTGGGCTGTAAGATGCAGGAAGCTCCAGGTGAGCTTTATTTCTTCTGAAATGTCAGAGCTTTGGGTTTGGAAACTTTGAAGTTTTTCTATCTTAAGTGTGAGCATCTACCAGGAGAAGTGAATAAAATATTATATTCAGTATTGGGTTAAAATGTGAGTACTGCAGTTGCTCTTTATTGACCATCAGTCTTACACAACTGGTGAATGTGTATTGGCACTAAAATATCTTTTCTATTTCCTTCTAAATACCAAAAGTTTGAATTTGAATAATTCATATGAAATATTGACTTTTCCAGAGAAGGATAACTTAGAAAATGCCATAATTGCTACTGTAATTCATTCGATTCAATATTGTAGAGTTTAGTTTGATGCAAAGCAGTTCACTGAAGTCTCTCATTCTGCATAAGAATCATGATTTGTACATCTTCTCTATACTGAGAGTGATCCCACAACTATAGCCTAAGGACTTGCACAACTGGAAGCCAATCTCTAAGTGCTGCGAGAGCCATTTACAGAACGGTTATGTATTAGAACACCAGAGGAGCTGATTGAACCTCAGTGAAAAATAGAGAATTATAGACATTAGGAACTCGAATCCTGTGAAGCTGTTCTTGATTTAATGTCAAGAAAATATGCCTTCTTTGGCACGGAAAGACAATTTATCCAGATAAAGTCTCTGTTGGGGAATAATTGATAAAATGAACACTCAGAAAACCCGAAGGACCAAGACTAAAAAGAGGAATAAGATAACAATTGTCAGGATTTTTTTTACTCTAATGTTGCCTCTTAGTTCCTTTACCATGTAATTTCCTCAAGCTGAGCTATCCAAGGACTGAGATTTTATAAACCCTATTCATCAGCCGCAATTGATGCCAAGCAGCAATTCTACCCACAAGTTTATCCTGGCACTGATTCTGTGTCAAATTCATTTCAGTGGTAGGACACAACTGATGGCACAGAATGATAAGTGGTATTGGTCCAGCCAACATCAAAGTCTTGTGCATCAGTACCAGGTCCCAGCTGTAGGATTATAAGGTTTGCTTGTCCTTATGTTTAGAGAATTGGCACAATTACTAGTCTAGCCTTGAT